>NC_139345.1:120361168-120773668 GCF_055883805.1 Amblyomma maculatum | reverse complement strand
TGCTTTCTTCGTGTCCAGCAGTTCTTCGAGCACGTTTTGCATGGCGAAGGAGGATGTTTTACCGAAGGGGATGAGGATAGTTGTTCCTACAACGGTCTTACGGGACTAGTGGATCAGGGTCTCCATTTGGCGGCAAAGTTCTTCAGTTGTTGCTCCTGTTTGGCCCAGGTATTAGGGGTAAATCTTTTTTTTTCCTTTTTTTTTTACTATTTACCATTCTGAAGCCTCTATGACGCTTTTTTGGGCTATTTATTGTATTTTTTCTATATGCCACCCACAGACAGGAAGCAAACTGTCTGTTCATTTTTAATTCTGATTCTTTTTTTTTTTTCTCGTCTTCTTAGCTTTGTGAAACAACACTGAAAGTACATGATAAGAGGACTAGATGCCTGCGAGGACGAACTAGCACTTCGCTCTTCTCTTGTTATTTTTAGCGCCGCTCCGACTGTCGCGCTGCCGTTTTGTTCGGTACTGCTTGCTCGCGACCTGCGCAGCTCTTCATATGGGCCATCTGTTGCCAAAGTTGCCAGGCCAACGCGCTTATGGCCGGAACAGGGTACCATCCTCCCTGTGCAGCAGCTGGGTCACTTCGACCGGGAGAGCAAGATGGCAATAGCAGAATTCTTGGGCGTCTTTCTCGATCTCGAGACGAACTGGAGGATGATACCACTGCGCCATTGTATACGTCCTCCCGTCCACTTGAGTTACGAAGCATAGATACGAAATTCCTGCGACGCATGGCATACCTGGCGCTTTTTTTTTATTCAGGAATGCATTTAGCGGCTGCATTTTACGCGAGAGCGTATGCAGTTCGACCGGTCGAGAAGCCACCGCCGTACTCCAGTTTCGGCTCGGGTTTGATCGGAAGGATTCGTAGCGTGGCAGGAAAAATTGTGCGGCTGCTGCTGCGACTCTCGGAAAGAAGACAAATGCACGGGCCTGCCAACTGGCTCATAGCTCAGTCCCTACCTCAACCTCTTGCGGAAAGAGGAGAGTTAGAAAGAAAGAAAGAAAGAAAGAAAGAAAGAAAGAAAGAAAGAAAGAAAGAAAGAAAGAAAGAAAGAAAGAAGGAAAGAAAGAAAGAGAGAAAGAAAGAAAGAAAGAAAGAAAGAAAGAAAGAAAGAAAGAAAGAAAGAAAGAAAGAAAGAAAGAAAGAAAGAAAGAAAGAAAGAAAGAAAGAAAGAAAGAAAGAAAGAAAGAAAGAAAGAAAGGAAAAGAAAGCAGGAAAGGAAAATTGATGGCGGCCTGCGTGATGGCGGCTTAACTCGGTTAAGCCTGGATATGCATAGCGAAAGCTACCAAACGGATTGTTCACAAAACTCTGACTCGAACGTTCTCGTAGACGATACACTGGCCGCAAGCCGTATGGCGTCATCGGTGATTCAACGCGTCTTCTTAGTGTCTTTCGAATCATCTTGTTCCACTTGACTGGGTTCTTCGCCTTCCTCTTCTTCCTCTTATCTCTCTTGCCGTCTTCTTCTAGGCGCCATTCTAATCTTATCTTGCTCCATTTGACCGGCTAGTTCTACCCCCTCTTCTCCCTCTTCCCATTTCCGCCTTCTTCTTCTAGGTCTCTTTCAAATGTTCTTGCTCTATTTGACCGGCTCCTTCTTCTCCTCCCTCTTCTCTCTTCCCGTCTTCTTCTTCTAGAGCGCATTTTGAATCTTCTTGCTCCATTTGACCGGCTTCTTCTTCTCCTCCCTCTTCTCTCTCTTCCCGTCTTCTTCTTCTAGGCGTCATTCGAATTTCTTGCTACATTTGACCGACTCCTTTTTCTCCTCCTTCTTCTTTCTCTTCCTGTCTTTTCATTCCAGGCGTCTTTCATATCTGCTTGCTCCTCTTGACGGGCTTCGTCTTCTCCTCCTCCTCCTTCTTCTTCTTCCCTATTGCTTTTTAATCACTGCAGTGCATGATGAGAATCTATACATTTTGTATGTGCAGATGAAATGGGGTAAAATGGACGATTAGTTTGCGCGGTAAGTCGACAAAGGTGTGCGAGCAGCTAGCTCCGCGCCCTCGGGCAGATGCAGGACGCTGGAGTCAAGCGTAGCCAAAAAGGAGTGATCATGGCTCTTTACAACGACTTGCTGCACGGAATACCGAAGCCGGAGGCACTGTAACTGTCACTGCAGTGATCCCAATGCCTATACGACACGTGTCGGCCTTAAACGCTTCGTGTCATGATATCCTACTTGAATAAAATCTGAAGCTGCAGCATTGTCCTGTTAAAACGTCGATCGTCACAGTTAGTCCTTTATAGAGAAATATCTGATACCTGCATGTTATGTTTCGATGCAGGAAAGCTTTACTTACTATTGTCTTTTCATGCAGCTATGTGTGCACGTGACGACCGGACACTGCCAATCCTTTGTCCTACCTTTCGGATGTTTTCTGGAGACATGAACTGAACGCGTAAAGCTAACACCGCCTTCTTGTTTTGTTTATGCGGCCAGTTGGAACAACCATGGGTGAGTATAGTAACAATTTTGTTTCTCTCCGGCGCTCATCACTTATGGCGAATTTCAATGGGTGGTCCGGACCACGCCTCCTTGAACCACTGCATCTGGAGTGATTTCAATCGAATATATTTATTTAGATCTGGATTTCTGATTATAGCAAGACAGTACACTCTCTAGAGGTGTTGCTGATTTAGGGATGCGGGGATCGGTCCGGACCACCAATTTCAATTCGCCCGGGGAAGTTTAACGATCCGAAACTTTCACGTCTATTCTGTCATGGAACTCGGTATTTTCGTTTAAACCCATCATACCTCATGACAACACAGTCAGGCTTTTTGTTGTTCGGTTCAATAGTTTAATTTAATTCCCGCAAATTGATCAGCAAGAATTGAGTGCTGAATACAGGTGTCCCGAACAAGGACCAAGGAAACACACACATTTAAAACAATATTATTATTCTGGCGTGCATGTCTGCACTGAACACAGGAGGGTTTTCCTGCAAAAAGCGTATATTTAATCGTTCATTTTGAGACAGGTTATAAATTAGGGGCGTTGCAAAAGAAAGCGCCATGCCCAGAAGCTTTAGGACGTTTTGCGGAAAAGAATTTCTGAATGAAATTTTTCACAACTTCACGCTACCAATCAATCCGCAGATCTTGCCGCTGCAGGATTCTATTTTATTAGGGAGTTTTAGAATAGGGGGACCCAAGGCTTGGGGCCCCCAAGGAAATAGCGTGCGGCGGCGCAACGTGCTAGCCGAGCGGCGAGTTTTAGAATAGGGGTTTTCCCGACACAGCGGAGCCGGGCTTGCGTTCGTCGATTGCAGCGCCACGACGGTAAACCAAGAAAAAGCATTTAAATATATAAGAGCCAACAACGCTATTTTGTTAATCAAAAAGTGCTACTATTGCACAAAACTATATTAAAACTACCAGTTATACAAACTGTTTTTGTCATACAAGACGAAATCGGCCAATTGTCAATCCAGGCCGAGGCCGGGAAAACTCATTTGAACCTTCCGCGCTTTCTGCCGTCTGGTCCCCATGGCAACCGAACGAGGCGAACTCGCTAGGCCTAGCAGCTCGGTAAATCCGGAAGCAATCAGAAAATATAGGGCGTTTTATTGCTAAAATTTGGTGGTGCGGGCATCATGAGACATAGCATAAGCTTCGTTGGCCTTTCGTTTGCCATGAACGCGTGACACCATGGAGCGGTGACGACGAATGTGTGCCGAGGCGAGCGGCCGCCGCTTGGCCGGTCGCCGCCATGTTGCCGTAACCCAAGCGACCCAACGGCGGCTTGGGGCGAACGCTATTTCCGAAAAATAGGGGCTGCCCCTAGCGTTAACCCAAGACCCCAAGCGCGCCTTACGTTCTGCGCATGCGCATTTCGACGCCCCAAGCTCCTTGGGGGCCCCAAAGCTTGGGGCCCCCTATTCTAAAACTCTCTATTGTCATTTTCAAAAAACCGCGCCGCCCTATTGATCTTTATGACAGCCTGATATATTCGTTGTGAACACACGGCGGACTTCAGAAGTAATATCTTGCAGCGTATTGGAAGCTTAGACCACCTTTATCAGTATGTTCGTAAAAGTCTCTTACAATACTCCACAGTTGCCAAACAACTATTTTCAAAAACACACGCCATTGTTTTTTTATGGCAGTAGTAATTAGTCTTTATTAAACTAGAAAAAAAGTTTGAGGTCAGAATTTAGCAACGAATACGAAGCTTAAACCGTTCCTATCAACGTGTGCATATCATAAGTTTTAATGGAACAAAGGACACAAACACAGGAAAGAATAGCGACAGAAAGAGTGCCTTTCTGTAACTCCTGTGTTAGCGTCCTTTGTGCCGTTTCGATGTATAGTATGAACCAACAACCCTACAGCAAGTACTTCTACAGTGCGCATATCAGTATCTTCTAATATTTTATACCTTCCTAAAAACAAAAGGAGTCTCAGTATCCGGGGCTTACTTCGTTTTACAGTTGCATTCGTATACCTCACATTTTAAGACATGGCCAATTTGGTTCAGGTTACAGTCAAATAAGAGGATACGTTTTATGCTTGATGGGGCAGGTTCAAGGACGAGGAGATCTTCAAGGCGTTGGGTCGAAAGAAAGCGGACGACATCCTGGACGCACCGCCATCCCCGCTCTCCCCATACGGCCACAAGGTTATCGACGCCCTCGGAGGAGCGGGCGGCCCAACGTCTGTGGCCGAAGTACACGCCGTGACGGGCCGGCCCTCTGTCGCGTCGGCGAACGACATCTGTCTTCCGGATAGCCTGAGTCCGTGCCTGAGTCCCGTCAGTCCGTGCCATTCCTGGAACACGGCGTCCGCAGAAGCATGGAGCGGCAAGAAGAGTAAACTTCCTGCCGACCCTCCTCCCCGAACAGTCGCTTCTCCATCGTCCGGCAGCGCCAGCAGTGGAGGGTTCAAGAAGGGCAACAAAGTGGCTGCCAAGGGGTCCGAACCAGCGGCTCAGCCATCTTGGCCCGAGAACGACTTGTCCGTCGAGGATCCTTTCGGAGCAGCCAGCGCCATTGGTATGGGCGGCAAAGACTCGGAGGAAAGGTCCTCCTGGCCGGCCACGAGAAACTCGTCCCCATCGCAGTCCTCGTGGCTAAGGCACAGTTGCAGCTCGCTGAAGCAGCTGTCATCCCCCAGTGACACTGAACACGTTTAAGTACAGTTGAACCGTTCCTCCGCTGTAAATGTGTTTTTGCACTTGTGAATATTCGTTGAATCCTAAGCGCCGAGGATGGTATGCAGAACACTCAAGCCAGCCTGGCTGGTTTATGTGCATCGACGGAATGTGTGTGATTAACTCAACGTTCCGACGAAAATGAAGACCAGTGAAGTGACGTTGTAAAGACGTTTTCTGTGTTTCCTGCGGCGGGTCCTTGTGGCGCCCCAACTGTCTTGCGACAGACGGCTTGCGGCAGTCTGTATATGCACTAAGAGAGCTTAAAAGGCTTAGAGGAAAAGCGGGAAACTACAGTAGGAGAAATGCTCGGCCGAACAAAACGATCGTAAAGCGCAGCGACTATTCAAAACACAACTGCGTTTTCCCCTGTCGTTTTTCTGGCAGGAGCGCAGCGCGACAGTAGATAGCTTCGAGACTCGCAAAGCCTATTTCGCCGAGATCCTTTTACTCTTAAGAAGATTAACTACGGGTTGGCTGTTTTTATTATTTTTATTATTATTATTCGACCGTGTGCCACAAGGCACAGGAGGGAGGGGAGGGGAGGGAGAAAGAAGGGGGATGCTGGGAAATGCATAAAGAAGGCAGCGGCTCAAAGCGTTTCTATCAATTTAATGTTCCATTGCACATGTTGCGACGCACATAGGATAACTCTGTAAAATTAAAAAAAAAAGAGGAGGTGAACCGTAAACACCACAGCGAACGAGCAAAGGCTGCGCAGTCAGTTCGCGTTCATCGCTGCGCCGCTACTATTGGGCAAGCTAGAAGTATTTTCTCTCTCTTTTATAGCCACCGAGAAAGTGTTCCTGCACAAATCGACCCTTCTCTGGATTTCAAAGAATATAACGTCAACCGTTCTCTATGTCGCAACGCAACCACATGCGTGTCGGCAAATTTAGGAGTGGTTGTCGGATAACCGCACCAGCGGGCTTTGGAAAACAGTTCTGATTGATCATTTTGCTGCGTTTCTACGCACGGTGTTTCTTCACGCAGCTTGAACGGAACAGCGCCAAAGGCACTGTTCTCCAGAAATTTCGACGTCGGCGTTGTCGGCGTCGGCGTTGTGAATGAAAAATCACGAACATGCCCCAGACTAGTGATTGTTGCCATGCCCGTGTCATGGCCAGGCATGGATTGGTCGCCCGATTGTATGACGTCAGAGACCACATGACCAGGCTGCGTTGGCAAGCACTGCCAAATTGTACTTTTATTTAAGATGGGGGAGTGAGATAGGGGGGGGGGGGGGGGGGGCGGTTGAACTTACCGCTATTAAGGCAAAAACGTTTATAGGCACAACAGTGCGGACAGGATTTTCGCTCCCGCGGAGGGAGTCACACCGTCATTGTTGAGAGACGGATTGACTAATGAGTAAAAGAATGGCTCCTTGAGGCACAGGGTGAAAAAAAGTGCATCTGAGTGCAGAATTTTATTGATGTGGATTAATTCATTAATTAGGGCCAAAAAAAGTCAATTAGACGTCAAAATAGCCAAGGACATCGATGTGCAGACGTTAAAACAGCCACGGACATCGAATTTGCACAAAATACATAAAAATTGAGCATAGAACGTGCGAAAAAGAGGCAAAAAAGAAAAAGAAGGGAGATTAGTGCGAAGAGTAGCAGGAAAGGGTTTCGCCTTAAAGCACTTTAGAGAGCTTTAAGTACCTGCAGCGAATTTTTGAACCCCAAATCGATCACACTAACCCTGAACCACGAAGGTACTCTCCTAACACATCCTCATAACGGCGCTTTATAGATATCATGCGCGAGATAGCAGCTGCACATATTAATAAGTTAGTGATTAATCGAGTGGCAAATTTCATATAGGCGAACGAGGATATGCAGGAAATGTTGCCGACGGGAGCTAGAAATGATGTTGCGTCATACCGTTAAAAGGGGAGCTTAAGTGTTCCTCAATAAATAAATATATATTTGCTACGCGCATGTTTTACGAGCTACAAGAACAAGTGGGGTCAGGAAGTCACTGAGACCTATGAAATCGACAGGACAGTTGATAAGTGCCTGAGTTGCCCCCTTAGTCATACTAGTAGAAAAGATATCTTACTCTTGTTTAGGTATTGGCTGCGTGGTCGTTGCTGGTTGTAATGGTTGTTTACTTTTCACCTTCCTTTCTTTACTGTGTTTCACCCTCCCCCTTTAATTCCCCATTTTTCTTCCCCAGTGCAGGGTAGTTAACCGGAATTTATTCTTTCTGGTTGACATCCCTGCCTTCCATCCTCCTTTTCTCCTCCTCCTGCTGCAAAAACGTGCAAGACATGATTGATGAATCATTAGTAAAAACATTCCTTAACTATTCACTTGAAAGCAGCTCTATACCCATGTGTATATATATCCGTCCTCTGTACCATTCTGGCGCTTGAAACTGATACGCGTTTATTGATTTATAATCAGTACTCTAAACAAGCGCAGCAAATGCCCCTATGACATCTCAAAACCAAAAAAAAAAAAAAGGACACCCTCTGCTAGCCCCGCAGGCAGAGTAAGTTTTGTAATACCTAATTCCTACTGCCACCGTCCTGAAAACAAATATCCAGCTCCCGGCACATACACTTTTTGCCTTGGCAGCTTGGTTTTGCGCTTAAGCTTGCAATCTGGGCATTACGTTGTGCGTCATAACAGCCGTGGTAGCGAAGACTCGCTTTTCCTGCGTGCGATGTGTATTTTGTTATCAACTCTCGAAACCGTATAAGGCTTTGAACTCAAAGAAAGCAAACCACGGCACGGAGCGTTTGAACAAATCTGAAAGCTATATCCCAGCTGCACTCGTTCCATCTTTGTGCGTTGGCAGTACGTGACACCGCGAAAGAGGATGACTAGGAGTGGGCGGTGAGGGTAAGGGGAGGGGGAGGGGGGAGGTGAACCCAAGCTAGTTGTACAACTTTTCTGACACCAGGTTCAGTCAGTTATTTTTATATTCAACTTTTCTGCGTCATCTGCTCTTAAATCTAAGCTAAACACGAGCCTTCTAATGTCAACGAGCAGGTGCTCTAGACATATAATAAAAAAATATTACAATTTGATTTCATTATAGTAGTGTCTGTCGCGCTCTTTGGGACTGGATTGAGTGACGACACTGCCCCGAGGTCACTGGACTTGAGCCAACGGCGAATAGCGAGCTAGCTTGTTTGCTAGTAAATCACGAAGAGGGGGAAAAAATAGGTCAATATCGAAGTGGCATCAACATATATTCCGATTTCAACGTCGGGTGGCACTCGAATGTAATCAGCAGTTTTGAGCTGCTCGTCTATCTTCCCGCATGAGGTAGGAGAATCTACGCTATAAAATTTTGTAAGCGAGCTTGTTTGCTAGTGGATAACTAAGAGGGAGGAAAAAAAATAGGCCGATATCGAACAACTTATATTCCGATTTCAACGTCGGGTGGCACTTCACTGTAATAAGCAGTTTTGAGCGGTTCGTTCATCTGTCCGCATGAGGTATGAGATTTAAGTTATAAAATTTTGTATTCATGAGCTCATGGTGGTCTCGAAACACGAAACCAAATGAAAATATCACGAGCGTTGTAAAGGAGGACCTCAAAACCGGATTTCATATTGCCTTTTTTTTTTTGTAGCGTCATTCGTGCTTTTTCTCTATCGCTGCTAGTCACTGCTGATTCAGAAGATAGGCAGTCAGCATTTGTATAACTGCCTTTAGTTTAAAGTGCGGCACCAACCTATAAGCAACAAGCCATGGAATGGATCTTGACAAGTATCAGTATACAATGCGGTCGTGGCCCCAGTTTGTGAAACTTTCGAATGATGACAAGGGATTGGGGGCGGTTGCAGTGAGTCCACAGGCAAAAAGTACTTTCTGCAGTCGTGGGTAAAAAATATTAGCAGAAGCGGCGGAGTGCAAAAAGGACACTGCGTCGCGCTGCGGTGACGAACAGGCTCATTACGGGATACCCGTCTATTTCCGTTTTACAGTATTAAATAGATTCAATAAACTTTCAGGGCCGTTCATTTTTACTCTTTTGCCATCTCTTTCCCCCTCACCCTTTTTCTTTTTTCTTTAAATATACGATTTCTTCCGTGGGCGATCGCTGAAGCTTGAGATATAGCTGTTTGTTTTTATTTGGTTTGGTTTGGTTTGTGGGGTTTAACGTCCCAAAGCGACTCGGGCTATGGGAGACGTTGTTTGGCTGTTATTTTTGTTAGTAACAGGTTAGACCGCACTGCGGCAGAATGACTATAAGAAAATAAGGAATACTCGCCGAAAGTAGAGCGGTTTATGGGATGCTGGTTAAGCAAGAGAGCAAACACATAAGACATTTGATATAGTACACCACGAACGTCGGGACGAGACGAGAACAGGCGTTATAAATTACATGGCCGTACTAAAACAGTTTGACTCTCGAGCAAAGGGGCACTTGGTAAAGGTGGCTTCATGTAGTCCCGTCCCCGTACACTACCTCCCCCCCCCCCCTACTCTTCCTCCTCTCCTTACCGCAAACATGAGAACGGTTCCGGAGATTTCGCGAACTGTGGCGCCGCGTAGTGAGTCATTGCCGCTTTAATCTAGAGTCACACCAATCGTTTATCCTGACTTTTTTTATTCACGACTATACATAAGTTTAGAAAAGACTCGAAAATTTAACTATATAAAATTTAACCATATACAGCTTGTGCAACATATTCATTTTGCATTACCGCAACCTTTCACTTGATCTGAAATCTTGTTTGAGGATTTAAACGAACTGTTTTGGCGTTGTTTTCAGGGGAGATTCAAAAATTGAATTTTGATCACTTGAAGATAAAGGAGAGGAGGATTGCTGTGCAGAATAACTCAGAACGCGCGCTTGTCTAAAATTACACGTTACGATGACTGAGTGTATATCGCAAGCTTTCATCTGTAATTTCTGGGTGTATGGAAGTAATTACCTGAACTATGAATCAGAAGACATTACATTAAGAAGGAAACTGAAGAATGTGATGTGATTTACAGGACTCCTATGCTTGTTGTTTTTCATTTATTCATTTTCATTCGTCTCTTGTCCATCAAGTAGTGGCTTATTGTCACCACCAGTTATTTCGGAACCCAAATCTACGCCAGCTTACCACACATGACCTTTACAGTTGCGGATCAGTGCCTCTAAATCAAATATCACTGTGTCAACAGAAAAACATCTCGTAATAATATAAATGCTTTTTTTTTTTTTTAGAGTGCTTGTTTGTGATTGCCATCTGACCGAACATAATCGCGAAGCTTTAACAGTTACTGCATTATGGTCGTAGCCTAACATGGGAACTCTGGTTCCAATGATCTTAGTGCAACAGTGTGCCGCTCATAGTCCCGATAGTTATCGTTTAAATCTTGGAACAACGTTTCTTACCACTTACCATCCCAGCCATCTTCATTGAGCTTTTGCAGCGCGTCAGCGACAAACCTAGGTCAATCCTCATAACCGTGTCACTGTCGGCCCCCATTCGAGGCTGATCGTCTAGAGCGTTTCAAAGTTCAAAGCTCGGAAGTGTGTTCCCACGTTAGAGATCTCGTTCATGTTTCTTCGATATACATATTCGTTGTGCATGTGAGCCTCTTTGTGTCATCATTCAGTGTTTATACCTACCTTTGGACACATTATTCGCGACTTACTGAACGCTGTAGAACGTGGCGAACACTACTTTTCCTGTCGGACTTTATGGCCTTTCAAATAATATGCGCGCCTTTATATGGCTCTCAGTGTCGTTCAAGTGCTGTGTGATAACAATATGTGTTGTAAATCTTTATTTACACTTTTTGTGTGTGAACAAAAATAGCCGTACGAATACACCGCTGGCCTGACTCACAGAACCGTCGGTAAGTCTTGGTGTAAGATTACTTTGTATTTGAAAAAAGGCGTCGATTTTGACTAGTAGTTTAATGCTCATTCTGAAAACACAACAGGACAAAGTAAACAATGAAGCGCGTTGTACTGTTTCATTATTCAGAGTTGTGTACCGTTGTTTTACGCTGTTTTCAGGATGAACTTTTGGGGCCAGCTTCCCCAGGCCGACTCGCTGGTGAATCTCAATACCTAACGTAATAGTAAATAGCCAATAAACTGGACGATGACAAACTGATCTCACGTTCAAAGGCTTAGAGATGATTCCGTGAGTCTGGCATGTGGGTCCTTGTCATTCAATGAATGTCGGGACAACCCAAGATTGTTTAGTCTATTTACACGCGTCGAACAGATGCGAAGCTCCTTACGCGTGCGCAGCGACTACAATAAATCAGTATGCAGATGTGTGCCTACTTGTAGTTGTGCGCGTTCGCTAGATTTTTGTAGCCTTGCCGTCTTCGCGAAATGAAGCAGCCTTATTTTTTTTCCTTTGCCCCAGCACCTGTAAATGGCTTATGCAATGAAAGAAGCCCGCGTCATTCCACCAGTCCTTTCACACATCCTCGAAACTGGTCTTGAAACGAACACAAAGTCGCATTCGCGTTGCACTCCCTAGCGACTATCCTGGTCAAGTGAGCGTGCTGAGCAGCTTGACTGGGTTTACCGGCCTCACCTGGTAGGTTCATTTGGTGTATAGGCTTGCAGCCATTTAAGAAGGCTCGGCAGCAACACTTTTTTTATGGCAAGGTATTGGATGCTTGAAGAAGTAAAGTGGTTGTTGTAGATCTCACGTTACGGTTTTTCTCATGGGATGTGTTACTAAATGTTTAAAAATGAGTTTATCTGTTGTCACAGCGTTGGACACTTGCTTAACTGTTTTGTTTGAAGCTAACACCTCTTTGGTCGTTGTTTTTTAATAAACAGAGAAAACTCAAATTTGTTGTTGTTTGTGCATTTACATTTTTTTTTTTCCGTGATTCACATTCACCTGGAACTTGTACTCTGAGGTATTAATAGCAATTAGGCCTCGTATGTCGACGAATAATCGAAGTGTGCTAATGTCTTTTTTTTTTTTTTTTTTTTTTTTCACCAGAACAACCAGTGCAGCACAGGAACTCTTCAATATCTGGATGACGTCGTCGCGAGTCATTCCTTTTATTTGCTTCTGGGTGGCTTGGCATCCTCGCATCGATATACACCTGAAGGGGCTCTGAAGGAAAAAGCTGGCGCGTTTGTCAATTAAAATACGGTACTTGACGATTGGGGTTTGCCGGACCTTTGATGGCGATGAAAAGCGCATCGCAGTACAGTGAATAAGAGGACGTGTCTGCTCTTCTCCGTTGCCTGCTTTTACAGAGTTGATGTCGAGGGTAGGGGTGCAGTCTTAGAAGAGAGCGTCTTTTTTGAGGGACGTGGCGAACGCGTCTCATGTTTCGGTGATTTCGTAGAGAGACCTTATCACACTTCTCTCCATTACATTGCATTCCAAAAATTTGTATTCAATTCTCATTCCCATTCCAGAAATGGGCGACGTCTCTTTCGATGCCGATTTATCGGGTTAGAAGAAATTCCGTGCTCCCTTCGATTATGGCCTCGCCGTTCGTAGCATTCCTGGAGCGGGTTGGAATGGTCACTTTCTATGCGCGCCCTCAGAGCAGAGTTATGCTCCAAGGTTATATTCTAAGGGACGGATTCTTCCGCAGAAAGCGTAATCAGCCTTGAGTGATCGCCTTATGGGCCCATTAAGGCAGTCCACCTTTAAAATTAACATTACGTAGCGGGAACATTGATGCCGCACTACGAAGGTCGCAAGGTGTGTACGTCCTTTAACAGTCTGTTGCACTGCGTATCGCCTCCAGCGGTGCAGATTTATGGACCGTCCAAAATGGTCGTCTTCATCTTGAGCTTGGTGGCACACGTTTCACACTTCACAATATAACTTGCTCGTGTGTCAACTAGATCAATGGTTTACGGCTCTTTTAGCGACTTTAATATCGGTAGCTTTCGTTCTCGAGTTACGCGTTAGTTTGGTCTCCTGGTTTTGTTTTGTTTTTACTTTGATTGGGCAAGTCGTCATGACAGTACCTAGCCGCGTAGGTGTAATCTTTTTGGGCGTACCCGTTTAAAACATGAGTCGTGTCATCACTGCGTGGCGTCCTCGTAATCAATGCAGCATCGTCATTCGTCGTCGGGTGCGGTGGATCATTGTTATTTCGCCCTGAGGCAGGCTAATGTTCAAAGGTAGCTTTTCTCAATTTTCCCTACATCGGCTAGGGGGAATTTCGCAAGTAGGCGCTTCGTAGCTGCAGTATCTTGACATGAAGCTAAAAAATTGCTGCTAAGAAGACTTTGATTAAGGCCTAGCAAAGCACTGAATGTGATACAAGCAGTTTCAGACCCCAATTGGTCGCTTTTCGGGCTGCGATCGCGGTGTGTGATAGGAGAAACTGTGAAGTCCCATACGCTTGTATAGGCATTGTCAAAGGATGTGCCCGAATACGACGCAGTTTTGAAGGCACAGGAAGTGGCTGTCAGCGGTTATCAAGACGCCGAGTTTTCAGGAGATTGCGAATCGGTTGTAAGTGGGCCGAACGAGAACAAACAGTCGACGCTCTCACACGGAACGGCGAGGGTTTGGTGCGTCTTGTCGAGGATCCAAGCTACATAACACTGCGCCACAACTCTTGGCCTACAGTCCTCTCAGAGTTGCCGTCAGAGTTGGAGTTCCAAACACTTGCTGCACGTCTTCGCGTACGACACTGACAAGCTGGCTAGCTAAGACTGCGAAGACGGCAACATTTGACGAATTTCCTCCCAAAGTATTTCATAGGTAACGTCCCGCACGTTCGTTGGTGGGATTCTCTGTGTTAGGGCAAACTGTGCAGACTTGCAGGGGGCAGCTGTGCTGTTGATTCCGGGTGCCCCAAGGGTTCTTTCGATGGTGGACTATTCTTTTGCAACTTCGGCCATGGTTTTCGGCGAGTTCTCCGGTTGCCTGAAAAAGCGACTCTGAAATCACGCATTAAAAATTTCACAAATTTCTTCTCCTCGATCATGTCAAGTTAGCGCGACGAAAAAGGCGCTTTATTTCTTATAGGCCAACTTATCGGTCTTGGACTGGAGGAGCATTTCGGCTCTTCATTCCCAGTCGAAAAAAACTACAGAACTGTGTCAAAAATACGGCAAAATATCATTTAGTTCTGTCGTATCCATCAGATTTTTCTGTAGTTCTGTTGTACTTTTCTGTAGTTCTGTAGCTTTTCTGTAGTATATTTCTGTTGTCTGTAGTTTTGTAGCACTTTTTCTGTTGTAACAACAGAAATTTCTGATGTTAATACAGAATGTTCTGTTGTCACAACAGGTTTCCCGTCAAAAACCGCGCAGAAATTCGGTCGTAACATCAGACAATTTTCTGTAGTTTTTTCCGAATGGGTTTCTTCATAGCGGTTGCGGATAGCTCCAATTGCTCCTTATTGAATTCCTTTATTGTCGTTAAGACCTTTTCATACCACGTATGAGCAGCCGAATCACGTGCAAGTAATACTTTCTGGAGCCTCAATGCGTAGCCCCAGTTGTAGAAGGCTGCTACTCGTCGGTGCTGATCAAGCCAGGCTTCTTATCTTCACTGAGGATGCTTTCGAAAATTGGTCGGTCGGGGCTGCTGTATAAGAACAGGAACCGTTTTATGGGCTACGCTATCGTCGTTGTCGAGGGCTGTTTCCTCGATCGAGTACAGACCGGTAGTGGCCTATGTTCAGGTGGCAGCCCTTGAAGTCGTCAGCTGACTCAGTGCACTGAAAGCTGGTCATCAAGGATCAAACGGAGAGGGCTATGTCTGGAACATAAATTGGCACCCCGAACCTCCACAAGGTATCAAATTATGGAAACCAAGCCAGAGAAAGTAGATGTGTTACTAAAAAGAACTGTTTATGCGGAGCTGACTTGCGCACCGGAAGAAGTAAACAAAGCGCAGTGGAATCGATTGCAAAACAGACAGTTTTATTGTGTATAAATAGATAATAGTTGCCGCAAACTCGACACTTTGAAGACAATGACGTAAAAGCGCAGCAACGTCTAAAACAACAAACAGTCATAAAATCGGAGCCAGCCGCTTATGAGAAAAGTGTCTGTATATACCCATGTAGTACAGTTAAGGAACCAGGCGGTTTAGGAATATTGAAACAACTTACCAAAGACAGGAAAGAGAGGGGGAGCCAGGTTTGCCGTACTAGGCTGCCGTAATGCCCACTATTAAAGCGGTTGTACTAGCGCAGCAGAAAGTGCGCCTCTCTATCTGCTACACGAGCGGGACAGACAGGTACTTCCAGATGAGCAAGCGTATGTTCTGTAACGCTGAGTAGATTGCACGGGCAGGGCTTCCTCGAGCCTCAGTGAGTTATCGGTGACGCCAGAGCACAAACACTGCGGTTGCTACATCGGGCACGATGTCCGATGTACTACTATTAGAGAGCGCCTGGGAAAACGCTCTCTAGTATACAGAGTACACCTCACAGCCTCTGCCACTCACATCTCTCGCACCACACTTGACCCCTACTCCCTTCCACGCTTTCCATTTGGTCACTTAAGTCAGAGTTCGCTCGTCTGGAATCAGCCTGTTGCAGGCATCCACTTCGCTAATGACAGGTCGGCATCAAGACCTGATTTAATTTCGATGAACGCTCGTTAAAAACGAGTTCAATTTTTTGACCAAGACGCCATCCGAATGCGATTGCGCGCCAAGTTGTGATCATCCAGTAAAATAAAACAAAATGCTTAGAGTTCGTCAGAAGTGTGCTCACGAGCTTTTTAAGGCCATCACTTGCGTCGCCATCGAGATGCCGGGCAGCCCGAGTACGCCCCTGGTGATGGGAGCTGGAGGAAATGACGGGCAACAAGCACTGAGTTGCTATCCAAGATGCACGCGCTAACGAGGGATACGAGGCGGCCCGCAGTATGGCGGGGAATCGTCGATACGCGTCCATTCCTGAAAGTAAAACGCGCATTCGCGGGTGTTCACAAGTGAGCGAACGGGAGGCTCAACTGTGCAGTATTGCTCGCGAAACAACCTCTTCCCAAACATAGGGCGAAACCTCGCTTGGCTCAAAAAGCACGCCAAGCACACTCATCGCGTCCGTAAAAGGCACAGATATTGGACCCTTAAGTGAACCAAATCAGAGCGCGTGGATCTTCGTTGTGCTGAAATGTGCACCACATAAGGTTCTGTGTATTCATCGAAGATTAAAATGCAGAAATTGAAACATCGAAGCTATCGCCATGCCGAATGAATACGAAACTGTAGTCCGCATATACGCGATTAAAGCAGTTTTCCGGCCAACCAATATAGAGCGAAGTCTAAGAAGTAGGCCTCTCCTGCACCACTGATGACTCGCGAGTGATAAGGTGCATTGTAAAAAAGAGAAAAAATGGTCTAAGTGGCAATGAAAAATCCACAAACGCGCCTTTCCAATGTTACCTTACACATCAACTGGTCGAGCACAAGCAAGAAAATTGCCGGTGAAAGTGGGCACCCTTGCATTCACGTGGCTTCCAAGGCATATGAAATCGTGCTGTTCAGTACAAGTTACATACAGGTGACGCTTAGCATTATCTGCTAAATGCGCCTTTGTCGCACATCCGACGCTCCTTCGGGACGCCAGGGCCCCTCATAACTCGAAAGAGCGACAGCTTAGCCCACCGTGATCAGGAGGCGCGGTTCTTTAAAGGACGCGCCTCGCTCTAACCAGCCTGACTGCTGAGGCAGCTGATTCTTGCTGCGCCTCGACCCGCCCGTATTGAGCCACGACAGGCTGCAAGACGAATGCATGCGCCTCCGAGTCGGTTTCCTCCTGAGAATGTGCCTGAGAAAAGGGCAGCTCATCACGCGCCTCCTAAGACATAGTGGTCATAGACCCCCCCCCCCCCCCCCCCACACACACACACCTGGCGGATTGGAGGTCCAAAGAGACAGTCACGGCGTCGTCCTCCTTCTCGTCTTTGTGGCCCACTGCGGCACCGGGCAACCCAGGCGTCTCCACAAGAGCGGATCGGCTAGACGGAACCGAGGGCTTCTGCAGGGGGCCGTTGCAGCCGCCAGGTTGGACAGCTCAACATGCAGTCCTCCATTGGGTGCAAGTTGGGCGATTACCGTATACCATCTCGAGTTTCACGAGACGCCTCCTGTTCCAGACGCCACCTTTGAATCGAAGGCCACACCTGAGATGGAGCACACCCTCCCGTGAACAGGAAGCACTGCGGCGAGGTAATCATCTCTGAGGCGCAGGGCAAGACGGTGCACTGTCACGTAAACCACGGGAACATCCATTTGCTCGTGCCGCACTTTTCCGGCGATCAGCATGACGCCTCACGCAACCATCTTGGTTGTCTAAGTCACGGATGACACAACTGTCAAAGAACGAAACTCACCGAGGCTCTGGACGTAGTGCAGCCCATCGACGCTGACAGCCTCCTCGATGGCATCGGTGAGGAAGTCCGTCGAAACAGGTTCCGGCACGCTGAACGTGAAACATAGCGCCTTAGAGGGGCGCTGTGCTGGTGCCGGGTGCTTAACTCTTTAACGAAATGCCCGATCAGACACGGCAGCAGCGCTGCGCTGGACAGCAGCAGAGCAGGCGGGACCTCCGAGGCCGCGTTGGGAAAGATTTGGTGGATACCTTACAGAAACGTTCTCTTGAAGCATCTGGGCAACAAGCGTGTTCCGCAGTGCTCGCAAAACGCAATGGCTGCCGATCCCGTCTGCGCTCAATTTAAAACCGAAAGGGAAATCTCGAGATAAGGCATCAAATAGTGCTGCAATGAAACCTCTAATAAAACCCAATTACACGTTCAACGTTCTCATCAAACAGAATTAACAGAACCAACTTGGCCACCAAACTGCATGTAACAAAGTTTTTTTTTTTTTTTTCTGCAACGAATGAAGAAGTGGTAATCTCTTTCTTGTTTTTCCCACATATATCTCGCACTTTTCGCGCAGCGCAGCTCGAATGCCAAAACCTGAATTACGCCTGTCATTCTCTTAAAATGGTTGACAAAATTCGAAGATGATATGCAGTATCAGAAAAAGAAAGTGTGCATTCTGCTGGAGAACTGCACGGCTCACAAGGGGTGCATTTGGACAGTGTAGAGCTGAGTGCTACTCTTCTCGAAAGCGACATCCGTCATCTAGGCCCTACGGAATTATTGACAGTGTTAAGAGCGCATACAGACGCATGATGATAGACGAGTTGCTGCTCCACTTGAAGCTGAAACGGGAAACGATCATCGGCACGTTTATGACGATAGATAAGGTATCAGCATCGTGAGATGTGGCAATTAAGGCACTGAGTAATCATCAAATACTTCATGTATATGCCGAGTTCCAAGTACCCACAACAGAAGCTGCGTCAGGCTCTGGGTGCCCCAACACTAGATCACAAGGAGGCCGTGTCAAGTTCTTAGGAACAGCTTCACAGTTGGACAAGGTGGCTGCAGACTTGAGCTTTGAGAGCTCCCTTTGACCTGAGCCGACATAGACGAGGGCACAATGAAGGCCCTAGATGGTGAAGGTATCGCCCAGGTCGTTGCCAGTGCACCACACCAGTTAGGAGGTGTGGACGATGCGGAGGATACCGAAGCTCCTGTTTCCACACCAAGCCACGTCATGGACACCGTCAATCGTTTGAAGCAGTTTTCGGGGGCCCACAAGGAAACGGAGGACGCACTCGACGTGCTGGGGGCTATGATAAGTGTATACGCTCCGGTAAAGCGCACGCAGGTGAAGACTAAGAGTTTCTTCCCTGCATAATAAATTCTCTCCAGGACACTGAAAGGTATTGATTGCTTTCTTTACGTTTCACGCAAAATCGATTCGGGCAATCATCACGGACTTTTCGTACGCCTAGGCACGTATTAACGGCAAGTACGATTGGCTTTTGGATGTCGCTGCGTTACAATTTTAGATTTAGAAGAGCCAACAAGACCCCGTTCTCGATTTTACGAACTTCTCGATTCATCGAAATAACTCGAGCCTAGTCATTGCTCCGCTAAATCGAGTTTTCAATGGTCTAAAACATTGTGGAAATTGTTGCATGTGGCCGCGATTAATACAAATAAATCTACGCGCACGCTGCATTACAAAGACAGTCGCATCACTTCGGCTTAGAGCGTCAGCAAATGAGCCATGCAAACTTCGCGCCAATATAAAGATTGCAACAACCAGTATCAACCGTCTCTGGAGCTTTCATTAATAAGGATTTATCCCTGGTGGCCGCTTAGGGTAGGTCTAGCTGGTGTGGCATCATGCTTAAGAAAGCAGAAAAGGAAAAGGGCATTGTGTCAGTATCCTTCTACACCCTGTGTTCGGTTTCCTCAGTATAAATCTCTTAAACAAGGTAAAGTCGTTCATCGGACAATGTTCTACGAGAAGACCTACAAGCAAATAAGAAAAATGATAGGTATCACGATATACGCTTCTGCTTACCGTGCAATATAGCAGGCAATCACCTGTACCTCACTGTTAGATTCAAGGACGTTGCGTCAAGGTAACGTCCTTGTGGTTCACGCTAAGCGACTGCATCTTGCTCTCAAACGTCCCGCATCGGGCCATGGCACTTGAAAACTACGGGGCACTGACAATGTGGAACATGAATTATGTTACCCCGTATCCACAATAGACGGGTTGTACATAAACAACAACAGCCTGTCAAAAGCATAGGCTTCGACCCTGTTCTGACCTAGATGCGCGATTCTGGTGTGCCGACGCGGTAATACAAATGTTGCATACGTTTCCAAGGCAACAGTGACACAACTAATGACGCCCGCTCTTTTCGGGTCACAACGCCCAAGCTTATCCGACCCAAATGCAGTTTACTTCCGTCACCACCTCTTTAGCGGCGGCACGCATGAGCTCCTTATTATGGGCGGTCATCTTTCTTCGGACGAGGACATCCAAACCATTTTTTGTAACACTGAAAAAGAACGAACAGAAAGAGAATAATAGTCGGGAAAGAACGGTGCAACGCTTTTTGCGAACAGCTCACGCCTAAGTCAATGTGGATCACAGTAAGTGATAATGGTCACCCTTCATTATAAGGAGAAGGTCGGAAAAACGGCTGCTTTGGGAGCAGATCGATTAGTTAAACGGAGCCTGGAATGTACTAAATTGATGGAGCTTATAAAGAATATTTGTAAAATACGAATAACGCAACAGGCTTTGTATGTCAGCAATCAAAGTAATGTACCTTATAATCTGCACAGGTAGGTCCAAATTGCCTGGATGAGGCCAGGGTTTACAGATAATGTGTAATTGCCACAAAAAGAAAAAGATGAAACTATTTTATCGGTCAAAGAACAAGCCCTGAAAGAGGGTGAAAAGGTGATACCCTTGACGCAGCGATAACGGCGTGATTTTAATCTCATCTACAAGAAGAGGGACTCACCGTGCACTATCATTAGCCACTTATAGCTGAGCTATATAGGAAATATAATAATTTAATTTGATCGAACAACTTTAAAAGTCCCGAATTTATAGCAGACTTTGCAGCTTCTTCTATTGCATGCAGAAAGAAAAGATTTTGCTTAAAAAAGAGCCTGAAATAAGATATTGACAGTTTCTTTCCCAGTACTTATATCATCATGTTTTTATCACATTTTGTATGTCCTCCTCTGATAAGTAGCATCATTGTCTTTCTACGTATTTATCATGATTGCAAGAATTGACGGAAATATTTTTATGTTTAGTACTCAGACACGTGATACCCAGAATTTTTAAAACTCTTTCAGTCATTATTCTAGGTATAGTAGTCAGCTGATAATGGTTCAGTGATAGAGCCGAAAAGGGGCGAACGTTGGCTCCTTCTGTGCAACCCGATCCAGACCAGTCTACTTTGCTTCCTCGCTGATAACACTCACACCTGTTTTTTCGGGTAGCAGCTGTAGTAACAGCAACAGACCCATCTTTTTCTTGCAAATAACTAAATTCTCAAAACAATTTTTCTCCTCCTCTGCCTGCATTGGACTTCTGGCAATATAGTAAATGATAAAGGGCAAGCTTATCTTAGTTAATCTCGAAATGATTAAAAAGTGAGCAAACAAAGTCGCTGCACCATATCGTCTTAGAAAAATAACTGAATAACACGCCGTAGAAAAGAGCTAAGTTAGTCATTATCTGCGAGAAAAGCCCAAGTACCCGAAGCATTATGGTTCACTTTATGAAAACGGCTCGTGCAAGAGTGTCGTTTCCGGCCCGGTTTCCGGCCCGGTTTCAGGCCCGGTTTCCGGCCCGGTTTCCGGCCCGGTTTCCGGCCCGGTTTCCGCCTTAGCCTCGGTTTCATGGCAGCACAAATCCCCGCTGTACCATTATATTCTCCAAGAGCGCAAATGAACTCAATTGAAATGTTCCTTGTTTTTAACTAGGTTTTTTTAGATAGTCGTATACGATTCACGAGCAGCGCTTATAGGGCGTAAAAACATTTCATTTTGCAATCACTTGTGTCTCGGCGGAGCAACAGCGTTATATGCAGCATTTCAATATCTGTATCAAAACTTAAGTTCCAGGTTTTTCCATCTCGATGGAAGTGGAACTAGTCGGTCAAAAGGGTATTTCCCTGTTTTTAAAGCGGCATTTTGATGTGTCCTAATACAAGCCTATGTAAATAACTTTCGCGTAATTTTGAACTGTCCGGAGACGCAGAGAAGAAATATATAAACTAACAAATATGACCTGATGATATTCCAACTAACAATTCTAAACCCGATGCGGCAGCGTTTAGATTTAAGCGAAATTGAAAAACATTCATGCAATGTGTGATGTCAGTGCCCGCTAAAGAGCTGTGGGCTCTTTGAAAGTAATACGGAGCCACTCCACTGTACACCGCCCCTCATGGCTCGTGTGTAATTTAGGGGTGTTGAACTCCGTATAGAAATTTTTCAGGTTACTGTGAAACGAACAGATGGAAATAAGCAGGGCAAGCGTCGCACATTACTGAAAATGGGTTTCCTGTGGGGAGGGCAGAGTGCATAGAGTAAGCAGGAGGAGAGCATAATCGAGAGTGGTTGTGAGTCGGGTGAATTGTAAAGCGCAAGAAATTTGATGAAATAATGTAGATGCGGCTAGCGCAAAAAATAAATAATTGGAGAATACTGGAAAGTTAATTGACCTGCTGTTAACAACGCATTGTGCGAATTGTAGGGATTGAGTTTGATTACGTTAAACGACGAGGCGCAAAACTTCAAGCTAATTTCGATACCTTTTAGGGAGAAAGGGAGCATGAACGCAGACGAATGGCACGTATGTCTAAAATGGTGCAAAGATTATCGGAAGGCAGCCATGGTATGCACGTGAAGCTAGGCTTGTAGCAGATGTTTATAAAGACTGTAACGTCATCTTATTAATCGGATGCTGCCGTGTTATAATTACGTTGCTATTTTCCCCGTTCATTATACGCAAAAGTTAGCTTAGTTTACCATGCACCGGAAATTAGGGGCCGTACTCCGCGTATTAATTAGTTGTCGTGACTTCTTTGCTGGTGTCTTGCTTCTCGGCCAAAACATCTCAGCAGGGAGTGCCGGGCCTTGGGGTGCTATGTACGGAGCTCTACAAACAGTGTGTGACCCCTCTGACCAGAGGCTCGCCACGTGCTCTCCCCACCGTTTTTCTGCCTCTCTCTCTCCTCGTTGCCCAACAGTGCCCGCACAGGCATAGCAACACGGGTCTCATAGATTGATGCGCTCATAACGCCAAGCGAACGCGCTTCTTCGGGAAGCCAATAGGAAGCATCGCTGGGTAGGCACGCTAGAATGCAAAGAGGTCTTCCCGTGCAGAAGCGGTGGCGCCACCACTGCCGACCGAGCGAACCAAGACTCCGCGACATTCCCAACACAGAGGTGAAGAAGGAACCTCTGTGGTTCTTGGGTGCAGGTAGGGGCCTTGCGCTTCTATTTTCTGATAGATCGGCGAAGATAAATAATATTCAACGTTCATTGCGCGCCGAGAGTTGTTGTCAGGCTTCTAAAATGTTGGTCGCTCACTTGATCGATTGATTATTTTCACAGCTCTGAGTAGAAGCAACAACAGCCCTCTTCACGTTAGACCGCCTGGTAATAGCACTGCGTGCGATCTTCTGGAAAGACAATTAATTCGTACAGAATATCAGAACTCAAGCTTGATTCTCTTCTGAGCTGTTCACAAAATCAAATTTCTAAGAGTTGTGAACTATTAAGCCGTTCCCAGTACCTCACTAGAAACAGTCAGTCGCAAACTGAACAGAACGAAGAGCTCTCTCTGTAGTCAATAAGCTTTCACTGCATATAGACAATTTAGCCCGCATTTCTCTTCCATACGTCCGCAGGTTTGAGCGGTACCTAAAAGGAGAAACTTTGTTTTCGTCATCGTCTAACCGAGACGGAACCATAAATAGGGTTGAGTCTCATAGGCGTGACATACTAAACATGTTTCTCATCCGTCTTCCTTTCCACACCCTTCATTCCCCACCCCAGGTGTATGGTAGTCAGCCAGGCATAATGCCTGGTTAACCTCCCAGCCTTTCCTCTCTTCTTTCTTTCTCTGTCTTCCATGGATCAGCCTCGTACGAGGGCAGGCAACCGAAGACTGCGCAGGGCCACCAAAACCTCTGAAAGAATGATGTTCCGGGCTATGAAAACGCGCACAAACCCTCTGGTGGCACCAGAGTCAATGATCAATGGACGTCCCAAGATCATCCGCCTGTCAAAGAGCGCCTTCCGCAAGCATCGCTTCGGTGGTCGAGACGCGGCGGCTGCCTTTGCTGCCGCCACCGGCGGTGCCGGCTTGTCTTGGTTGGCCAGGTTTCGCAGTCGTTGGCTACCCAATATTAACAAGAACGTGCTCCTGCCGGCGCTGATCTCGCTTCGCAGCGTCGGCCTGCGCATCATTGACAGCAACGATCACGTTATACTGTCGGCCTGCTCAACTATCTGGGCCATCCTGTCGGTGACCTTTCAGACCGTCAACGTCTGCATGACCATCATGGGTGTCGTGTCCAACAATTTCCACGGCTACCTGCTTGACCAGGTTTCACTCTTTTGATCCTTGTATTGTTCGTTCTTCGAGGCTTATGCAAACCCCTATTTGCTAAACGTCTCTTCTTTCGCGAATTTTTTTTATTTTTTAAGACTTCCCAAGAAAATTTTATCCTGTTGACTCACGGAATTGTTTCTGAAGCTTTATACTGCTGTTAAAAAGTGGCGCCATTATTCACTTTATCTCAAAGCTGCCGAAGGCAGTGAAATTTAATCAGTTGAGATTAATCCCTGAGCACAGCGTTGTGAATGCTTTTTGCGGTATTTGAGATAACATGTGTTCGTGAAAGTAAGACAGCTTGGCTATTTGTGTGAAAATAAAACCAACTTGGCAAGTACTCACAGATTATTACTAGCAGCTTACCGGTATCGCTAAAGAGGAAAGTATATAACAGTTGCATCTTACCTGTACTCACCTATGGCACTGAAACGTGGAGGCTAACCAAGAGAATTCTACTTAAGTTGAGGACAACCCAGAGGGCTATGGAACGAAAAATGGTAGGGGTAACTTTAAGAGATAGGAAGCGTGCAGAGTGGGTCAGAGGATAACTCAAGTTACCGACATTCTAGTGGAAATTAAGAAGAAGAAATGGACATGGGCAGGACATGGTCGCTTAGGGTAACAAACTGGATTCCAAGGGAAGGAAAGCGTAGCAGGGGGCGGCAGAAAGTTAGGTGGGCGGATGAGATTAAGAAGTTCGAAGGGGTCAAGTGGATGCAGCTAGCACAGAACCGGGTTAGGTGGAGAAATATGGGAGAGGCCTTCGCCCTGCAGTGGGTATAGTCAGGCTAATGATGATGATGATGATGATGATGATGATGGTGAAAACCAACTGACACTTTTCAGGTGTGCTAGAAAGAGCTAAGTAGGGGAAAACATTAAACATCTGTTTGGGAATTAACTCATTTAATGTTCAGCTTTAGTTTCAACTATCAGTTGTTTCCAGATCCAAACCTTTCAACTTCAGCTTAGATGTTTGACCACATTATAGCCAACTATGCGAGATGCCTGCTATAATTACACGGCTAAAGTATAGCGTGGAAGTGATGCGTTGCCCAACCGCAGGCATAGCTTTCTTTTCTAACAGGTCTCTCTCGTGCTGGCAACACTTTGCTCGATCATCTGCTCGGTACTGCTAGCGTTCAGTCCGGGAAGGCTGAACGCCCTGATCGAGAAAGTGGAGGACACTCTTTTCGAGCTCCACTGCGCACGCGACCTACGCCAGTACTGGATGCCCATCAGCCTGCTCACAGTGGTCGGATGGCTATACATGGCGCTCAGGTTCGTCGCCGTCACGTGGGTGCTCGATAACCAGCCGCCGAGGGATGTCTTCAAGGTGACTACTGCGGCTGAGCAAGAAACACTTATACATGATCGGTGTTAAAGTTTTAGTTACACTACAGTTCAAGTCTCGTGCCATCCCATTGGGACCCAACTATAAATGTATGTCAAACGTCAAGCAAAAAAAATTGGCTGGCTCATGCAATCACTTCGGCAGCCGAGGCACTCAGACGTGAGCCAACAAAGGTGCCGACCAACCGCGAGACGTTCAATGAGCTTCCGCACGAGTACCAAAGACTTTTTGGCGTTGCCTGCCGCTTTCAGGGTTTGTCCTCTGTGTTTGCAACTATACGCTTCCAAAGATGAGCATGCTTTCAGAAAATGACTGAAATCTCGAGAAAGCCTTTAACTGCGTATGCCGCATCAGCCAATAAACGTTTGCAGCGGTTGAAACTGTAATTAACAACACGCAAATGCTATGTGACGCAGGCTTGGATTGATCTCTCAGTTTGTCATGTCTGACGCCTTTCACCACAGTTAGGACGCCACAGCTAGTTCGGTTATGAATTTTGCTTCCCAAAGCATCGCAGAATTTTGCGACGAAATTGTTAAGCCGGAAGTGTTTTGTGCGTGTCTGTGAAAAATGTTTTAGCTCCTTAAGCTTCATATATACAAAAGCCGTTTTTTGCTGCACACTAACGACTGTTAGCAAGTTTATAACCCGTCGGAAGAAACTACAGAATATTTTCTTTTCACACAAAGAGTTTCTGTGCAGGTTTTGACAGTGAACGTGTTATGAGAAGTTTGTGTTCTAAGTTCATAATTTTGTGTGGTTATAACAGGAAAGTATTACAAAACTATAGCCTGCAGAAAAGTGCTATAAAAAACACCACAGAACTTTTTAGAAAGTACTAAATAAATACAGAAAAGCTTACGTAATGAAATAACTACAAAATGTTTTGTTGTATTTTTGGCACAGCTCTGTTGTTGTTTCCGATTGGGCGTTTGTTTATCCATTGCATTTTTTTCCCACAGACTCTGAGAAGTGTGTCCAGTCTCAAGCAAAGGACCCTTTATAACCCCTATGTCTGCCATGCAGGGCGTATTTTTCACGGAGGCAAGCCGCGAATACTCGGAGAACACGCTACTATTCCTGGTGGCACTCATGTGGTACCTGAACACGTTGTTCGTCTACGGCACCCTCGTGTTCGTGCCCATCCTGTTCATCTCCTTCTGCCTTACCCTGGCGCGGGCCTTCCGTGTGCATAACACCGTCATCAGAGACGTGCACCGATCAGGAAGGTCCGTAGAGGCCGACACGCTGGCGCAGATACGCATCTTCTACGAGCGCATCTGCACGCTGGTCACCGACCTTAACGAGTTATTCGGGCCCGTCATCTTCTCCTGGTATATAATGATCGTGCTCAGCGTCTGCATCGACATGACGCAGCTCTTCAGCGACACGAACCTGCTCAAGAACACCAAGGAGGACGAAGGGTTCCTCTTCAGCCTCCGTGGCATCTACTCCCTGCTGTCGTTCCTGGGTACGTGCCTTGCGGCGTCGCGAGTGTCCGAGGAAGCGCTCGCCCCGCTGCCGCACTTACACGAGCTCACCCTTCGTAGCTGGAGACTGGACATCAACACTAAGATGGAGGCGCACTTCTTCCTCAGCAGGCTCTCCTCTTCACCCGTGTCGATGACAGGCTGGAACTTCTTCACCATCAACCGCGGGTTCATACTTAGTGTGTGCGCTGCGCTCACCACGTACGTGGTGATCATTATCCAAATGAACCCCAAAGCTATGAAGACCATTAACAAGCTAGTCACTACGGCGCTGAACAACACAGGCAACGGAACCGCTTCGAGTGAATGACCGACGCGGGCCCCACAAACAGCGCCTTACATCAGTGTACACGGCCAAGCGACGGCATCGGGGAATATTAGAGATCATTTCGTACTGCCAGTTCTTTCATTTTATTCACCGCTCGAAAGACGGAAGTTATAGCTCTCCGAGGGAAGTTAATGCCATGTGTTGCTTTCCGAAGGGATAAGGTTGGCATTATAACGCACAGGTGAAAAGATATTTGGCTAAGCATACCTATAGGGTGGTTTGTATTCTATGGCGAAGGCAATCTTTTTTCAGGGATAATGCCTTTGCTAGTCTTAAGTATTCACCCATCGTGCTCTTCCTTTATTCTTGCGCCCAATCATCTTATTAAGATAAATGTTCAATACGTGGTAGTTTTGCACTTTTTGTTCAGCATGTAAACAAGTGCTTTCATAAACTTTTCTATTTGTGCACAGTACATCATATACGCAGGTGATAGTACTACTTTACGAGAGAAATATGCTGGAAAACAAAGTCATTAGCCCTCATATGACCTATTCATCAAATACAATGTTATCTTGATGCTACAAACTTGTGATTACCGGCTGTATAAAACATTCAACGAACGATTGAAAAAGGAAAGTGCTTTCTTATTTAACATATCTGAAGAATGTCAAGGCACATTCGATGCTTCATAATGAACAATGGTAGATGGTAGTGGCATGATCGGGCACTAATGGTCGACTGTTTTTGTGGCGTCGTATTAAAGTTACTTGTCTTAGTATCTACTTCGATTAAACGTGTGCGACGTCATCAGGAACGTATGTGTCAAGTGATTTAACCGTATAAACTCTCGTAATGAGTCGGGTGAATTCAGTCTGCTTTGAATAATAGTGAGCTTGGTCAATCGTAGCAGTTGTTGCAGGTTTATATGCGCTGTGCTAAGCGGCGTGAAAAACCGCTGGCGAGAAGGCAGCGACAACGTAACCTACCATCTACCAAATAAACTACGCCAAACTAGTGATTTCGCATGTTATACTAGGTTTACCCATGCTAAACACTTAAAAATTTTTCATCGTCTTACGCATTTTTGTTAGGTGTCCTAGTTCCTGCCTATATTTAATGTTGTGCAATGAACGGTGTCAAGTGCTGTTGATCACTTATGATAACCAGTTTTCTGTCAAATATGCCGTCACACAATAGTCGTTAATTACCTGGCTTCACGCTTATTTTCTGCCCGTCATTTGGTCTTTCATGTGCTTATTGCAGTTTTATGTTATGTTTTATTTTACTGAGAGACAATAAACAAAACTTTGACCATCAGCCCAGTAAAAGAGATAGGAAAATACGTAGCGTGCGAGTACCCGGCGGATAGCTGACCGCAATGAAAGTTGTAATTCGTGCTATACGCAGAAGAACCAGAAGCTACAATACTGTATTTAAGGTTAAACTTCGTTGAGAGCAACTCAAGAGATGGGTCTGTGTTGACTGGAAAGGCAGAGAGTTCGGCCGGAAGGTTGAACATCTGGCCTGCTACTCTGCACAGGGGAAAGGGAAGAGGAGAATAAATAGTGTCGTGATGGGTGACGACGTCGTCAGGAGCGGCATTAAAAAATACACTGACACGGTAAGTTTGATCACAAGCCCAAGTCGAGCCCCGTGTCGCTCAATAAACGGCAAAAAAAAAATTTATTAGCATTTTCACTGTCAATTAGTGACTAAACCCCACACCATATCTAGCCACTTTGAGTACGTGACGTAATCCACATAAGCAATTTCCGAGAGAATTCGACAGGTATCGCAAATGGAAAGTTATGATTTTTAAGTAATTTTCGGGGTGTTTAGCCCTTTATTTCTCTAACCCAATCTAAGAAATATTCGAAAGAGAACATCGTCATTGTCATGACAGGTGCGTCTTATACCCGAACTGAATGAAGTGCAGCACATGTCGTTGTTCCACGCCATCGCAAAAGCTCAGTGAGCAAACTCATGGACCAACTAGTAAGTGAGCAGTATAAACGTTTCTGGCATACGCAGACAATTTTCCGTGTGAAATCTATCGTTTCTGTGAATAAGCCAAAACAAGTTCAGTTTTCTTAAAACCACTCCTGCGGCATCTGTGCGTTATTTTAAGGTACTGTTACGAAGATATTGATGGGAATGGTGTAACCTTCCGATTAATAACCAAGGGTTGTCTTGCACTCGCACCGATTAGTTAGGGGGTCCATAGAAAACCGACGGGCTGCGGGTTTCACAATAATTGTGAGGCATCTGCGGAATATTTCAAGCTACTGTTATGAATATGTTGATGAAAATGGTCTCAACTTTTGATACGTATCAAAATCTTACTTTCAAACTTTTTTGTTTTTCCTGCGTCCTCTCCGAGTTATTAAAACTGCCATAGACATTCAACACAGTGAGTTTTGATAATGAACAGCAGGAAACTACAATACTTCTGAGGAATTACTTTCGGATATATTAATTATTATGGTGCAACCCTTAAGATACGCCAGAGCTGCGTTCATAAACTCCCCGTACAAAAAACAAAATATCATCTCGTCCACTCATTACTTACCCGTGGCGCCACAACGGATTTCAAGGAGCTGGGGAGGGGGGGGGGGGGGGGGAGGATCGTGGTGTTAGTGGCAGTCGTGGTATTTAGAATAGGTTGGGCATGTTTATAGTTTACACTTTCAAAGAAATCATAGCACACAAAAGAAGGCGGGACGTGTCTTGCCTCTCATTTAGGCCTCTTTTGCGTGCATGATTTCATTTAGTGCTAAACCACTACGGCACTAGGTTTAACCGGCTCATCATTGCATTGGCAAATTTGCGGGCGCTGCCAACTCAGTCTTTGCTATTAAGATGAAAGGGTGAGATAGAACTAGTGCGTTATACTATAGCTTCATCATCATCATCAGCCGGACTATACCCAGTGCAGGGCGATGGCCTCTCCTATTTTCCTCCAATTAACCCGGTCCTGTGCTAACTGCATCCACTTCAACCCCCCGTGAACTTGTTAACCTCATCTACCTACCCAATTTTCTGCTTTTATATTCAATTTTATGCGATAGCTTAGCCGCTCTGCAATTTTTTAAGGTTATATTCTTGTTTCGTTTAAAAACAATGATGTCTCTTGTGGAGGCCGTCAGGGGAGAACAAAGAACGAGGCCGCGTGACACCACTGCCTACAAACATTTTAGACACACAAATGAAGCGCAGGTTTTGCATGTGCGACGAAACAATCATGTAAATGCGATTCCAGCTTGGCCAATGCGTGAGTACTCGCCAGTTTCGATAGCCAGCGATAAAGGCAGCGACCAAAAAAAAAAAAAAGGAGTATGCTAACATGAAACGACTTTGTGAGTAGCGGCGGAAGTCCGATGATGATGATGATGATGATGATGATGATGATGATGATGATGATGATGGGAAGCTTTTTGAATTTTCGTCTCAATTTAAGAGCTTCCAGTCCGTCGCATAGCGTAAACAATTAGGAGGACGCTTAAACTTCGACTTGAAAGCAAACGCGATCGTGCATTTAACGCCGCCTTTCCAGTGTGCGAACTTTTGGAACTGAGAGGCTGGCGCAGAGTTTGGCAAAATGTTAAACGCCTTTAGTTGGCTTCTTGGGAAATGAATGCGCAGTATCTCTCTTGCTTCTTGGTGCCCACCTACACTTACAGAGAAGGGCATACGACTGGAGGTAGATATGCCGTCGATACGAGTCCCTATCGCAAACTAGTCTCCAACTTGACTAGCAGATTGATGCTAAGTGGGAAGTGGGTTGGTGTGATGTCATCTAGAAACAACAATTGCGCTCACAGTTATAATACGAAGTCACCTGCGTATTTTTCGATACGCGTTACGTTACGCGTTTACGATACGCGTTTTTGACAAGCGTTTATCGATACGCGTTACGGCGACGGCAACCGTGACGACGATACATCTTGGACCGAATGAGCTGTTTACGCTTCGCGTAACTCCAATCAGTAAAATTACCGGGACATTTTTTTTTTTTTTTTTTTCTTGTAGACAGGAAACAAACTTTCGAGAGCACTGTACAATCTGCAGCGGAGAAATGCGAAAGTCTGAGCGTTGCAGCTGCACACGGCACATTGCACGTCCCTTTGTCGAACACAAACAGCGTGCCGCTGAACGCATCAAAGTTCACCGGCATTTTATAATTGGTTTACAAGAAAGTAAAGGTCTGTCACACTTGTTTCTGTAGATACCTGAGGTCCCTCGGAAAGGTCAGATCGGCTTCAAACATCGGGTCTATCCAAGATTGCGGGTAGTAGTGCCACAGCATCGGAAATAAAGATGCAGCAGCTTCTGACAAACCAATATATATAGAACTGTGTTCAGTTTATTGCCGCCACAAGCCACATCAATCGACTACTTTACCAGCTATCCATTAAACAAAGTATGCGTTCAAAATTATTGTTTTTATACGATAATATCTTCCTACGCGAACTCATTTTTTCCTTTTAATAAACAACACAAATGGGGCATTGATCAGAAAGCTTCTCTGCAGATGCAGGGTTTTCTGTCAGTCCAAGCACACTACGAATCTGGATACTCACACGGCATTACACTTGGCATAACGGACGAAGACAAGAGAAACTCAAAACTTTATTTCTGAGCTCTCTCCTGTACAAAAGTAAGGCACATTGGTGTTGCTCTTGTGTTGATAGCATGTTTGCGTCTACACACTGAAAATAGTACAGTCGGTTGAGATGTCGGCTATAGAAAGATTAAGAAAGGCGATAAAATAATGGCACAAGACTACAGGACACTGGCACAATGACGACTAGACATCACAAAATTAAACAGTTGTCCGACATGCAGATTCTTTGAAAAATTATGCAGGCTATGGGGGTTTGCTTCTAAGCCACTCAATGGGTCCCTGGAACCACTTACACTCGAAAAGTTTAAGGACGAGATTTATTGCCGCCTGCGAGATTGCGAATGGTGAAGATGCGAAGCAGACACCGCTACATAGCTTCGGAGCAAATCCCTTGGACTGAACATTTTAGACAAAGACTGTACGCGCCAACAGCCTCTCAGTATTCGTAAGAAATTTTCAGCCATAAGTTGCCACTCCTTAAGAAGCATACCGACTTAAGACAAATGTACAAAGCTAAACATTGTTAATACACAATCCATAAAGTATTTACAAGTGTTCTTCGTCCGTCGTCAGCAGCATACGTAGCCTACGCTACGCGTGACAACGGAAAGAAGGCACGTTTTGGCACTTGTCACGGGAACTTTTCTTTTCAGGAAAGTTCACAATTATCTAACCCTCGCAGTCAAAGAAACGGCCACGAGAAGCACTGACTCGTCGGTTCAATGCTACATTGTTCACATCACACAAAATAAACATATCACACATATTACGTGTCAAGAAAGTTGTACAAAAACAAAATCTACCTAAAACTCAAATCATGTATGCCGCTGTTTCGAGTTCGTTGTGACTCAGGCCTAATTCTATCTGCTAAACTTTGATTCGCCAGATCACAACTTCTTACGCACTGACATGAAGCCGTCTGGAGTGCCTCAGTTAGGTGAATCCTTCCTGACGTGTTTCAAAAATGACTTGGAAGGCGCTAATCCCTCGACGTGTACTTGAGATCACTTTGGTCATGCTCTCGAGTTGTAAAAGTACTCACAACACTGCATTTCAGCAGATATTCGTGTGTCATAAAATGATACTTGGAACATAGTAGGAAAGAGGACGTACTACATCTTCACGCCGACGAGCGCTGTTTAATCATGATATAAACACCGCCCCAGACCGGGCGGACAACGAAAGCATACTCGAGTGAAATTGGGGAATCCAACTGACTGACTTCAAACTCAAGCTTGTTCTTTTTTTTTTTTGTTTCTTAACGCATACGTCTTATAAGCACAGATTTATACTGACAACTACCCTGACAATTCCGCACAGCTGCCCAGACTGAACACTTTATTAGACACGCTAGAGAAAAACGATGACTATAAAGGACATAACTACACAAATCAGTTTTGAAGGAAAATTTGCCTAGTGTACCTGAAAGAACAGCATAGTTAACCATTTTAAACAGTAACAAATACATTCCATACGAATGGCTCAGAAAAAGTGTCTTTAAGAAACACAAGTGACACAGACGTGTAGCAAGTGAAAACTGCACATGGGCCCGCCTTTCTGTTCAATGTGCTGAACCACTCATCTCACATCATTCAAGGTCTACAAAGAAAATTATCGGAAATACGCGTTGGATGCAGTGCAGAAAACTAAAGGTTGGGGCGGGACATTGATATTCAGTGTGCCAAAACACTTGCGTTATGTTATTTACAAACTATCTGGCCCCTTCGCAGTGTGTGCAAATGTGTTGATGCTATGAGCGCATACGTATGGTTAGGATCGAGATTGTTCTTGAAGGAATGTATTTGTTATTGTGTACATGCGCAACGTGTTATTTGGGTACGGTTTGTAGGCACTTATGGCTGCTGACTCCACCACTCGCACTCAGCAGTCGATTTCTGAGCTTTACATGATACATTAGCCCCCTGCTCATAAAAATAAGCAATATCTACCAACTGTACTTCGGGCAGATGAGTCAAAGTTGGCGTCAGGAATTATTTCTTATTTCACAAGGCAATAAGTATACCTATACTAGTTCGCCTACCAAGTGAGCTCTGTATAGAAAATATTGTATACCCTAATTGAAGATTTCGTGGTGAACGCTAAGTTATGTAATTGACAGAGAACTCCGTTTACAAGAACTGATCAATGCGTCAGTCTTGTTTAGTATGCAAGGAATTTGTCTTTACAGATGCATATGGTATGATGCATGAATATGCATACATATTGTCAACATTGTCGATGACAATATTGCTATCAGCGCTACCGTAGTGATTAAAGGCAACGATAATATTGATTTGTCGAGTTCGAATTCTTGGCCTCGCACAGACGTGCCAAGAAATAAAACAAGCTAACAGTTGATGTATTGCTTCTGGGGCAAAAGTTAGACACGCACCTTTGTGGGTCGCATTTCATTGGCGTAAATGTTTGCTTCTAGCGTAGTTCCTTATAAGAGTACATTTGATGGGGAATACAAAACTTATGTGTTACGTGCGCTAGGGAAGACGGAGTCCACTGTGCACAGATTGTCTGAAGAAGTTTCGTAACACACTTTCAGCTCCAGCACACTCCACAACCAAAACGTCACATGGCTTGGTATTTTCTTGCTTGTGAGTGTGCTTCCCTTTTCGTTGGTCTTGCTGCAGATGCTTCCTTTCTGGCATTTCTCTCGTCAGCCATACCTCTCATTCAGTTGCTACAGCCCTACTTTACTGAGAGCAGCATTTAGAGCAACCAGTCCACAAACACACGCATGCGTCACAAACCTTATATGAGAGCAATGCACGCCGAGGCGAGAGATGCCACAGCGACCGCGACCTATGGCGATCGCACAGAAAGCAATTCGAAGCGCGAAGAGGCACGTATTGGTGTTCAAGGCACCAGTCACTGTCGTCGAAGGCTTCTGCAATGCAACACCTTATCGACACCCGCCGGGATAAAACAAGCTGCTCCGGTATGATGACGTTGTGACACGGTGGCGCCCTCAACGAGAGAGAGCGAACGTATTAAGTGAAGAAGTCGAGAGGTGGCAGCGGTGACAGAGAATTGTCCTTGCCTTTCATCATAAGGTGTTGCATACTGCCCATCTGATGTAGGTCGGCATCAAGAAGGCCGTTTGCGCCGACCATACCGCCACCCCCATTGCCTTGCTTCTTGTCGTTGTCGGGGCTGCCGGAGCAGCCGTACGACATGGGCGAACAGCCTCTCTGTTGGTGGGAGTCGGGAGATGGAGGGTCGCATGGTCGCTGCATTCCGACGCCCGATGCTGAGCTGCTGACAGGCGGGGCTAGGGGCGGCAGGAGCTGGTCTTGCGACGGGGGCAGCATAGTGCTGTAGAAGGAACTCGGGTTGGTAGCGGCCGTCGCCATGCCGCTCATACCACCATGCCCCGTCGGGGAGAAGCCCGAGCAGTAGCCGCCCGCCCCGGGTCCAGGTGATTGCTGCAGCGAGGACGTCTGGAATCCGAAGTCGTACGGATTTCCGGTGCCGAACGCCCAGGAGTCCATGGGAGGATTGAGCGAGGGCAATGTCGGGGACGCGGTAGGGTACGGGTGGCCGCCTTTCTGCATATTCTGGGCTGCCGCTGTTTTTGTTTTCGTGTTCATAGGAGGCGAGGGGTCATGGAAAAGATAATGCGAGAAGAGAAAGCAGAATTAGTCGTTTACTTACGGCATGCTGAGAAATTTCTAACGACGCCATATTTACTATAACTGCTTCACTCAGCAAAAATTATTTGGTGGTAGAAAATTACAGAAAGCTACCTAGCAGTGCGGATAGTTATACTCAAAGCCATACAACCATAAATAAGTTACAACCTTGGGTGAAGGAAAGAAAGGCAGGGTATAAGTTTGAAAATTAATGTATATAATTGTTGTCCATGTAATAGGAAACGAGCTTAACGATATACTTCGAAAATCAAAAGCACCGCATTATGCTTGAAAATCAAAATTACACGGCTAAGGTTGTTTGGTTATCTTTAGTTGTGCATGGTAGCAATACCGATTAAAAATAACTTAATGTGTGGAAGGCCGTACACCTTTACTGAATGTGCTAAGGTAAAATCAATACGCTTGCAATTAAAGCAAGACTAAAAATGAAGTTTGCCAAAGGCATCAGTCTTACCTGCTTGCAGAAAATTTGTCTTGCGTGGTGGTTCTCGTTTTCTCCACTTGGCACGCCGATTTTGAAACCAGACCTACAAGCAAAGAGTTTTGATAAAAATGATGGTACGCGGACGCAAAAAAAGAAAAGCTTCAAAAACAGCGAGTTTGAAAGTTCAGGGACACTTTACGGCTCTTCTCTTTCTGATATTGGCGATTATGATGTGATTTTAATGGAAAGAGAGAAGCTTGACCGGTCAGCGCCATGGCTAATAAGTTAGGCGTATTCTAGTTAAGGTCATGCACCTTTTCTCACGACTTTCAACACAAAGAACAAAAGCACAGGGCAATGAGAAACATTTACCAATAGTTGGAAAAAAACGTGGTTACTATAGTGGCGCTGGGAGAATCGTAGCCCGCTCCTTTTGAGCACAAGGCGAACGTGTCTGAACCGCCAATATATCCTTTATCTACTACTGTGGGCTATATACGTATATGCTGCAGCGATAGAGAAATTGGGCAGTTTATCAGCCTCCATCCTGTTTTACTCAGCAAAAAGAATCAATGACAGCTGTCAATCTTAAGGTTATCAAAGGTACAGCGTGTATACTGAATTGCAGATTCCTTCCGACATAGCAGGATATAAGTTATAAAACGATAGAGGTGTGTTTTTTGCTCTGAATGTGCTACTTACATATATATTATTACCCGTCCCGTTTCTCATGTTTTCGTGCACCCTGACATCTTTATTTGTATGTATTTTACTTCGTATTCGGCATCTAGCGATCAAGACGCTGCGTTTTTGACAGAGGTTTGCATGCGCCTGGCAGGCTTTTTCGAGTGCCGGTTTAAAGCATCGTGTTATAAAAGAGATTGTCCCCATTAGGATAATGTTGTCTCCAGCACATTATTCTTGCAGAAAGTGCAAAAGAAATAAGCGGTTTTCGCGAACTTTCTGTCTAGATTAATATAGAATCTGTCAAGTATCCTGAAATGTCAGCGCTAGAGGACAAAGCGGTAGAACTGAGCGCTGAAAACACTTCGTTCCCTAAACACGGTTAACTGTTAGTGTTAAGCAGGCCTAGTCGTATTCAGGCGCTTTATTTTTCAGGTGTGAAAAAATAGGCTTTCGCTTCCTCTCTAACAAAGTCAACGTAGTTTCTAGTTTTATTCAATGCACATACATACGCTACATCTGTTCGCTTATTCTACAAATAACGAAGGCGCTGCGATGCTCGAGCCGACGAACAGCGAAAATAACAAAGGGGGATAAAATTGTTAAATATTCGGCTTGTTAACTCTGACTCGGGTATCGGAGTATAGAGTATAGAGCTGGGTCTAAAGAGAAGCACCACTAATACATAGCGGTTTCTCGATATGAGCGAGGAGACGAGCGTTATTTATAGTAGGATTTCTTTCGAGAGCACTGCGTCCAGCAAGTGGTGGCATACCTGCACCCTGGACTCACTGAGGTTCAACCTGAGGGCGAGGTCTTCTCTCGCGAAGACATCCGGGTAGGGCGCGCGCTGGAAGGCCCGCTCCAGCTCGTCCAGTTGGAAGGCCGTAAACGTCGTCCTGCGAAAATCCACACACGACGTTATATCGAGGGCAAAGTTTGATGGTGCATGCACTAAGTATGACAGGTTCATAATCGGCATCGTATGGCACTATATGTCAGTAAATGTGTCATAGGGATCATGTGGTCGATGGGGTCATGGCCATAGGGAATGAGTTTGTAATAATTCACAACTAATGAGTCACATCAAAATCCCAATGAATCACGTGGGGTATGATGCGATTAGTCCGTGATCCATAGGTCACGTGATCGATGGCATCCGTCACACGACCGACGATGACGTTACTGGAGACGGTCACATTAACGTGCCGTCGAAACACCCACACACTTTTTGCAATTAAGGCCAGGAAGTTCTATGGGATATCAGGAGGTAACATACTGCTCGAAGCTACAGCTCCTGAACCCACCTGGGCAGCACTCCCATGGGACAGCAGTGAACAAGTAAATAGTTCGTCTAGACATATTGTGGTGCTAGCGCCCACGGTCCCACAGGAGACCTACCAATACAGCTACATCGCTGTAATATTGTCAGCTCCTGGAAGGCCGGTTCGCTAGAGCTGCTGATAACGTCCCTTGCACTAAAAACGTTGGGCCTCACGTACACGCTCCAAGCAGCGATTCGATTGCCTCTCCGGTTGAATGGAACGATGACCGGCGATCGAAGTGGCCCGCATTGCTCAAGGTTTTGACGGTTGGCCAACCGAACCTTAAAACCTTGCCTAACCAGGCGTACTGGTACAGTTTATTTCCTTCGTTCACTCTCTGCACGCCCTTATTCCGCACAAAGGAAGCCGTGCTGAGTGATTCTCGCGCTGCGCCGAGTTGCGCCAGCCGGTATCGGGAGAGGTGCGAGACCGCGCGCGCTCCTCATTTTTCTGAGCACCTCGATTTTGAAATTGCGGGAAAGATTGCGCCCGTTCCGCACGCCTCGACGGCATTTCTCACACCACGATGCTTGTATGGCGAACGCTTCAACAGTTTTCGCTGAGATTGGTTTTCCAAGAAGCGTTGCTCTTCACGCACTTCATACATTTTCTCCTACCCAATTCTCTGCCTCTTCCCTACATGGCATCCCTCTATTTGCGAGCTCTTTCTACAAATTTAATAAAAAGGCTTGCCACTCCCAAGATTTTGCGGAATTCTGCAAGGCAGTTTTCAATACTAACTCTTCGATTTGAAGTGGGAACCACTATAAAAAAAATATCTTCAACGATATATTGCTTGCGTGCAGAACAAATGCATGTACACGTGTGGCGTGTATACGTATGTACGTGTAAGGTTACGGCGATGTAGGCATCTAGAGGCACGTGTTATCATATATTCTGTATTTGAGAGGCGACATTATTTACACATGGATATCCCTTGGGCTTGACGCGTTCGTTGCCTGATGACTTCTGCATAATGCAATACGTCACTTCGGCAAACCGGCCCTATCCGCCCTATCACTCCATCTTCGTACCTTGTCTTTTTCTTTTTGACCGCTTTGTCTCCGTCTGAGGAAGAAGACTTGTCCGTTGATTTGCTCTTCTGGTTTTCTGCAATTGAAATGACAGCACAGAATTTAGACGGCATAGACGAAACATTTTCATTACTCTACTTTATATTAATTGAAAACGAAACAAGATCATATCTCCTCGTTTACTGAAAATGTTGCAAAAGAGCGTTTTCTTTTTTTCACCTCTATAACGCTACCGAATCGCAAATACTTAAGAATTCGAATCCAAGTACGACCGAATTACACGAACAAAACCTCCATCCCGGTTGACCCTTCAGCCTGGTCGAAACAAGCCCATTTCCTTGCAGATTAAATGAAATGAGAACGTTTTACCGGCTCGAGGCTTACGGTACCGGCTCATAGCATTATTGGTATGAGGCGTAAAATATACGGCCACATTATGAATTTGGATCACTCCGGCGGGCTCTATCATCATCAGCCGCGCTACATCAACTTCAAGGGCTAAGACCTCTCCCGAAATTCCTCCAAATAACCCAGTCGTGTGCTAGCTGCATCCACTTGACCTTTGCGAACTTCTTAACCTCATCCCCCCTCCTGACTTTCTGCCGCCCCCTTCTATGCTTTCCTTCCCTTGGAATCCAGTTTGTTACCCTAAGCGACCATCTGTTATCCTCTCTTCGAACTACATCTCCTGCCCATGCCCATTTCGTCTTCTTGATTTTGACTAGAATATCGGCAACTTGAGTTATTTCTCTTACCCGCTCTGCCCGCTTCCTGTCTCCTAAAGTTATACCTATCATTTTTTGTTCCATAGCCCTCTGCGCTGTCCTCAACTTAAGTAGAATCCTTTTCGTTGGCCTCCATGTTTCAGCCCCATAGGTGAGTACAAGTAAGATGCAACAGTTGTATACTTTCCTCTTGAGCGATACCGGTAAGCTGCTAGTCATAATCTGCGAGTGCTTGCAAAACGCGCTCCATCCCAATCTTATTCTTTTAGTTATTTTCCTTTCATGGTCCGGATCTGCGGCTACTACCTGCCTTGAATAAATATATTTGCCTACCACTCCCAGGTCTTCGCTAACTATTGTAAATTGCTGTTTCTTCTCGGGGCTGTTCAGCAATACATTTATCTTCTGCATACTGATTTTTAGGCCGACCTTTCTGCTTTGTCTGTCTGGGTCATCAATCATTTTCTTGTAGTTCACCCCTGAGTTACTTATCAAGGCAATGTCATCGGCGAATCGCAGATTACTGAAGTATTCTCCATCAGCCCTTGTCCCTAATTTCTCCCCTTCCAAGTAGCGGAATACTTCCTCTAACCAAGCTGCGAGGAGTACTGGGGAGATCGTGTCCCTTTGCCTAACACTTTTTCTTATGGGAATTTCAATGCTTCCTTTAGGCAGAACTATGGTTTCTGTGCTGCCGATATGGATATCTTCCAGTATTTTCACATACAATTCAGCTACACCATGATTTCACAACTGTATGCACAAAGGTTAAGCAAGACTGAAATGAAAGAGCTGCAAGAGTTCTCTCGTTTAGACCTAACTGCGTTTGAAGAATCATGCTCTTGTATATAGAACTGGCATTACTCCCACGCAGACCAAATACAAAAAGACATCATCCACATCTACTGCTCAGAAAGACAAAGTTTTCACCTTGAAGGTTAGGTATTTATTTAAATTAGTCATTTTATAATAATTTATTTGCTACTGTCGTGTACAAGGTCATTGCCCTCTGCAGGACAGCCTCATTAGGCATAAAATATTGTCAGGTTTTCTTGTTTTTTTACTGACAAGGGAAGACGAGAGCGTTCGCTTACACTTCGGAGCAAAAATATCGGCTTGGTGTAAAGGATGGATAATTACTTCAAATCATTTTCTTAGAGAGCAATACTGAATGCCCTAGTATGTGCCGAAAGTTTCACTGCAGTGTTTAATAAAAAAAAAAACGGTGAACGGAGGTAGGTACTTATGTCTATAATACGCTTAGAGCTGTTTATTTCCTCGAGTAATCAAAGTTTCCTACAAATTTCAGTCGTCATTTGCAGTCATTGTTTGCGGTCATTACCGAAGGATGGATTTGGATGGATTGTTTGATCTTAAGAGCCCCCTCTTTTTTTATATTTCGTTCCTTAATTTTCAACCTATCCTTCAAAAGTGAATATAAATTTACTCGTTGGTTAATTTCCCTTTTCTGTTTATGTCCAGACGTAATTCGGTCGAATGTCAGCTGACAGGAGTGGCGCGTATGCAATAGGCGCTCAGTCAACAGTAACGTTATCAGCTTTTTTTTTTTTTTTTCCTCAGTCGCAACAATGTTAATGTAGCGTTGAGGAGTTTCTCTGAATACTGGTGGGGGTATGACGGTCTGCCAACACGCGAGTTATACGTCAATCAGAGTGCTGGGTTTTCATACACGGAACCTACGCACTGTTTTTGAAATTGAAAATATTGATTGGTTTGGTTTCGTTTTGTTTGTTTTGGTTTGTGGGGTTTAACGTCCCAAAGCGACTTAGGCTATGAGAGACGCCGTAGTGGACGACTCCGAACATTTCGACCACCTGGGGTTCTTTAACGTGCACTGACATCGCAAAAAAACTCGGGATACAGCTTCAGACAATAATGTTACAAAGTTTACCTTTTAAACTTTTAAAATCGAGCTCACCTAACACTCTCAACTTCCTTGGACTATCAAGTGGGGTTCTTTTATCTGACCGAAAGGGGAAAAAAGTAAAAGCAAGCACCTTCTTTTCTGGGTGCTGCTGGGGGCATGCCATCAACACCACCTAGGCAGCCCATGGGCTGCGATGCGGCCATGCTTGGCAGCGGGACGGAGAGGTCCCGGGTACGCATGCTGACGCATGGCGCCATGGAGACCAAACCTGGCAGAAGGCTACTCATGCTGGTTGCCATGGGGTCCAGAGAGGAGACACTTGTGGCAGGCACGTAGTCGACCACACCCTGGTTGCACATCTAGACAAACACAGAGGAAGGCCAAGCGTTAGCCATAAACCAAAATGGGCGCTGTTGTAGATACGCGATTCGTCAACGATCCTGACTGCATTCGTCCCGTATTCGGAAACATTTCACGTTCACACTCGTTTCCTAGGTACTTATAAGATCGCAGGTATATATGAACCATAAATGGGCAAATAGTATCAAGCTCTCTTATGACAAGTGGGAAGGAAGAGGATCCGAATGTATGGCTTATTAGACAAGCTTTCGCCCTTGAACAAAAGAAAAGCTATATAGCGACGATAGTGACGTTATTGGCGGAAATATGGCAGCGGCACAGTTCGAGGGAGAAAGAGAGAGAGATGGAGAGTTGTTTAATGACAGAAAAAAGGTGGGGTGGCTGTTTAAAATGTAAGTGCGAATCGACTCAATAATCTGTAAACCAACGCTACAAGCATATTTTATTTTTCAGTTTGTTATGGCACACTTTCTCAAGTGCTTTTGGCAGATTTAATGAGATCACATCTATTTGCTTTGTTGAGTTAATGGCTACACAGAAGCCATATATGTACTCTTTCGAAACGCTGAGTGTCGACAAGCTACCTTGGAAACAATATTGTTTGTGATAAAAAAAAAGTATATTATATTCAAGAGACTGCGTTTAATACTTAGATATCATATATTCCAGAATTTATCGAGAAGTAGATGAAATATGCATGATCTGATAATTTCCCGTATTCATCTTATTACCAAATTTATTGACTGGTATAACCATGTGGAGCAGTCAGTCACTCGGAACAGAGCATTCAAGCAGAGATAAAGTAAAAATCTTCAGCAAAATGCTGAAAATAATTATAATATTACCTCATGAACTCATCTGATATCAATTCGGGATCTAGCGGCTTTTTTAGATATATTTTTTTATCAACAAAGATAGCTCTTCGTCTTCAGAGAAAATGCTTGGCCATTACTTCTGTCAAGGAGGCACTGTACTCTGCTACCGTTGTGCTACCATTAGAAGTTGGGCTAAAGAAATAAAAAGAACTGAAGGCGCTATTAAAGGTGCCGGTCGTTATACATGGAACACATCAAATTTTCTCATTCCCCTGAACACCATTCAGATTCATATTTAGAGCCGTATAAGCACCTTCAAAACATTTACAGTAGGTAGGCTTGTACTACTGTGGAAAAGCACAATATTCCAGCATTTTCCAACTCAGCTCGTGCCTGCTTACATGTACTAAGGGTAACCGTATAGTTAGGGTGTTCTTTTAATTTTTTTTTTCAGGCACACCGCAAATTTCTTAACGGAATTATATTACGTGTTATCCGCGAATCGGGCTAGTTTACAAGTCTGATCGTATTGAGGATAAGTAGGGCGTCCAGTCGTGAATGGCAGTTTGAAAATATATCCATAAAGTTACTATATCCATATATCCATACAGAAAATATATCCATACATTGTTACTGGTGGCGCTTTTGCAATGGCGAGCTGCAATTTGTCAAATATTAAGGTGTCGCCTGCCTGTTAAAAATTTACCCCTTTATTTTATTTTCTTATTCAGCCCAATATTCGCTACAAAATGTGAATTGACAAAACAAAAACTCGCATAATGCTACTTGCTACAGGAAATCGTGTAGTCAACCATCTGAAACTAGGGGCCGTTAGCTGCTCTGTTAAAAAAATTAGTTCTCTCGTGAGGCCACCGGCCTGTTCGTCCTATATAGCAATCTATATATCCGATCACCGTAGTGTGTGATCATCTAATTTAAGAAAGAAACGGTGCATTATCAGTTCCAATTATTTTTGGCCAATGACGCCTGATCGTATATGCTATAAATTTATTAATTTATTTTATTTACAAATAATGGAAGTCATTTAGGCCCAAGCAGAAGTGGAACACCATATAAACAGTCGCTGCCAGCTCGATACATGAGACGCTTTTCCCTAAACAAAACAAAATCACACAAAAACATACAGCACTCGAGAAAACCATTACGAATGACTCACAAACAGAATACAAACTGGAAAAAGTTACATGAGATAATCTTTGAGCTGATTTTCAAGATCATTCGATTCAGTTATTGTTACCAGAAAGGAGTTCCAGTCTACAATGGTGGCTCCCCGCCGGGGTGGTACAGTGGTAAGACGCCCGACTACTGTGCCGGAGTACCCGGGTTCGAACCCGACCACGGCGGCTGCGTTTCGATGGAGGCGAAACGAAGAGGCGTCCGTGTGCTGTGCGATGTCAGCGCACGTTAAAGATCCCCAGGTGGTCGAAATTACTCCGTAGCCCTCCACTACGGCTCCTCTTTCTCTCTTTCCACTTTCACTCCCACCTTCCTCCCTTCCCTTACGGCGCGGTTGAGGTGTCCACAGGAAACAAGTGAGACAGTTACCGCGCCTTTCCCTTCCCATAAATCAATCAGTTCAGTTGTTCACAGAACGTGTGACAGATACTGCACCTTTCCCTTCCCGTGAACAAATTATTATTATTATTACAATGGTTATTGGGGAAAAAGATGTGTTTGAATGCTTCCATGCGCACGATAATTGGGACTAAGGAGTTATTGTGGCTATGTCTGGTTATTCGCGCCGTATATTTCTTTGTGCAATAACGTGAATATGTAGTAAGCTTACCTATAAGAAATTTGTGCAAGAAAATTAACCTGCTAAGCTTTCTACGAGCCTCTGGAGGAGGGAGGAATACCTCGTTGCTTCATAAGAAATTAAGGAAAACTAAGGTCTTTGTATTTGCTGGATACAATGCGAATAGCTTTTGTCTGGGCCTGCTCCAATTGGTTTATGTCTTTTTCATTATGAGCGTTCCAAATTACCGCAGCATATTCGAGCTTTGACCTAATTAATGTGTTATACCCAAGCAACCTTGTTTCAGTCGGAGCCGTTTAATGTTTCTGTTTGATAAACTTTCTTAATGAATAAATGCAGATGCCTGATATGTAACTGGACCACGAAACAGTTTTGGTGAATTTAACGCCGATATACTTACAGCCCTCAACCTCCATAACTACATTATCCTGAAACCTATATGGAGAAACGTTCCGTGTGTCTGTTCTAGTAATCCGGTAAAGCACCGTATTCTCCGCATTAGGTTGCATGCCTCATATCTTGCACGAATTGTCAATCTCAAGAAGTGCAGAAGTGCAATGCACCTGCTCTTGTATCCCTTTTTTGATAATGTGCTTCTACATGACTCAGGAACACTCAAGTGATAAGAACAAATTACTAAAGGCGATTTTCTGAACAACTTCAAAAAGTTTCGGGTGAAATTGCGTGAACCTGAAACTTGAAAGAACAAACGATGTCCCATCAAATGGTTTCTTTTTTTTTTTTTTTTTTGGGGGGGGGGGGGGGGGTGCTGCTTGAGTGAAGCCGTAGTTTTCAGGAGCCTAGTATCAATGCGGAGTTCCACCTCTGCCATTTTGAAACGCCAGCTCTCTCCTATCAGTCGAAAGAAGCACGATTCACATATGCGCCAAGCATCGCTTATTCGAAAATTCTGCTACAATGAGAGGCACTAGATGCAGAGCATGTCGTTTTGGGACAACCGGTTGTGACCTCTAAGTGCATATTTTGGTACATTTTGAAGCGCGTACAAGATGGGCGGAGCGCCGGACGTTATTCCTGCAACTCACTCAATATATATCGTCAAAGTGGGGACAATGTGACCACGATACACGAATGTTTTTCTTCTCAATGAATTCCGGAGCTCTGCCATTATTAGTTTCCTCTCTGTAAATTGTTTTTTGTTGTTTTTTTTTTTTTGTTGACAACACGAAAAAAAAAAAAGCATTTCTTTCCCCATCATTTCTTTGGAAGATATGTTTACGCACCTCCGCCAACTTACAGCTTTTGTCGATATGCCGCTGTTTGTGCTAACGACGACTGACACTACTAAAATGGTTTGTTTGTTTGTTTGTTTGTTTGTTTGTTTGTTTGTTTGTTTGTTTGTTTGTTTGTTTGTTTGTTTGTTTGTTTGTTTGTTTGTTTGTTTGTTTGTTTGTTTGTTTGTTTGTCTATTCATAATCCACCAAATCGACAAAGACGGGGGCAATTATCGCAGCAGGCACTCGCTGGTCTCGCTATAGCGTCCATCTGAACAGACTCTGCCGAAAGTATTATTCTTTCCTGTTATTTAAATTAAATGTGTTATCTACACCCATTCACCACATCAAAACAGAACAAACACAGATGGCATGAAGGAGTACTCAGTAGCCTCAGTTACCGTTCATCGGCCAGTGTTATGGGGACGCCAACGCTGTATCGAGAATTCTTTCCGCCGTTTGCCGCAGCCTAAGGATATATATAGCTAGCCAAGGTCCATGAGGGAACTTTTTCGGATATAACTAAATTCGTATTTAGTGCGACACATCTGTCACATCCTCCGGCTATTAGTTTTACTTGTGCTTGGCAGTGAATGTGGAAAAGTAGATAAATATGCATTTGTTTCTTCTCACTGCCTCTATTTCTTATTACGGTACGCTAGTAGCTGTAATTGCACAATGACCTAAGGCCCACTCAAAAATCAGCATTATTGCTCGTCAGTGGTAGGCTAGTTTACGCGCATTCCGGAGTATTCAGGGCAAAGAATGGCCTCTTCCAAAGCGCAGAAATGTTGCTCCATAAGCGGATATGCAGTCCGTGCACACCTTAGTCAATGCGCCGGAGTTTAAACAAGTGTGAGTAAACAAAGAATGGGATAAAACAATTAGGTCTACCTTCACATCAGCAACACAACGGTGCGTTCAATGCCAGTTGTGTTTACTTCCTTGCTTAAAGTCTGACTGACTCTGGATGTTCCCCTGAGTGCGTCTACAGCGGTCGAGCAGATCTCTCTTGCCCCGCCCTCTGTGAGCCAACCGCATTAGCTCAGTTGGTACAGCGGTAACCCCAAGTCAAAATTAACCGATTATTCAACATTACAGAAGCCGCAGCTAGCTACGCGGAGTTTCGCGTGACTAGGCTGTGGAGTGAGTGTCAACTGTGATGAAATACACAATCCCTTCAAGGATGCTCCTAGACACACTACACTCCCTTGCGAGGGTGAGATCGGTTGACTAAACCCTGCATCAGAACTGCAGAAGCGAAGCAGCGGTTCACAAGCAACTGTACCACGGGCTATACGGTACCTGGTGCTGTTGTTGATGGTGGGGCGGCGGCGGTGAGGAGCCGGTGTGCTGCTGGTGCAGGCCGAGCATCACCTGGATGCTGTGGAAGTGTCCGCGCGAGTCCTCCTCGACCTGCGGGTCTTCCTCACCACCAGGTGACTGCAACGCCGACTCGTCCTGAAGCATGGGAGGACCACCCTTGGCACCGCTGCTTAGATGCATGGCCCCGGGGTGGCGGCTCTGCTGCTTCACGCCTCTCCGACTCACACACACGTGGCTGCGAATACGACCGTTCAGTTGACGCCTTATATTCTGTATCTGCATTTGAGGCTTTCAACAGTTCGCTCGGTTCGTCCACTGCCCCGACGCCCACTGTCTCTGTGAAGTAATTATTATTCAAGCGTCCATACAAATGCTTTCGTATTCCTGTAAGACAGTGACAGTACTATGAATTGTTGCAGCGTATATGGAAGCCAGTGATGAAAACAAAAACGTCCCGTTGGAGCCGTCCTAAAGAACAGCAGTCAAGAGGCGCTAACCTGGTCAGAGAAGAAAGGGCGTTGAGATAAAGCCGAAATAAGGGCGCAGCACATGCACCTATAGCACCACTACCAACTTGCCCGTCATTCTGGTCTTCATCCTTTCACTGGTCCGAACTTTTTGTTTACTCTCAATTTTCAAAAATATGATAAGTATACAGAATAAGTTAGAACTAGGCTGATCAAAATAAAGTGTTACCATTCGCATTATTGGCACCCTGATGCATTGTCATGTCTTCTTCTTCTTCTTCTCCCCTTTCTCTTTATCTTTGCGGTACTGCAGGAGAGCCAATGCACACGTCAGGCCGAATACTTGACATCTGGATCGCCTCATAGAGTCTCTTTTCCTTTAATTTTTATTTCCTTAAAGTCCCCTTTCGGGCGGGGGGAGGGGGCATTACATAAAGAGTGGTATCTGTTTTTCTTTGTTTTAACAATGAGCATACACAATGTGTTCCAACTGTGCAGTGTATACTGCTGAAGTGATTAAGAAGCAGATTAGAAGTTACCCAAGTTAGGTAGGCCATGTTTCTTGTGTGTATGGTTAACCTTCCTGTCGTCAGCCAGCTTAACGCAAGCCTTGCATAATTGCGCTTCCAGAGAACTGTCTGTCTGCACATGGTCTCCTAGAGTTGCGCACTATATTTAAACATTCAAGCCAAGACCTCTAATGTTTACCTCCAAGGAACCTATCAACAGTTTAAATGTGCAATACTTGTGCTTGTTAAAAAAAACACTATATCTGATGCGTTATTTCAGAGAGGGTGGCCATAAACATCCTGTAGGAACTCTACTTTATGCCTTCTTGCCATTCCCTTTAAGCAAGAAATGAACTCGACGACATTTTATGTCGGCTAACATTTGTGCAAGAATAAGCCAACCTAGCACGGAAGCTGAAAAGACATGTTTCACAGAAATCTCGGATTCCCTTGAAACCATGAGAAGAACGTTCGCCACGTCATACAGCCTATAAAAGACCCATATTTTAGCTTCGTGGCTTTCTGACTACCACTGAGAATTGTCTTTTACCTTTATGTTCAGTGGCCATACCTTCACGTGGGGTTCTGCCACACGTTTAACTGCGGCAACTTAAGGTTTCAATGCCATCGTTTTCCAATGCCACTTCTCTCATAACCCCTGCCGTGGCCACTCCCGGATTTTAAGATGCGGTAACCAAATAGCACTGCCTACCCTGACCTTTCTTATGAACGCCCCGTGACATCTAGCCTAACGAAAGAAAAGCAAAATGTATTAAGTATATCCAATGATCTCGAGTTCCGTTGTACAGACACACCACATCACCGACAAGATCGAGTTGCAATAACTGGAGACACTTACCTGACATCGACATTAGAATGGGGCAGCGCCAGCATTCTCTGTTACGTCGTTTCTTTCATCTGACAGCCCTGTCACCCAAAATGATTTCCAAGTGCGAACAAAAAGTATCCACGCACTGAACACCAAAGGCTGCGAACCACACCACACACACTAGAACACTGTAGCACCAGACTTGTCCCGCCATTGATATCCCTGGTGCCAGGTACTGAAAACGCACTTCTACGTGAACTGTGTCTTTTGCGGAGTAATAATCGAAATCCAGCTGGTTCCGGCAGAAAATGACTGAACGGCAATGGGACGAAAATTCTCCTGCACCGAAATCGCAGATGCGTATGGAAGCGCGGGTACGGCGTACGGTCCAGGCGTCGGAGCAGCGCGACTGAGTGTGGGCTGGACCGCCTTGGCTCAGCGCGCGACGCAGAGTCCAAATCAGGACACGGCCCTCCAAAAGGAACGAGAAGAAATTGCCATCATTGACGGTGAATCGCCGGCAACGATGCCTGATTGCGTCTAACTTCTCTAGATGAGCTCCGCCGGTCGGACTCATTGGAACCAATTAGCAATCATCAGCGATATTAGGGAAACCCGGAAGATGACATTACAATGTGCGCGCCAATTGAGACCTCCCACGCGCCAACTCCCTTTCACGCCGCCTTAAGCCGGGAAGGCGGCCAACGAGGAATAAGTTCTCGAAAAGGAAGATTGGGAAGGGAAAAAAAACTGCCGATAACGGCTTTTTTCGCCGGTCTCACCTGAACGTCGCACCTTGGTCTTGGAGTGACGTCTGGTCGTGTCTAGCGGGCCTGGCGTCGACAAACTGGCTCGGTCCTTTTAGGCTGTGCAGCAGCGCTCCCTAGCGGCCTCAGTCGAGCCGACTCGGACTTCCCCCTCCGCCGTTTCCTCTCGCTAGGCGCCTTCAATTGGAGGTGAAGGCCTTTCGCCCATATTTGGACGTCTGGCTTGGGCAACGAGCGTGTCGGCGATAGTTTAACGAGCCAAGCTCCGCCCACTCTGACCCGGCGCTGTAGCTACGCGTCGAAAACGCATCCCTAGCCAATGAGAAAGGCGCCGGCTTGTCGCGTGCCCAGCCATTCCCCGCAACCTCCGTGGGTCGCGGTTTTTTGCCTTTTGGGCTTCTGCTTACCGCACGTGAGGTTCTGGGCTGGCGAGAGGAGGGTCCCGTCGACGGGGTTGGGACCCCTGCATGGGAGAGAGTGATGGCGCGTCCCCTGGTATAGGCAAGGCAGGGAAGAAGCTGATGTTCCAGCTACGGGACCGTCCCGTTTAGAGCTGCCTCCGATAGTGGCTGTCCGTAGAGTCGAGTCTGCGAGACCGAGTCACGGTAGCTTTGTTCCGTTCTTTTCGAAACAAATAAACTCTACCTGAACTCTAGGTGGGTATAGTAATAAAGAAGCATAATTTTGAGCTTTGCGTTAACATGTGCTACTAGAACGATGACCGTCAGGCGAACCCATTTTATTTAGCGGCGTGGCTCAAAATGCCGCAATTTTTTTAACGGCTCGTGTTACCCTTATTTCCACGGCTACACTCGTATTGCACTGTGTATGGCGCACAACATAACTTGTTCAATTTTGCTTTGAGACGTCGGCCTGACAGACTGATGCGCATGATACTGCGGATGATTTGGTGACCCGTCTATCAGTCTTTTACGAAGTCTCAAAGCAGTGGCCACAAAAACAGTAGATGCAGAATTATATGCGAAATAAGCGATAAAAATTGTGAAATAAAACTAAAATAATAAGTAATGCCCGCACAATAAAATTCGCTATTATCCAAGCAGACACGTAAAACTGCAACATTTTCTATATCGGGCATTATGGCTTCTGCTGATCAGATACCGTGAATGTTGCCTGACTTTTTGATCATGCATTTTATAGAACGGTATATGCTATCGTTGTACGTTTCCCTCTGCGGTGTTTCTCGTCTTCAAATACTCTTACTGTAAGTTGGGAAAAATTCTTAAATAGGTTGAAGCTGGTAATAGTGCTGTTCAGTTCAGTTCAGTTCAGTTTATTACCTTAAGGACCCCCGTGGGGGTATTACATAAGGGGTGGATTATACAAAAAAAAATAAGCACAATGGTTGCCATGTGGGTTCAACATACAATATGATCTGTTAGTGCTTTGGAAAAGTTGGATGGGCAGGTGATAGCGGCGATGCTGTGGGAAAGGCCGTTCCAATCTAATGCTGCTCGGGGGAAGAAGGAGGCAGCGAACGTGGTCGTATGGGTCCGAGGCCGAGCAACTTGAAGAATGTGACCAGTGCGATGCGATATGCAAGCTGGTGATGTGATATAGCCTGCGTAACCGTGGGTGCTGTAAAAGAACTTATGAAACAGGTTTAGGCTGGCAATGCGGCGACGAATAACAAGGGTTGATAAGGCGGATTCTGCTTTTAAAGACGACACGCTGGCTTGGTATGAATAGGTATTGTGGATGAATCTAGTGGCACGGTTCTGGACGGATTCGAGGGCATTTATGAGGTATATTTGATGTGGATTCCATATGGGGGATGCATATTCTAGTTTCGGTCTGATTAGCGATTGGTAAGCCAGGAGTTTAACTTGTTGGGGAGCGTGACGTAAGTGGCGTTTCAAAAAGCCTAGTGTTTTATTCGCGGATGATATTACATTAGAAATATGTGTGCGCCAAGATAAATCATGAGATAGCGTGACTCCTAAGTACTTAAATGACTTAACTGCTTCTATTGGGATTTGAGCTATATTGTAAGAAAAAATAAATGGTTTAGTGCGACGGGTGAAGGATACAATCTTGCATTTCTGAGGGTTAAGTGTCATCATCCACAGGTCGCTCCATTTCTGAACGTTAGTTAGGTCAGTCTGGAGGGCTTCTTGGTGGGAAGAGTTATTAATAGTACGATAAATGACGCAATCATCTGCGAACATACGAATGTGACATGATACGTGAAGGGGCAAGTCATTAATGTATATTAAGAATAATAACGGTCCGAGCACTGATCCTTGGGGGACGCCTGAGGTTACTGGAATGTAATCAGAAAATTCGTTATTAACTATGACTAATTGGGTTCGATTTGTTAAAAATTCCTTAATCCAGTTTAGAATGCTAGGGTGAATATTTAGGTAAGAGAGCTTAAGTAGTAATCTCTGGTGTGGTACTTTGTCAAAGGCTTTTGCGTAATCTAAAAAAATAGCATCAGTCTGTTGGTTGCAGTCAAGGTTGGCATGTAAGTCTTGAACAAATGTAGCCAGTTGTGTCTCACAGGAAAGGTTTTTACGGAAGCCATGTTGTGATGAATGAAAGAAATTGTTGGAATCGAGAAAGTTCATGACTTGAGAATAAATTACATGCTCCATGATTTTACAAGGAATGCTTGTTAGGGAAATGGGTCGATAATTTAAGGGCGAGTTTTTATTACCGGACTTGAAGATTGGGACGACCTTTCCCACTTTCCAGTCATGCGGTATGTTACCTGAAGAGAGAGACTGAGAGTACAATAGTGACAAGTAGGCCGCGGAAATGTGCTTAGTATTTTTCAGAAATTTCGAGTTAATTTCATCGATCCCGGCTGATGACGTTAGCTTGATGTTTTCGATACGAGATGATATACCATCTGAGAAGAAAGAAACTGGATCCATGGTTGACGCTGTGAAGGAACTTATGAAGGCGTTAGCAGGTAAATCACACTCTTTCGCAAAAACAGTTGAAAAGGCTCTATTGAAAATGTCAGCACATTCACAATCGCTGATGGTTTGACCCATATCGTTAGTAAGAACAATTGTACGTGTATCCTTCGGGTTTACTACGTGCCAGAATTTTTTAGGGTTGTTTATTAGCATTTTTGGCAAGTCAGAGTGGAAAAAGGTGTGTTTTGCGTTGCGGATAGCAGCAAGGTAATCAGCTTCGGCAGTGTAGTACTTTTCCCATGATGCTTGGCTTGGGTTCCGCTTTGCTGCCCGATAGTGACGCTTTTTCTTGTTTTCCAGGCGTTTCAGGGCCGTAGTAAACCACGGTTTTTGCTGGTTAGCACGGAAACTAGCTACCGGAATGTACTTGTTTGTTAGTTCGTGAACTTTGTCCCTGAAAATCGTCCAATTTTCGTTAAGAGACTTTGTGTGGAAATCGGTTTCATAAGTTGTAAAAAAAGCAGTTAGTTCTCCATTTATTGCTTGAAAATCACCTCTTTCATAAAGACGAATTGTTTTCCTGGAAACTTGACGAAGCATGGGTGTAAAACTGAAGGTAGCATGAATGACTTTATGATCACTTATTTCCCTTAGGTATGTAATACTTGTTGCGCTATCAGGGCTGTTGGTTAATATCAGATCTAGAGTGTTGGCTGTTTGTAACAAGCAAGTACAAGGAATGCATTTTATGTCTATTTGATGTCTGTGATGAGCGACGCTAAAGTATTTCGTCAAGACAGGAGAGACAAAACGTAAAACTGCGCAAAAATTGAAAAGTAATAATATCCTTCATTCGGCTATAACTTAAAAATGAGAAAGTCTATGCCATGTGCCAGATTTTTTTACAAGGAGAGGAAAGGTGCTTTAATTTGGCGTAATTCTCTCCAAGATGTGCTCAATTCAACAATTTATTTAAGTTGATTCCTGTTATTGTGCATTTAGTAAAAAAAAAAACGAATTGCTAGAAAACTTACACAACGTTGTACCGTAGCGCACACCTACTAGTAGTGTCATATATACCTTAGTCCAGCTGCCTACAAAGTTATCGGGCAGTAATATTTTATCAGGCCTGATTCGAAGCATAATTTTGGGCATTGTGTTAATATATGTTTCTAGATCGATGACCAAAGGTGAACCCGTAATCGTAGGGGCAAATCATCAGACCGAGGGCACTTTATCAAGTTCAAGCAAGCATCAGAGTACAGCAAGTAAATACGCTTGCGATGTCATTTTGTAGCCGGCACATAACCTCCACACTTGGGAATTTCATATCGCACGCGGTCAGTGCTGTCATGACATGACGCTGGGATTGTTTGTTTGTTTGTTTTTTTACGCACATTTTTGTCATTGTTCCAGAATCTGAATGGCGTAGGTAAATGTTTTTGAATACTATATGAAAACAAGTATCCAGGAGGCCATAAAAACATGACGTTAACTCGCTAAGAGAACAAAAAAATAACGCGAAGCAAAGAAAAATCAGAAGACGAAAGTTAAGAGTATCGTTTGGAATCATGAGATACAACTCGGAGTCGGAGGCTGGTAGGCCAGTATCAACAACGGGATTATAGAAAAGCAGTCCTTGTATCAGCCGAACAGGAAAGTAAGAAGCAGCAGAGAACTGAAGTCCTCACCACAGTAGCTGTCAATGACAAAACCAAAGAGCGGTTTTCCGGAAATTAGAAATTTGCTTCGACTTGAAACGAAAGACTACATCCCCAGATATATATGCATACAGGCATGCTACCATTCCGAGTTTGTCATACCGCTGGAGTCTGACAAACAAATTTTTCAACTGACATTTATTGTTGATTGGCTCAGTTTAAACGACACTTGCATATATCATTGAAGGTCCATGAATTAAGAACTTGAGTCATAAGCTAAAGAATAAAATTGCTAGCCTTCGCTGCACTGCTATCGCTAGCCGTTACGGTTAAAAGGGAAAATTCAGATGTAGGGAATGGAGGGACCAAAACAAGAAGCGTTAACTTAGGAAAGCCTTCCATTCATTTAATACAGTCCGGCCCGAATCGCTGGCTTGAAAAGTAAACTCGGATACGCTCCGTACACTTCTTTCCCGATGACGCGGTGAGTGCAGTGATGCAAGATTTCCTTTTTCGAATTGTTTGTGGATATTTTGTTCTCGATGGGCAATAAATGCGTCTGGCACTAATGAATTTACCAGCATCTTGAGTACACACTAACCGATTCAGCCGTCCTTCAGTCCGTCTAAATTTCTGCCCTTGACTTAGTTTTATTGCTCAAAATTACGGCTTTGAACCGGAACGCTCGTATACAATTTGAGAGGCATAACCGAATTTCCTTCGAAACTAAATACAGCTCTGTTCAATGCGAAGTCAGAACCGTGGGGTATCATGAAGAATGTGCGAGAAATTGCCATCAATAAATTAATCCAACAAGTAAGCAAAAGATGTAGAGCATACGAATAAGCATTTTCGAATGCGTTGATGCTACAGATCAGAATACATGCTTTATCGAGCACCTCAGCAGAGGTTCCCGCCTGTTATTTGCCTATCAGACGATAAATAACGTACAAAATGAGAAAAGGCCCAACAACTGAAGCTCCAGCATCAAAGGTACGACGTGACAGCTTTGACGCTTTTGAAGCTCGCGCCCCTACGGCTCCCCTTTTCGGGTATTCGTTCGCGTTAACGCCATTGAGGCGGCGCCGACTGCGGTGCAACTCACTAACCACTAATACCTTAATTTGCTCTTCTATTACCATACACGTACACTCTGGCACACTGTCGTACGCTACTATATTGTGTGAAAAGTCACCCGACATAGAAATTGCCCCCTCCCCCCTCCCCTTCGCCCTTCCAAACAAGCCAACGTGCCTGTATGGCCCAGGGGTAGCATGTGCCTGCCTCTGGACCCAAGCATGCCTCAGGGTTAGCTCCCCCTCACCCTCTCACCTCGAAAGATAAGCCCCAGTTGGAAGCTCCTGCCAAGGTCGATTATACGACAATGAAAGCCAGCTAACGTTAAAGGTCCCGCCAAAGTTGTGCGAACCTACAGACCTCCCAATTTCAAAACTCGTTCGCATTCACGCGTACGCAAGTGAGATCTATTCGAGAGTCGCGAGCCCGTTTAGCAGTCATCACCTCATCTTCACAGCTGGACAGTGTACGAAAGAATCACAACGCTCGGGCGAGTATAGGAGTATAGGTATAGTTCAGGCTGTTACGAAAAGCAATAGGTATAAAGTTTTGGCAGCCATTATGAGCCAATCGCAGACTATTGCAAGATGCTGTTAGAACATATATTGATGTGAATGGTCTTTCCGACGCGCAGCAAAAGCTTGCGTTTAAGGTTTGTCCTGTACTCATGCAGAGTAATTATGAGTGCCATAAAAAAACAATGGTGTGCGTTTTTTACAATAGCAAAACAAATCTATAACCTTCCCGAGAATGATCTCCGGACATGTTGATTTTTATGTCATAATCTTACGATCTCCAAAAAAAATTATATTTATAAATAATTCTCCGTTGAAAGAAATGCTAGACAAGTTGAGCGAGCTTTTCGTTATTCGCCTCAAAAGAGAAGAGCGAACCAAACGACAACATAAGGGAAAGACAGGGACGATACAAGCGCTTGAAAGGAAGAGGAGCGATATGGGCGCTTGTTTCGTTGTGCGAGCGTGGATGTCTAAACCCAGCTTTTTAATGATTCCACATTCATCTGACCATAAAACCGCTCCCTCAGTGGGAGAACAAGTGCTACTGACACTCGCGTTGATGGGGTATATACACTCGGAACCAATACCTGAGGACATGGTTAAAAATACGCGTGGAAATCTCTATCATTTGTTTACTTTAATACACAATTTAAATGTTCACCGTTTGGACTCCTGTTCGAGGCTGGTAGCATGGGCTAGACTTGATAAACAAAAACTAAAGAACAAGAAATGCACGCTTAGCAAAGATGAAGGCAATAGATTCACAAGGCATGAGGGAAGTGTTATTCGTATATGACTGCGACCTTAAATATCCTCTCCTTGATTACCTCGCAGCTGCTTGTGCATGAATTCCGACAATTATACAGAAACAAGCCGTGCATGCGGAGTCGTAACACTTGCCTTGTCTACTAGTGAACTATTATTTCAAGTTAGACACAGTTTCGTATAGAAAACAGAGTGAAGTAACTGTACTGTTATTTTCAATGCATGAGCGTTAGAACCTCATGTCGGGAAACGTTATTCCGGAAGGTCAAAATATATAAGCGCGACATGACCTTCTCTAGCCTCTGTTTTTCGTCAGGTTTGACGAAGCATAACTTCTGCATCTAACACTTGCAAAAAAAATGTTTTGGCTGGCAGACTGACTGAACGAACTAAAGGTCTACTGACACATTTCTCTCAACTATGACCAGTGCCTCCTTAATATCGTGCACCAGCTTGTCTCTACTATTTCCAATCACAGAGATCTGTCTGACTTTCACTTTGCATTTGTGGTCGCGTTGATGCAAAGCAATGTTGCTGAATGGGACCCTTTTGAGTGATGTCACGTGCTCTCGGGCTCTGAAATGTGCGGCGACGTGGGCGGTGCCGATCGTTTGAAGCCGCTTGTACTGCAGCGTCGATGAACCCCAGGCTTGCTTCAGACAGGTGGTAGTTCAAAAGGAGGCATCACCATGCACTGAATGGTTTTCGAGTTGTGTGAGATGAATAAATCACGTGGCATGACCGATTTCTCAGGCTCTGCCAACTTCAGCAACCCCTTTCAGACGGGACGGCGAGGTGGCAATCGAACCCACCAGGACCCTTACACCCCGTGTTCAGACACGCTTCTCCTATATAGGCCTATATTATCCTATATGTTCCTATATAGTCCTATACATTAAAATAAGGCTTTACAACTTTGTTTCACGTGTGATATCTAACGACTGCGTGCGTGAAGTGTGCGTGAAATAATACCAAGTCGGGAAAAACTACAGAAAATTTTCTGTTGTTACGACAGCATTTCTGTGCGGGTTTTGACGGTAAACCTGTTGTGACAACAGAAAGTTCTATAGTAAATTTCTCTAGTTACAGCTGAAAAGTGCTACAGAACTACAGACAACAGCAATATACTACAGAAAAACTACAGAACTAGGGAAAAATCTGAGGTTTACGACAGAACTACCGAATATTTGGTTCTAGTTTTGACAAGGGTCTGTAGAATTTTTTTTTTTTTGACTGGAATAGAGGCACAAATTAAGACATTGGTAATTAAGTACGGATCAGCGAGGGCAGACGCAGACGGAAACCAATAATGTTTACGGATCATACGCTTATTGGCGGAGCTTAAATGGCACAAAGTTCGGTCAAATCCCAAAGGAACTGTGTAAACCCAGCCAAGTACCTCCAGGGATCTCGTCTTCCACTAGCAAGGAGCAGTCAGAGTGTTAGGTACATTACTGCTACTCCGCTGACTACAAGGCTAAAGATATGCGTTTATCCATACCAATGATAACATAATCATGTGACTTGCTGTGAAAAAGTAACGCTTAAGTGTACAGGCCGCATGAATGTCTCTTATTGTCGGTGAGTTTTTCTCGGTGACAATTTTTGCCTCCTTGGTCCTCCTACTGGACAACTGTGCTCAGCGACTCTGGGTTGAAGGGTCACTATAAGGACAAGTAGACGTTGACCTGTACCAATTGGACGCCACATTCTGATCCCAGACAGAATGCACTCTCGCCAAAAACTGAGCTTTTATAATCTGAAAAAGGATAGAAAAATGTAATATAAGTGTCGCCATCACCGACCTGTTTTGCAAGTAAAATGCATGCGTCTAAGCCGACTTCTGCGCGCGGATCCCGAAGACCACGCTACATCGCTCTTCACGTCAGAAAAGGATGTCAGCGTGTTTTTTTGTTTTTTTTTTGGTGAGGACGTCTCGGCTTTGAGTCTACCGACGAGATTTTTAAATCAAGTCTTATTCAGCGATAAATGCGCCTTTTGCTGCAACACTAACGCTAACATAGCCAAAAAGGGCCAGATAATCAACATTTACAGACAACACGGAGTTTTCCTCAGCATTTCCTCAAGTAATGAGCAATCGCTACGAAGCACTACAAGAAGGTAAAATCGCGCAAATTTCAGTATCTGTGATTCCGAGAAAGCAAGTGTCGTTGCTTTCCGGAGCCTGTTGTGCACGACAGCGGAGGTTACACAAGCGTCCCGTCCTCTGTCTGGCCTGTGTGCGGGCCCACGGGACATAGAGGCTGACTGGCAGGCTGGCTGCACCGCCGTCGCCTCCGCCGGCGCCTGATTGAGGAAACGGCAACAATTACGTCCAATAAAGAAGAGGGGCCCGACGGCGGCGGGCTCCTCCCGAGGGGGGTTCGCGCTCTGCCTTCCTGCCCTCTTCTCGCCCAGAGTGTACGATGGCTCCGGAATCGGCGGCTCGGAACCCACCGTATACGTCACTTTTAGCGTCAGCATCGTCTCGGTTCCTTATGCTGACATTCGTGTAGTATATTTGCGCTTTTCTACGAAATGAGGAGGAGTGTATGCGTGGCGTTCGTCTGATGCTTCAAAGGCACTCAAACTGAAATACGGCGTGTGTAAACCCGGTGTATAGAGCTCTCGAGAGGCGCACAGCAAAAAAAAAAAAAAAGAGAAAAAAGCAACGTCTGGCTGCAGCAACCAGGTCGTCAAAGCAAAGCTCCTTTGAAAGCATCGCCACGTGAATCCACAAGAGCAAGGAGCATCAGCACATCGCTTCAAACCCACATGCTCGCAGTCTTATTTCTTTTCTTTTCATTGTTTGCAATATATAACGCTGGAATGCTCCAATGCAGGGGTGACAGGTACTGCAATCGTTTAAGCCATCTTTCAGTATTTGGCTGCGAATAAAATGTAAGGAACCTAAACACATCCTCACTGCATAGTTTTACGTAATGTGCACCTGAAACCCAACGAATTACGGTCACCAAATGCTGTGTTCTTTTCTTCCGCAGTCGTTAAATAATACAACTGAACTGGTGTATACCTAGGCAACCAACTCAGTTGTGTCATGGTGATTCGCACTCGCTTTCTTTTTACCCGCAGTGTATGCTCAAGGGTGATGTTTTATTGCAATGATCATTTACGCAAAAAGTACTATTGTGAATGTATGGACATGAAGTATGATATACTCTATGATTATGTCATGTCGTTTGATGGTTTGTTGACCTCTGTCAAGCTTTCTGGCTTTTAGTGGGCGCACCCACATATTTCAAATATTGGTGCTTGGATTTGGTTTATGGGGTAACGTCCCAAGGTGACTCGGGCTATGGGAGAGGGCTTAGTGAAGGGCGCTCCAGAAATTTCGACCACCTGGGGTTCTTCTACGTACACTAACATCGCACAGCACACGGCCGCCTTGTTTTTCTCCTTCATCGCAAAGCGGACACCGCGGCCGGGATTCGATTCCGGATCCTTTGGCACAGAAGTAGAGCGCCCTAACCGCTGCAGCACAGCGACGGGTCTTCAAAATATTGAATAAACAAATTGAATCGAATTGAATTGAATTATATTCACTGCACATTTACTTGACATTAGTGTCTGAAATGTTTACTGGAGACGACAGCCATGGAAGAAAAATTTAATTAGTGTATTAAAACTCTGAGCTTGAAGGTTGTATAGAAGAAAACGGCTGTTGTCCTAGGCTTGCACGTGTTACACGTGCCCGGACGTTACACTTGTTGCACGCTGCGACGGGATCACGATGTGGCAGCGCCGACGCAAAGTATAAAACATATAGCTTGAATGTCAAGTAAAACGTCACAGCGAGGTTCAGATGCGCTACACAAAGCGCTATTCCGGTTCGCGATGACGTCAGCGGGCTTCGCATCCTTCCCATGAAGGCTTGATTGGTCGCAATGAAGATGGACGGCTAAGCACAACGCTGACTGCGTTCGGCCTGGCGCAGCCTCACTCTCCTTTCATCTCTGCGAAAGCCGACGCTGAAGAGTCCCTCCGCGTAAGGTCTGCAGACAGGGCGGTTCACAATGCGCGGACGGAAACAAGTTCACTTTTTTTTTTGCCTTTGTTAATTTTCCCACAGGGAAAAATATAAGAGCCTATGGTGCGCCAGTTATTTTAGTATAGTTATTTAGCAGCTTTTGTTGCATCCAACACTTGGAGTTGTGACGCAAGTATGCACGCAAGCCAAAAAAGAATCGGAGGGGGGGAGGGGAGGGGGGGGGGGGGGTGTTCGATGTGGCAATGTTCACGTATTGGCTGCAGTAGTCCTAATAAAGCAGCATTCGTTGCTGTATAGTAATCGTAGTAGCGACAATAAATATAGTGCAGGGTCTACAGCTCTGGTGTCTAGCAGTAGTAGCAATATAGTAGTAGTAGTAGTAGTAGTAGTAGTAGTAGTAGTAGTAGTAGTAGTAGTAGTAGTAGTAGTAGTAGTAGTAGTAGTAGTAGTAGTAGTAGTAGTAGTAGTAGTAGTAGTAGTAGTAGTAGTAGTAGTCACTTGCGTCATCCATTCGTCTTGTACACCTCATAAAGCATTTATAAATTCGTTGACACATCCCGACTCTCGGCCATGGGAAAACTGCCGCTGTTTTTTCCGCAATAACCAGCCCCCCTTATTGAGACCACCCGCCCGTCTCCCACTTGAGAACGAATGCTTGGAGCAAGGGGTGAGAACTAAGCGAATTCGACCACGACGTCACAGCTCGTCCGTCCCAGTCGCAGCACGGCGAAGGTGCTCGAGCTCCTCAATCGAACCAGCAGCGGTGACTTTCGCACCTATCTGAATAGCGCAGCCTCTATTAGACGTCCTCCTGCACGCTCCACCATCGCCCCCCCGCATTCGTTCATCGAGGTGCAGTGAGAGAGATATACGAGTGCGACACCCGCACAAAGGTGCAGCGGGAGGCCATTTTCTCACAGTCACGGTTCCGAGTCCCCTGCTCATTGCGACATCGCGGGCGGCGATCGCGTGCTGGGTTTAAATAAACAAAAACGTTTACTGCCGCTTCCATGAACGACAGAGTCAGCACGATGCCGAGTACTACTGAGTTCAACCATCACACTACCTCCTCTCTCTGAACCCCCTACATGCGACTTTCGCTACTGGAGCTGCGGTTGTTTGCGCTTAGTACAGTGAGCACCTTCCGATGCATTGGCTGCAGCCTGTGTTCCGAATTTTCCGTCATGTGGGCAGCAACGCTTCGTAGCCAAGATGGAGTTATAAAACACATAATGATTGTGATGATGCCGATGGTGATTTCGCTCTTAATGGCACAAGGACAGCTTGGCTGAAGTACTCCACGGCTAGTGCGCGATGAAGGACTTGGCCGGCGCCAAAGCAACCTGATGAGACATCCGCACATATTACTACATAAAATTGGCAACATTACAACCTGCCATCTGGCACCTGCATATGCTTGCTTTGGGAACTAGTACCACGCTCTGAAACCGGTGCAATCACGTCATAGGCAGATAACTATTACCATTGTAATATTCTAAGAAATCCGATGTGTCTTCCAGCCCAACGAAATACGATTTCACGTGATTTACACCAAAATCACATGTACCTTTTATGCGGTGCTTTAGCGAAACGGCTGGGGAGTAACAATAATCGAGTGTATCAGCATCTACTGCTTTGACAAAGGCGGTTCCTGAATGATCACGCATACTGAACATTACGCGCAGGATGCTGGAAGAATATCGAGGCTTCTATACAGGAATTTAAATTCATATTTTAGTACAGGAATACGTGCGTGTTATTTTTACTTACCAATAACCAGCAGTACTAACAAAAAAACAAACAATTTTCTTTCTCGCGTGTCCACATCCTACCACTACTAGCGAGAAAAAGCGGTGATCCACTCTCCTCCTTTGGAGGCCGAGCGGAGAGATCCGACAGCTACGGAACACTCTCTCACTCGGCCACTTCCTTCGACCACCCCCTTTTCGAGGGGATCGTAACACTTGGCGGCGGCTCACAAGAGGTCCGTAAGAGTAGCAAGCAGCGGCGCCGTTCTATACGTTCGAGCCGTTCGGAATAATAAATAATGACCACCGTTCGACCAGCCAGGCAGCGCCAGCGTTCTCCACGGGGTGCTGGGAAAGCGAGGAATGTCTCACTCCGAGTAGTGCGAGTTCTTGCGAATGATTGAGCACTTTTCGCCGCGTGTGAGCGCGCGCGCCAGCTCGAGGCATCACCCCCCGAGGCAAGGCAAGCCGCAGTCGGCGGAAAGGCAGGGGGAAGCAGGCGAGCAGCGGCCATTGTGTGTCGTGTCGCGTGTCTGGCGCTTGTTTACTCTGGATTATCGGCTTTGATGTGGGCGCTTAAATGACCACTGGCTCGTGCGTGAACGGTAGCGGCCACTTCCGCAGCGGGGCCTCGGTATTCCTGCAGCCTTTGCAGCAACGCGGTGAACATGTCCGTGTTGTCGTTCGTCTGAGAGTTCCTGTCCCACGTACACGGCTGATAGAACAGATTATTTAGGGAAGGTGGCCGTGCAATAGCCGAAGCGACGAACGTGCAGACAGAGCCCGATGTGGAGCGAGTTCTGCGTCGTGAACGGGAATTAGAAGAGACGGGGCAGTGTGAGAATTGTCGAACTCTTTCCTACCTTTGGACATGTTCTAGAAAGCCGGCCACCATCTACTCATTGACACTGTTGAATGCAACCACGCTTCGTTAATACGTCCCTGGCAAGTGATAAAAGAAATAATCGTTTGGTTGGCATCTAAAAACAATGTTCAGGATGGGGTTTGTTCTTTTTTGGTGGAGAACAAAGTTGAATGATCGCGGACTCTATCGCTTATTATTGGACACGTGACTATTTCGAGGCTGAAAATGAAAACGAGAGAGGTATAATGCAGCAGCGCGCACTTTATTCTGGGAATTATAAATTATAGGCCACGGAAAAAACTGTGTATTGTTTTGACGAAAACTTCGCGCTACACTAGGAAAACAAGACAAACGAGGAAAAACAGAGTAATCGAGGTACGCAGAAGAAGCGCGCTTGTAGTGTTTTTCGCTGCTTTTCTTGTTTTTCATAGTGTACCGCGAAATTTCCATCAAAATGTTGAATCAACTAGCCCCCATCGCTGGTTTACTGTGTACTGTGCCGGGTAGGAAACGCCATTAATTTGGGAAATAAATTATTTATTTGGTCCTATGTCTATAGTGTTTAATTACTGCCGCATATGTGTTACTGTGTCGAATAAATGCCACCTCCTCCTAGTCGTTTTATTTAGAACCAATAAATTACTGCGTTTACTGTGTACAACGGGTGTACCCGGTGCCTGTACAGTACGCGCAAACGATAAGTATAGAAAAAAATAAAGGTCTCCCCTTTCCTCCCGGAATAAAAAATCAATATTTTGTTTTCGCCAAATACAAATAATATTTCTCTTAAGACAAAGGCAAGGAGCAGCAGATATACAACTCTTCTCGAAATTTTCTATAAACGCATCAGTATATATCGATGTTATTTATGCACTATCCACTTGCGGTCTCCTTTTCGTCATGCAGCTCCTATTGTTTCGACACGGACTAAAGGTACTTTGGTAAACCTCAACTGTGCGTTTACCTTCTTTCTTTTTTTTTTTTTTGTTCGTTTCAAGAGGACTGCTTTTATGCCATCCAACTATTGGGCATTGACTGTTTCTGGCGCGCTAAACACAAGAATGGCCTACAGAAAAAAACCTGAATGAAGAACTGCACATAAACCACCTGGCACATGCGGTCAACGCATATTTTTATACAATAACAAGAACTAATCTTCCTCTCACTGAAATTTTGAACAATAACCAAATATACAAAGTAACATTTATGTGTATTGCGTCATATACATCGTAACGTCTCTGGTTCCGTGGATCACATTTTAGCCTAGCACTTCAGCGCCGGAATGCATAATTCACAGTTAATTAGCAAGTGCTTTTATGTTCGAGCAAAGCTGCACAAATTACAAACGGTAATGGTCAGTTGCTGTACCTCTGATTACTAATATTTACCTCAATACTATCGCAACTGTCGGTCATGTTTTTCTTTATTTTCCTTTTTCTTCGTTAGGACCATGCGCGAGACAGTTGCGGCAGCCAGTTTCATGAGGTGGCCCCCTCTATATAGTTCAGTTACAGCCTTGCCGTGAATGGGCTTTGAAATTCACGAAATTATTGTACATTAAACTCACGCACTGAACAAAACATTAATTACATGGATAGAGCTAACAGATTAGAATATCCACTACTTTCTGCCTATCTATTGCTATAAATATGCGAACATATACGTATTCTTTTTAGAACTCTGGTTTTAACGAACATGACTGGCAAATAACTATTTAATAACTATTTTTTATTACACACACCTTGGCTGTCTGAATACTATATTTTATTCTTGGACTCAAGAAATGAACTAAAGTAGAAAATGTTGCCACGGCTACAACAGGAAGCAAAGTAAGGAAAAAGAACGCCAGTAAACTACAGAATGTATCTTATAAAAAGTAAAGACCAAAATCACTCGTGATGTCAAGTTGGCGAAAGTTCACAGGATCAACTTGGCGCACGAACTGTATAGCGGGGCGGCTTCCCAGCGGGACAGTGCACCTCCATGTCTCTCCTCTGCCAGTGGCCCGAGCAGGCCGACGATGACTTTCCCCCTCCGTTGTTCCTGCCTTTTTCGGCAACAATCATTTTCTAATCTCACAAATTTGAGGCACAAAGCGGCCACGATTAGCATCGCGGAACAAAGCGTGCGTCCGTTCTCGATCCGCGAGTCACTCTCCTGCGCGGGCAGGGATAGTGCACCCTCACCTCCCTTTCCATGTACGTCGCTCACCCTCCCGCAATCCTCTCCAGCAACCTCCTGCATCTGTAGGGGATACCGCGATGCGTTGAGCTGTAGCGCGCAGAATGGCCATTTACATCGGCTCTCGAACCAGAACATGGCATGAGGGGAGATGGTGGGGAGTACAGGAGCGCGCGGCACGCGGCCTGTCACGTGGCTCGACGGGTGCCGTCAGCCTCCATATTGTGGCTTTTCATTCGATGCTGACTCCCCTCTGTGGACGCGTACTGAACACGCCGGCATCCTTGGAGCAGCGGTACTTCGCATGCTCCCGCGCGGCTCATTTCGAGGACTTCCGGGGAGTGCTGAGACGTGGACACCCCTGGTCTCTCTTACATACAACACTACGAATTCATTTTACCTCCCGTTACCCAATTCCTTTTAGTAACCGCTTTCCTTCTCCCATGATCATTTGCTTCCAGGTAAACTCGCGTCGATCAGGTCATATCAACGATAAAAACTTATTCGGCAACCGAAAAGAAAAAGGTGAAGGCGCGAGACTTTTCTCGCAAGATATTCACGTGATTAAAATTCGCCGAATGTAACTAAACGTTCTTAACAAGTATCTCTCAGCCATCTATGATAGTGTTGCTCCGAAGACAGTTCTTAAGGCTCTAAATCTCAGGCGGGCTGCGGAAGATACGGACTAACGCCGGAAAGCGTGACAAATTTGGTCGGTGTCCTACTCGCCCAGTAACGTGGTGGGCGCTCGGTGGATGTGTTCAAGGTTCCCGAAAAGCCCATCGTCAACCCATAAGCGTGCTGACTACGTTGTCCTCAGCATGCACGACAGTGGCAGCTAAGCCCACTGGCGTGCGACAGTTACAACCAAACTCGTATTACCGCTACAACAAAGCAACTGCTATAAAGAAAAAAATCGCGGGACTTTAAAAAAGTGGCACTTTTGCACCGCGTTTTGCACCGCCGCTCCAGTTCAGTGTTGCTCGCTCTGCGCCCTCTTTACCGGGACACAAAGGTCGACGTTGCGGTGGCAGCGAGATGAGGTGACGTCTCCGCAGTCAGTCAGCGGTCACGGCCGCAAGCCAGGGAAGGGGACGCAGGCACTGAACAGGTCTCATCATCTCCCTCCCCCGCCTTCGGGAAACAGAAAGGAAAAAAAGGAATGGTACGAAACGAAACAACCCACAAGTGCCCTAACCTCCCTCATGTCCTCAGAAGGAGTACCGCTGCGTTTCGCCATCCGACGCTGATGCGGCAGGCCGTCAGTCCCGTCGCCGTGACAGCGTGCGTACGCCGCTGAGGCCTTGCTCACGCGGCCCTCTTTGACGCGACGGCGCGAACGACGACGAGCTCCCGATGACCGTGGGAGCCGCCACCGCCGAGCAAAGGCGCACACGAGCTTACGTCGAAGCCGGTGGGGGAGCTAGCCGAGTATCTCTTATCTCATCTCTCGATGCGGCGGCCGGCGGGAGGCGTGTGCGCGGGAAATATTACGGTCAGGTTTTCCTCCACTGCTTTTTTTTATTACTATTATTATTTTCTACCGCGCAGCGGGTTTGACACGAGAAGCGCGTCGGACAGTACCCGCCGGAGACGCGCCGTGGAAGCGGTACGGGTACAGGTCTTCGCAGGCGGAAAAGGGGAGGGCATGTGGGCCAATTGCTGGCTGTCTGGCTAATGGAGCGTGTGACCTGCGCGATTCGGTGGTTTTATGGCCCTCTATCTCCGCCGTGATCTTGGGCTTCCGAAACAAGCTCGAGAAAGGAGCGAGCGAACGCCGACAAATGGGTTGGGAACGAAAGCAATGGTGTAGAGCTCGCACAGCGTCACGTAGCCTAGCAGGAAAACATTTTGCGACCATTGTAGTATAGCGACCTGAAAGAAAAACACGCGTATCTCATCTGCCGATTTCGGCAGGTATTAGGTTACTTCGACGGGATTTATCCATCCTTCCGCAGAGGGAAAAAAAAATGATCAGGTCTTAAATGGAATTGCTCGCGTAGCCCCGATTGATGTTCCCAGGGATCTTAGGTTTAGATTTTATTGCTCATATGTTCGTGTTTCAACGGCGTAAAAACTATGAATCTGCTACCCCCGAGTTGGTCCCCATCGTCATATTTGTTCATCGCATCCATGCACTTATATATTACGGTCGCATCTACGTAACCGCGCCGCTACTAATCTCGCCCTCCATTTTCTGACTGCAAAGCGTCGAGATTTCGAGAGTCGGCGCAAAAAGCTGAGAGGGACAGCCTTATAATTCGACCCAAGCGATAATTAGTACAGCATGAGATTATAAAATTATTAATCGAACTTCTTAAAGTCAGCTGAGGTATTCATCTCCCCTACCGGTGTTTTGTTCGAACGCTGACGGAGTGTTGCTGCCAGTTCGACGGAAGAAACAGATCGCACTGAATAAGAAATAGGACGCCACAGACAGAGTAACCGAAGTAACTTGGCGCTTTCCGGTTACATCGTGATTAGTATGCAGCCCATTTCCAGCTCGCTATTTCAAGCGTCTAACTAAGCATGGGCGAATTTCAGGGGCAGAGAAAGGAGAAGTTCATGAAAAGGCGTAAGTTGCGTATTATGCCAGAATCGCAGAGTGCAGAATTTCTGACCGCGCAGTAACCGATGGAAATGCACGCGATAACAGGCCTTCCTCGCTATTCTTCACCTTAATCGAGGCAAGTGCGTCAAAATGGGCTGATGAGGTTGTCAAAACGAACAGGGAGCTCCAAATTGAGCCTAAACGTTGCGCTCTCTTTAAACTCGAAGACGAAGAAGTTGTGAGGATCCTCGTTCCACCTTACTAGGGCAGACACATGCCGAAGGGTGGCATGCATTCTCCAGCTGAACAGGAAAGGAATGTCGTCTAAGAGCCCATCTCCGAGCACGAAGCTTCCATTTCTGCCAATCAGGGAGATGAGAAAACTGGAGAAAAGTGGTTTTCTGAAATGTGCCGAAACGGTGAAATGATTAGTGGCTTCGCTCTCTTTTTCGAAACTTGTTGCCTCGTTTGTTCTGACAAGTTACCAAGCGAGAAAACGAACAACGCTCTGCTATATTTGGTCGTCAATTTTTTCGATAGACTAAGTTGCTGTGAAGGTCGCCAAAAGAGCGCAAAAAGAAAAAAAAACGAATAGAAGTTTGCAGGACAGATTTAATGCTCCGTCCCCCGAAGCAGTGGTTTTGGTGTTTCGCCGGTGTCTTCTTTTTTTCCTCTGCCGTCGGCTCAATTTAGAACAGTCGTAAGTATACATCGACCCGATCACCCTAAATACAACTATGCTATTATAGTCTATATAGTGTAACAGCTGTTACACAGAAGTACCGAATGCAGAAGCGCAGAAGAGCTGAGAACTACTGCAGCGGTTGAGCGAGGGCACCAAGAATGGGCCTACACTTCTACGCCCTCTACCTCTACCGCATGTGGCCTTTATTCTACACATAGCATACGTGTCACTTCCCCCTCCTCTGAGGCATCGCCCCGATGTGTTGCTTCCGCTGGATAGAATAGCGGAAGGAAAGACTGTACAACGGTTAGTTAAAACACTAGTCTCACATCATGGGCCAGCCTGACAGTATTTCGGGTGGTCACTCGTAGATAGGGTTTCATTCGCATTCGGACAACGTGCACAACTTCGCTGCGCTGCTTGCTAGGCGAGTGGTGCAACTTAGTAGATTACGTCGCTGAGACGGTAGACAACAAGGTGAGGGCCGAAATAGCGGCGCAATAATTTTTCGGGCAGCCCGCGGAGACGAATGGGTGTCCGACCCAGTCCACACATAGTCGCCTCGGGTGTAGGTAACGAAGCGGCGTACAAGGTTTCACTTCAACCTTGGACACATCGATCTGCTGCTGATGAAGGATAATTACGGCGCCTCTTCCAAGCGCTGAACATAAGTGGTGGCATCGAGGTCAGGTTCACTCTCGCTGTCAGGGTCAACGGGCAGTATAGCAACCATCGGAGTGGCAACCTGGCGACCAAAGAATAGCTGTAATGGAGTGAGCCTCATTCTCTCTTGCTGGACCATACTATACGCGAATGTTGCTTATTGAAGACTTTGACCCCGAGTTTTGTGTTCGCATCAGCATACATCAGAAGCATGTTGGTCAAGATCCGGTTTAGGCGTTAGACCAAGCCATTTGTCAGCGGGTGGTAGGCTGTTGTACGTCTATGGCTGGTGTGCGTGAGCCTCATCACATCCTGAGTGACGTGGACAGCTGCAGAAGCGTCATGACGCAGAACGATGTTGCGGACAAAGAATTCGGCAACCTCAGCAGCAGTGCCGCTGGCAAGTGACGCGGTCTCAGCGTACCGTGTTAAGTAACCCGTCGCAACCACAATCAAGCATTTCCCAGTGGACGACATCTAGAAAGGAGCAATAAGATGCATGATATTGCTGGAAAGGGGTCTTTGATGACTCTATGGAGTGCAAAAAGCCGCTGGTTTCGAAGGAGGAGACTTGCGGCGTTGGCAATCGCGGCACTTTTTAACATAAGTGCGCACTGACGGTAGTAATTTGGGCCAATAATACTTCTACCGACCCCTAAGTGGCCTGAGGATGGTTCATCTTACAAGCGCTCAAGATTTCGGAGTGTAACTTGGATGCTACAACAAGCAGAAACGTCTCCTTGTGGCTGTTAAAGCTGTGTTTGCAGAGTACTCCATGTCACACAATGAGCAACTGCAGATCACCGCGAAACACACGCTGCACACAAGCATTAAAACCTTCTAGGTACTCAGTAAGTGACACCAACTCAGAGTCGGTACGTTGAAACTGCACCATACGGGTTGCGCTAATGGCACAAAGAAAAGGAGAATCATCGGTAATGTCTTGCGGAACCAGTTCCACAGTTGCTCGTCATAAGCAGTTCGTATCTTGATGCTGTCAGTCCGACTTGTAGACGACCATCATGTCGTACTCCTGCAACTTGAGGATATCTGGCCAACTAGAGAGAAGGATCTTTACTGCTGGCTAGTCAGCATGTGGGCCGCCTAATGTGTCCCTAAAGTCGAATATGAGCGCGCGAGCCCTATGGCGGGACGAATAGCAATAACAACAAGTGACTGGCATGCTGCCCATTACGAAAACCAGACTGTGAACGTGACGGTATAGGTAAAGTCACGAAAGCTCCTAAAGATGCCGAGCACTCTGTCAATTAAGATAAGTGGCTGACGGCGTAGGCTGCGCAAGCCGTGAAAGCAGCTATAGGGAAACCTGCACGTTGCCTACCTCCAAGAACTAAGCGAGTAAGATAGAAGCATGACAGCATGCATGGATGACGCATGTACCAGTGTTCGGCTTCCACCATTTATCAGCCGTATAGAATAGGTTGCGGCTTTCCTAGGTGGAGTGCATTTCATGCTTATATATACACGGTCAAAAGCGAGACAAAGTGCGTAATATATTTTGTCTCATAATTGTCGATGTGGTTGGTTTTTTTTTTTTTTAAGATAGCTAACAGAGCTTGTTTTGGGATATTGGCCATTTAAGCAGTCTAACCGTCTACATTATCGCTAGAGGCAATACATTTTCAATTACTGGAGCTATGGAAAATTCAAGATGTGCCAAGGCTAAGGTATTCGCGCACTAATGGCTGCTATCGAGGGCCTTAAAGCTTCTCGACCCTCTTTCTAAGAATTACACCCAAAATAGCCGAGCACTAGGCCGGAGGAAATATTGTACCCATTGAAAACTGGTGAGTACCCGGTGGCACCGGAAATCGAACCTGGTACCTCCCGTATGTGAGGCCGATGCTATGTCACTAGACCACCGCTTCGGTCAAAAAAGGATCACATATGAGCTTCTGCCGCACAAGGCGGACTTATGGAGTCCGCACGAGGCGGACTCGGTGGCGGAACGAATCATTGACCCATCGGCGCAACGCTTTGGTTCATGACCCTTTCCCAAGAGTTTACCGCTGTGTCTTGCCCGTGTCCAGTTCCATTTCGTGGACAGTTCAGCGCGTCAAAAGCAGCTTCCTTGTTGAAACTTTATTGAGTTCTTTATAATTCACAGTGGTGGCTGTGCCGCCGCTATATCTATCTCACAGTGTTTCAGCGTCTTCTACACCATGCCGTCATCCCATCGATCTCTATTTGATAGGATAGGTACATTCAAAGAATCCGTGAGGACGGACCTATTTCAAACTTGCCACCATGATTTCGCAAAGTCTGCATGACTATTAATGTTTCGACTGAGTAAAATGCTTTCTCGTAATCTATGAAGGGTGCATGATCTGCGCAGTTCTCTATCCGCTTACTGGTACCTAATTCAATTATGGCCTACTGCAATGTACCCTTTACGAAAGCCTGTTTGGTTCATTTTGTCTTTTGACTGATTGAAGTCTAAAGTTGCCTCGATTCTATTATAGTAAATACCTTTGTACTGAATAGGCAGTCAGCTAATCGCTTCTTCGAGTAACTTCAAGTCCTCTCTAGAATGAATTAAGATTAAGTAAGCATTCTTCCAAGAATCCACCACTCTTGACATTACGAGACTCTGTGTACACAGGGTGGCAAGTTTTAATTGCACAATCCCTTCTTTGTCCTCACAGCCTCATCATGCAGCTGTGTTTCTATTTGCATTACATCGAAGGCATCACTTAACTTTTCCTTCGTTTCCGGCGGACATTTCGATTTTTCAGTACTACTACCACTCTCATTATCGGCCGGTTTATGTCGGCAGCTTTGTAGATATCCTCGTCTACATACTCAACTTTATCCGTATTGATAACGACATTGCGCCCATACGCATACATATCTGATTTTGCCTCTCGTTTCCGCTTAGCCACTTTCAGACTACCTATGCTCCTTAGAGCAGTGGTTCTCTAACTTTTGCTTTGTTACTTTAAGGAACAACAGCTATTAGGATGTGCAGAGGAACCCCCCCCCCACCCCCCCACCCCCTTCTGCAGTCACAATCAGGCGATGTTACTTGTGCATGGACCCCTCCTGGTGGTTTCTAAGAGCTGTCGGCAGAGGGTGTCACACTTTCGAGAGCGCACCATATATGGACATTGGTAAAAGTAATTAATTGAAAGGTAGTTAATGGGTTAATTGGTTGAGTAGTAATGAGTAACACGGTAGTTGGACAATTAGATAGTTTAATAATTAGCTAATACGTAATAGTAATTAACTAGTTGAAATCAATTACCCATTAACTATTAACTAATTACCCAATTGACTTCACTAATGAATTATTTATATACTAATTGACTAATTAGCCTATTAATCCGTGACGTCATCAAATGGACTGATGACGTCACGTCTTACTGTCAATGCCCAACAGAGCACCACAAGCTTTCGTTTTGCAGCATTCTAGGCAGCCAAAGTGCCCCCTGAATTTTCTTAGTTTCTTTGTAAGAAACTTTTGTTTTCTTGATTCTGGCAATCAGCTTTTTATGAAACGCTCCACTTCTAACCGCAATAATTCGCGCACTCTTTTCTGTCTTGCGTTGGCTTCAGTGAGAGCTCGGGGAGGCAAGTGGGTGCTAGCGGAATCCAGAAGAGCAGCTCGCAGAACCCCTGAGCCATGGCCTCCGCAGAACCCAGTCTGAGAACATCTACTTTAGATAGTTCTCGATCCTTTCTACATTAACTTCCTTATGCCGGATATCTCACACTTAATGATTAATTTAAAAGCTAGGTCGCTTCTTTTCAGTCTGATTGAGTCAATGGCTTCAATGATTTAACGTTTCTTGATTAGATACTATGAACCCTGCAGAGCTTACCTGAATCCTGCATAACAGCCATATTCCTACTTCTATTGCGTTCACTGATTGAACATCATCGTTATAGTTACCGGGGAAATTCTTCGGTTTTGCAGCGAGGTCATGAATTCCTCTATTTCCCTCCTTCTTATCGCTACCTCTTTCCCTGTTCAAGTTTACTTTAAATTCAAACCTCGTCATCCAATGGTCACGTGCCGAGTGATGGCACCGCGGCGACTTAGGCAAGCCATATATATCCTCGGCACAAGAAACGAATTCGGCACGCGTCACTGTTCACGCAGTAGGAACGGATCGAAATAACAGGCAGCTTATAGGGACCCTCCCCTATCCTGCACTGTGTTCGAAGGCGCAACCCCTGAGCCGAACCGACTCACAACTGGCACATGGAAATGACGAGGCGACGGGTTGTTCGGCGCACCCACGTGATGATGGGTCTGCTCGATCGACTCAGCGCTGCGGAACAAATTACGACACGGTTCAAGCACGCAGGGTACGCGAAGAATGCTAGTGCAGCGAAAGAGCCCGATCGTGTGGGGCCCATTTAACGTCGTTTAGTCGAATCGCGAAGCGCATATGCCACCCGGGGCGCTCGCGTCGAATGCAGTCCAACCGAAAAAAAGATTCCAAAAAGGCGCAAAAGGACAGGAAGTCACGGCGAAGAGGTGTTGCGGCACTCTATGAGCAGCAAAGCTAAAGAATGGACCTCTGTGTCCAGCGGGCCGTGGCGACTATGCTACATGTGGCGTATGCGTCGAGCCATTTAAATAGGGTGGAAAGGTTTTGTGCCAGGGGTGATTGGAGAGATGCGGGTGTCCTCCTCAGTCTGCCATACGACGGCTGCAGCAGGGTCGAGTTCGCACAGCGCTTGTGGGTGCATACTTGGACCCCGCACGCAACACATGGCGCTGAGTCGGAGGATGAAGGGAGAGCTTTGCGCTGCGTGGACAGGGAAGATGAATTGTCCGTCATCGCCGGGCCAATATGCGGCCTGCCCGTAACTTACTTTCATCGTGTATTCGCCGGGCTTTAAATTGTTTTCCCGATTCTGAATTGGTTGTTTCGTTATTCCCAGTTTGGGAGTGCTATATGTACTCTTTGTGGCCGGCACAGCCAGTATCTTAAATCGCTAGCGAATTAGACACAACGGGTTTGCACAAAATGTATTTTTGACAAGGGTTAAGACGACACCAGAGTAATTTCTCTGTCTCCAGACCAGACCTCAACTGAACAACATGCTAATTCTTGGCTAAGCCAGCTACATATGAATGAAGAGAAACGATATTAGTTTAAACTAATTTCGTTAAAATGTGTATTTTAGGGCCCATTATGTACCCTAAAATACATATTATAATATATATATATATATATATATATATATATATATATATATATATATATATATATATATATATATATATATATATATATATATATATATATATAATGCCCCTCTTTTGCCTGGCGCTTCCTGGGACTGTTTCAAACGTTATAGGTCAATTATTTTGCTACAGCAGCTGAAATATGTTTTGCCGCTATGTGTAAACAAACAGTTTTATTCTTCCGCAAGACGGCAAGAATAAACTATTTATTTTTTACCGTCTTTTCTCGCTTTGTACCCACCTGCTTTTGAGCATTCAGCAGGAATGTGTCGGCGTACAGAGGGCTTCCTGCGTTTCGGTTGCGCTGCGTGAAAACAAATAGGGGCTTGCAGATATAATACGCATAATGGTTGAGACTGGCGGCCACAAAGAATCACAACATATTACTACTTACGTCTAAAATAAAAAATAGTCCGAACAGCAGTACGCTTCAGCAGCAGCCGCCCATATTTTCTGGCGTTTTCTTACTGGTCAGGCTCGTACTGGTCTGGCTCAAAGTGAAGCTAGAAATGTAAACACAGAAGCAGAATTTGGGATGAGTAGACCAAGCATGCAAGTACATATAGCAAACTAGACAAATCTTTCAAGGCTGTTCTGTACTAATTATGCAGGAAACTAATATTCAAGATCGATAATGTCATTTCTTTTTTACCGTCTTTTCTCTCTTCGTATCACAGCGTTGAAGGCTGTTTTCGTTTCTGTAACTATTAGTACATGCCCTGACGGAACGCAGTTAAGCTACTATACCACTTCATCAGCTGTGGTCACTTTGTGGCATTAATATTCTTAATTATATTAAACACGACTTTACATCTTTTTCTGCAAAGTATTCAAATAGAAACCTTACATACAACTTGCCCACTATATCCTTAGTTTGCACCAAGGCGATCATAAAAGACGGTGCACATATAGAAAACCAAGTAGTAATTTCACGTAGCTCAGATTCCTTCATGATCAACTGAACACAGGAACGTAAAACCACTCCTACCCCTCGCTCCTCCAGAAAAAAAAAATTAAGGCTAATTCTGCCTCTCTTGCTTAAATATTCTCCTCCCCCTTTCGGCTTAGTGACGTCTGCAGGTTAAATGGGAATGTATACTTTTTCATTTACTTATTTCTCGCGAGTTTTGTGTAATGTAATGCATGTACAACGCAAATAAATAGTTTTGTGCAAAACAAAAAAGGAAAAACGCGTGTATTGTTCAATCGAGTGCGTGATGCAAGGGCACATTTTAATTGTAAGGCAACTGTGGGATACCATAAGATCCTATTGTCATGCACACGTTGATGGGGATGGCCTAAGATTTCGATGCCTGGCTAAAATTTGCTTCTGAATTTTGTCCTTCGTTCCCATCGAATAAAACGAACTGCAAAGAAAACCAATGTACAGCGCTTTTGAAAAATTACATTAATAGCTAGAAGTCTGCCAAGGAAAGATCTACGTATTTTGCTTGATTTATATCGTGGTCTTAAAGAATATGTGAAAAATACAAGTTAGAACCTCTTCCTTAGAAAATATCCGAGACATCTAAGAGCCATTGATTGCCTTACTTTCACACACGCGAGCGCGCGCACGCACGCGCACTCACGCGCACACACACACACACACACACACACACACACACACACACACACACACACACACACACACACACACACACACACACACACACACACACACACACACACACACACACACACACACACACACACACACACGCGCGCACGCACGCACGCACGCACGCACGCACAGCTTGCTTATTCTATAGTACAAGGCTCTCCCTACAGAAACGAAATGAGCACACCTCAGGAGTCCGCAATTTATGCATTTCGTGCAGTCTCCGTGCTGGCCGGAGGGGTGCCTCCGGCGAATGTACATAAAAGCGTACAAAGCGGCTGCTCCCGCCAACACTGGCCCCCTGAGCGCACTCGCGGCCACCGCAATTACACGGTTCGCGGTTCGACGACAACACAGAGGAACGCTCTCTGGCTGTTGCTGTTTGTTGTTGCGGTTATCCTCACGGCTCCGAGGCGCCCTTCCTAAACTCCGCTTCCTTATGAGTTGCCGGCTCATCCACGGGTCGTGGTGGCGTCGAAAATTAGGTGCCCGCGGCCTTTCTCTCTGCAACACTGCATACGCCACGATGCCCGACTCTGGCAAGGCATTACCGGGTCTGCTCCGCCACGGAGGAAAACAAGCGACCCTCAATGATGGCCACCACAACAAAAGAAGTCGCAGCATAGAAAATAAAAAAAGGCATACAGAAAGAAAAGAAAACGTTGAAGAAGATACAAAAAAAAAAGAAGAGAAATAGAGGCTGTAGGCAATGGGGAAAGTATACGCGCGGATTCAGCGCTGTATCAATCGAACGGCGGGGCGCTTCGGTCCATCACCTCGCTGTTCCGCCAGGGGAGGGCCGCCCTCGTTGTCGTCACGCCTCGCGTGGTTTTCCAGGTGGGTGGCACGGGCGAAAATACGGAGGTAAGGGGAAAACGGGAAGAATTGGGGGAAAGAAAATTACCGGTTGCTTAGGCGCACTAGCTGAACGCAACATCCCATACGCGGCTTAAATCGATACTGAACCCGAAGACGTTCACCGATGGCGCTGTACAAGTTGAAAAAGAAAAACACGACTTTCAGTTTTGCGTCGCTTGAGCCATCCCAATAGAAGCGCTGCTAACGGGGCCTGAGCGTAGAGAAGCGTTGTTTTATTTTGGTTTTATGGAATTTAATCGCCCATAGCAACTCGGGCTATGAAAAGTCACAAAGTGGCTGGGTTCTGAGGGGGGCCGTATAGTTAAGGGCTCCGGAAAATTTCGACCCGCGCATTTCTTTAACGTCCACTGGCATCGAGCAGTACACGGGGATCCCGCGTTTCGCCTCCACCTAAACTCGGCTGCCGCAGCCAGGACGTTGCTTTGTTGTGAATGAGAAATAGTGTAAAGGGCCCGTTCTCTAGCCAAGCACTGGGAATCCTGTAACGTCGCCTGAACCGCGTATTTTTCGTCGGTCGTGTTGTTCTGCAGAAAGTTTCTTCTTTTTAATATTTTGACAGGCTTGAACGGGCTTAGTCTACAGGGCTCTGCTAAGTTTCACAATTTTTTCTGCTAAATAATTGTTTTACGACACTGCTCGAGGTGAAACAAAACCAGAGAGCAACAGATATAGTTAGCACGGCTAAATACCCCAAATGTCTTTAAAACAAGGCAAAAAGCCAGGTAAATAGAAGTAATAGAAGCAGTTTTCCCACCAATGCTTTGCTTAGTCGACTCGAATTTCAAAAGGTTGCCCACACTGCCAAAGACGTTTGATAAAGTCCTTATATTCTCACAAGCCGAAACGTTTGCAAGATGTATATAGACATATGGCAACACTGTATCGCACACTTTCTCGATCGGAATGAAACTATATCGCATATACTGGTACAGAAGGCTGCTGCTCATCTCTTCACTCAATCTGTTTAATTGCACACCCACGGCGACAGCGTTGCTGTCTCCAAGCGTTTGCAAGCGCACAACGAAAGAATGACAGATGCGTGCGACGACGATTTACAAGCTGCACGTTTGTCTACCATTCTCCCGGGGCAGAACAACAACATCGCCCGGGAGGCTTCGACTTCGGCTATGGCCGAGTGGTATTAGACAGTGAAGACCCAAGCTGCTATATTGGCGCCGGCCCTATTTCAAACTCCTCTCAAGGCTGCAGGTATTTTTCGTGCCGTCTTAACTGCACTATGTGTGGTGCAGACGTGGGATGTGAAGAAACACTATAGGTGAAGACCGTCACACTTCTTGCATCGAGTTGAAGTGTTCCGGTGGCAACAAGGACTTCCTCAAAGTAGGAGGTAGCAGATTAGTGAGATGGTCAAAACTTTGATTTTGAGATATCGTATGGCGTGCATATTTTCACACGTATGGTTTTAGAACCAATACTTTCCCATGCTGTGGATCATACGATCACCGTCCCTTCGCAGTTAAAAAAAAAAAGTAAAGTGCTCATTCGGATTTAAAAAAAAAAAAAAAAAAAAAAAAAAAACGAGCATTGTTAACACTCGCTATACTCGAAAAAACTACAAGACGGTGCACCCTATATACCTTGTTTTCTACAGTACGATAGTCTTTAGAATCCAGTAGCTCAGTAATTAATGATAATAGCGTTCTCAAAGCAATACACACCACTCTTCCGCTTAAGGTAGCCGTGGACACAAAATATTATAAATAACTTAGGAAATATTCTGCATATTTTCTCTCCCCCCCCCCCCCCCTCTCCGACCTCCCCGTCCGTCAACCTACAGGCCTTTTCTTCCGAAGAACACTGGATTCTCACGGCAGCCACGTGTTGCCAAGAAGTGACTAGGTCTATGCAGGCTTCAGCACTGTAAGAGGAAAGCATCATGGTTTGCGTCTAGTGGATGCCATTTTTCACTTGAAGAATTCTAAAATTTATGGCGTTTATTCGAAAGCTTCCTACAAGAAATGCACTATGCATACTGTACATACCACCCCACGCCTCTGTAACAACGTATCTATTTTCGGAGTACCGTTTCTCACTACTGCAGAGTGACAAGAAAGAGTGGAAACTCGAACAAAAGAGATTCTTCCCGTGTCGAGCGGCAGAAACAGTCAGTAATTAGCATGGTCGATGCCATAAAAATGAGAACATTTTTCTTCTCTTCATCTTTCCTCTGCCCTGAAGCCAGGTATGTCAGCTTCATTAGGAAATTCCTTCTGACTAAATCAGGGCCGTCAGCCGTATTGTATCAAAGAACGCCACCTCACCAAACTGACTGCATCCACCCGTCGTCTGTACCGCCGCGCCAACATATATACTCATTGTGAATAAAAGATACGTTCATACATTCATTCTGAATTTTCGGCTGAATGATGGAAATTGAGTTTGAAAAAAGGAAAGACGCTGTAGCTCATATACATCACCGTGAATGAATGGATGAACGAAGGAGCGAAAGAAGAGAGAAAGAGCTGCCGCAGATCAAATTACTGACCGGCTCTTAAATTGAGGCCACTTCCTGGTCGATAATGCGCCACCCTAATATTCACATTACTGGCGTCTACCTATCACGCGACAGCGACCAATGGGACCAGTGACCCTAAAGCACAGTAGTTTTGAGGGGTTCTAAGATGGAGTTCCCATTTGTCGTCTTAAACCCGAACAGGGCAGCATCGTCCAAGAGAAACATTCCAGCTACGTCAGTGCCAACAAGTAGCGCAGAACCAGGACGTTTGTGTGCTGCTGAAATTCTTCCTTCTCAGCTTTGTCTTTGCAATATGCAAAGACCAGTCAAGTAAGTAACTCGCTCTATTTGTTCCTCCTAGTCGATGGCTGCTCTAGAGGCTTCAGTGTCATGCAAGAAAGCGCGCTTGCTGCACAGGGTGGTGCGTGGTCTGATTTGGAGCGGCTTAACTTCACATCTGCTGGATCCCCAGACTCCCTTCTGAATTCATGCCTGTGATCATATAAAAAGCTTTGTGTTCTCCTACTGAATGATCCCATAAAAGAGAGGAACGACGTTAGCGGATCGTATTTCGAGCGCTTCTTGGTGCGAATATTTTATAACAAAATTCGAATTGTATTATATTCGGATTAATAAGTATAGTCGGAAAAATTTTATCAAAAGCTTAGACATTCAGAGAGGAGCTCGACGATTACTATGCTAGCTTCGGCTCAACGACAGGGGCTATATAGGTGAAAAGGAGAGATAGGTGAGTAGGACCTACTGAGGAGCGTGGGCGACAACTACGAAACAGCCGTTATAAATTCGGAGGGGGTTACGACTTAGGGCTGTTTACTATATGTTTACGACAAGCGCAAGAGTCAGCGCTTTTATAGCTGACGCTGATAGACTGCGCATTCTTTCAGTGGAGAAATGCGTACATCGTTTAAAGACCACAGAGGTACTCTGAATGGCATTTTCGCGTTAAGTGAAATGCACCAGACAGAAATGCCAACCTTTGTTTGAAAAAGAAAAAGAAATATACCAGGTCATTTGTAATTGTCCAAAAGTAAAAATAAATAGAATGTTGCTTCAGCTTTACTTTACTTCTAGGGCTGCATTGGAGCCAGCGGGCACCACGTAAGGAGAAGAATGTTTTAAATAGTTTGATAAATAATTAAATGTGTAGCTTCCTTCTTCTTCTTCTTTCTTTTTTTTTTTTTTTTTGTTTTCTGGCGCATGTCGGACTTACACGATTGGAGCTTGTCCTCCAAACAGCATAGCAAAGATGAATGTAAAAAGAAATTTGCAATGCGCATTACAAACTGCGCAGATGTCCCCATGATAAACGGCTCCAAACCGTAACGCATCGGTAGAGTGAGTCTGGCATAGATCGCTCGACTCAACGCTTTGCGTCACACTGCTGGTGTCACTTGAGACCCAGACAAGCGCGCGGTGATACCGTTGTCAGTTCGATCTGCTTTGCCCGTTCCCTCGCTGATTGCCGTCGCGTCGATATTCAATAAGCGCAGTCATTGCGCTTGCAATCCAGCCTCAAATCATATACGCAGCTACCGAAGCGAAACTGACAATTATTAATGCGAAAGCATTACTTAGCTATGTTCACAGATGTCTGTCCGCAGACCGCGTCCGCACACCGCGTCCGCAGACCACGTCCGCAGAACGTGTCCGCAAAATCGTGTCCGCAGCAGTTGTGAGTAATTGAGAACCGATAGAGGTTAATGAGTGGTGTCAATCGAAAGAGGGTGACGTAATGTTGCGTCCGAAAAGATAATTAGGTAATTAGAGGTACAAAATGTAAAAGTAAAGGCGAAAATGGTCTCATTAGCCAATGGCTTGGCGCCACATTTGAATGTATCAAATACTAAACCAGTTAATTAAGTCAGTCAATTAGGGTAACGTCAAGATGTATCAAATACTAAACAGTTAAATAAATCCATCAATTAAAGTGACGTCAAGGATGTCACGTCACGCAACCTGAAGTCGAGCCAAAAAAGGGCCTTGGAAGGGATTGGCGCGCAATTTGAAAGCACCAAAGACTAAAACAGTTAAGTCAGTAAATTAAGGTGACGTCAAGGATGTGACGTCACGCAACCGGAACTAGATCCGAAAGAGGGCATAGGAAGAGATTGGCGCGCAATTCGAAAGTACCAAAGACTAAAATGGGTAAACAAGAAGTGAAATAATGTGACGTAGATGATGCGACGTCACGCAACCTGAAGTAGAGTCGAAAAAAGGTACAGGAAGGGATTGGCGCGCAATTTGACTAAGGTGGGTAAACAAAGTGAATTAGGCAACTAGAAGTAACCAGAAGCAACCAACAGCAGCATCCGTGCTTTCACATAACTCCAGTGCAGAGATTTTGCAGTGCTCTTTAATTTATCCTCCGCACGTCCATTTGGGACTTTGCATCATGCGACAAGAATCGCGTGATGCAAAGTGCTGGACGGAACGATCTACTTCAAACGCGCTCACTGGCGCTGTGTTACGGTATGAAGCCGATTATCAGGGTGACATCTTTACACATCGTAACATGCTACAAAATTAATTGCCAATTTTTAAGGCTTAAGCACTACAACGCACAGGCAAACTCAACCAAGAATGTTATAACTTGCAACTGCCGACCTTGGGCGAAATATAAACCCGTCTGAGCGCAGCGGATTCAAACTTGAGAATTTCTCGTGGGAAGCAACTACTAAACGTCACAGTTATTGCCGCAGCAGACCTGCCTACATGTTAAACAGAAACACACAGTCGAGCTGTTAATTAAACTTCGCCATCTCCATCAACTATTACCTGGAGGCAAAAGCTTTCGCATGTTCTACTCGGTTTAATTAAGCTAAAAACCCTACCATTCTCTTTTTTTTTATATACTATTTGAACGACGAGCTCCAGGGTATTTATTCCAATTTTGTTTGGTTATCGAAAGTGTCGCTATGTACCCGACCTCGAGCAATGTGACTGGTGGACACGCCGGAAGCGGAAGTGGCTACCACTTCTGGTTCCGGTATTTCCACCAATCAGATGACTCGAGGCCAAGGAGATAGCGACACCTTCGATAACGACGCAAACTCAAAATACGGACCCAGTTCTACAACTACAACGTACCTCTGAAAACAGAAATATTTATCCCTTTCAGTTAATCAGCAAACTAATTAAACCTTCTGCTTCTTACCAACTACCGGCCGCAGCCGAAATGCAGCCCTACAGCCAAAAGAGATCTGAAACCATCTTTCTTATTTAAAAAAATGTTGTAACCCTTAAAAACACTTGATATAAAAGCAAACCGCAAGTTTCTCTTGAGCGCCAAATAAGGCGTCAAGGCCTTGCCTCGTCTGGACCTAGTGGTGCTGGCCTCACTGACATCCATGAAATCATTCGCGAAGGGGTGCGCGAAGAGCTCAGGAGGTTTTTCCCAGCTCCTGAGCAGCCTTACCGAGTATCCATCGCTACGGCCGTTCGTGAGGATGTGCGACAGGCACTCACACCGGAAGCCATCTCTACTGGGCCAATGGTTGCTGCTACAGAACAACAGCCGGCTGAAAGTTATGCAGCCGTTCTCCGTCGGCCTCCGCCCGTACCCTACCAGTACCAACGGGTTACGGATTCTGGGCCTCGACGCCAGGAATTCCTGGCGCAGCAGGACACATACTCGGAGCTGCGGAGAGGACGAAAAGCCGACATCTGGAGAACTGCGGACAGTCGACCGTTGTGTTTCCACTGTGGTGAACCGGACCACATATACCGCCGCTGTCCATACCGAGATCTCGACCTAAGAGGATTCAGCCAAAGCGACCGACTATACTCGTTACGGCGAACAACCCCGAGATATCTAGGAGTATCTTCGACGCACTTCATCTCCGATGCGAACCGATGACCGTGATTATCTTCGACCCGCTTCATCGCCGATGCAAACCAATGACCGTGTATCTCGCTCGCACTCGCCACGCCGCCCTCCCATGCCTCCTCACGGGTCTCGCCGTGAGAACTTGTCTCCTCTTCCTCGTCGGAAAAACTGAGTGCGGCGACGCCTGGAGGTGGCGCTGCCGAATTCGGTCGAAAGAAAGAGCCTCCACGTGCGTTTGACATCACGAACAACGGCACAAGTGGAAACGAAAACGGTTTGGCGGCCTCTAGTAATGTAGGCGTTATTATCGACGGTCACGCGGCCACTGCACTCGTTGACACTGCCGCCGATTACTCGGTATTCAGCGGAAAGTTATGTCGCCGACTTCGCAAGGTGACCACCCAGTGGGATGGGCCTCCAATACGAACCGCAGGAGGTCACCTCGTCGTTCCAGTTGGAAATGCACCGCCTGCGTCGAAATTCACGGTGAGACATGTCCCGCCAAATTTGTCATCTTAGAGAATTGCTCCAGGGATGTTATTCTCGGAATGGACTTTCTTCGTGAATATGGCGCAGTCATCGATGTAGGGCAGAATAAGTTGACCCTTCGAGCACTTTCTTCATCGGCGAGGTTTCGCAGAGCCACCCCAGTCGCGCTTAAAGTTGATGTCGAGCATGTTAACTTGCCACCGCTCTCGACAGTATTTCTACCTGTTCGAGCCGATATCCCCGCATGTGGCGAAGGCCTCCTGGAAGGAAGTGTACAAATGTTGCTTTCGAAGGGATTTGGTGTTGCGAGAGGAATAGCCGATGTTCAGGGAGGACGTGCGAACATCTTGGTGACAATCTTTAGGAACGAGCCACAGCACGTGACAAAAGGGGCATGCAGTTATAGCCCATATAGAAGAGATAAGTGACGCTCGTGAGGCTGTTGTGTTGCCTGAGAGATATATTGCGCCAGAACCGCACGAGGAAGAAAAACCCTTGCAACTGAACATCGAGGAAAAACTTGAGTCGTCCCAGACATGCGAATTACTCGAACGTTTGCATCGTTACCGCAATTGTTTTTCAACGACATCCAGGGTGCGCCAGACGGCCATCGCGAAATATAGAATTATTGTCGGTGGCGCGGCCCAACCGATTCGTCAACCGCCGTACCGAGTTTCCATAAAGGAAAGAGAAGCAATAGAGGACCAAGTGCGGGAAATGCTACATGACGATGTCATCCAGCCTTCAAACAGTCCGTGGGCCGCACCTGTTGTGCTGGTAAAGAAAAAAGACGGGATGCTTTGGTTCTGTGTGGACTACAGGCGACTCAGCAAGGTGACAAAGAAGGATGTGTATCCACTGTCCCGAATCGACGACACGCTCGATCGGCTCTGTCACGCCCGCTATTTTTCTTCTATTGATTTGAAAAGTGGATACTGGCAGATCGAAGTGGATGAGCGATACCGAGAGAAGACCGCGTTTATAACACCGAATGGCCTTTATGAGTTCAAGGTGATGCCGTTTGGCTTATGTACAGCGCCCGCGACATTACAACGCGTCATGGACACTGTGCTCGCCGAACTGAAGTGGCAGACGTCTTTAGTTTATCTGGATGACATTGTTATCGTTTCAAGCACCTTCGCTGACCATCTTGTGCACCTCGAAGCGGTTCTTCGTGCTATACAGAACACCGGACTCACACTCAAGCCTTCGAAATGCCGGTTCGCATATGGTGAGCTGACGTTTCTTGGGCATATAGTCAGCCACAGAGGCGTGAAACCAGATCCCGGGAAAACAGCGGCCATGGCGTCCTTCCCACCACCGGCAGACAAGAAAACTGTCAGAAGCTTCCTCGGTCTCTGCGCTTACTTCAGACGTTTCTTTCGCAACTTCGCCCAGATCGCAGCCCCGCTAATCCACCTTACGAAAGACAGTGTCGACTTTGTGTGGAATGAAGAGCAAGAGTTAGCATTCAGGCAACTAAAGCAAGCCCTTTTGTAACCACCTATATTAGGCCACTTCGATCAAAATGTCGACACTGAACTCCACACGGACGCCAGCAACAAAGGACTAGGGGCAGTGCTTGTACAATTCCAGGATGGCCGAACTCTTTAGAAGGCGGAAGGCAATTACTCGACAACAGAAAAAGAGTGCCTCGCCGTCATCTGGGCCATAACCAAGTTCCGGCCTTATCTGTACGGCCGCCGTGTGGTCACCGTGGTACGTGTGGTCACCGACCACCATTCGCTCTGCTGGCTGGCCTAGTCTTAAGGATCCCGCGGGCAGGCTTGCAAGGTGGAGCCTTCAGCTACTGGAGTACGAAGTCACGATCGTGCATAAATCCGGAAGAAAACATTATGATGCGGACTGCTTGTCTCGGTCACCCGTGGGACCATCGCCAGGCGGCGCAGATGATGAGGAAGACAGCTCCCTTGGGTCCTTGAATCCTGACGATATGGCAGATCGGTAACGAGATGATCCACAGCTTCGTCAACTGATGGCGCATCTCACAGGAGACGAAGATGAGGTACCTCGGGATTTCCTGCGTATTCTCCCTGCATTTAAGATCCGGAATGATGTCTTGTACAAGAAGAATTTCGACAGCAGCCAGAGATCGTGGCTTCTTGCGCAGTGAGGTCACTGAAGCGTGCCACGGCGATCCTACCGCTGGCCATCTAGAATACACCAGAACGCTTTCGCGTATTCGAGAAAAATACTATTGGTCGAAACTTGAGAAGTCCGTGCGTCAATATACAAGAACCTGTCGCGAGTACCAAAGGCGAAAAACACCTCCTACGCGACCGGCGGGTCTTCTCCAACCAGTCGAGCCTCCGAGTGCTCCGTTTCATATGATTGGAATGGATTTTTTGGACCCATTTCCGACGTCGCAATCAGGCAACAAGTACGTTATCATAGCGACGGGCTATCTAACGCGCTACGCGAAGTCCCGCGCACTGCCGTCAGGAATGGCTGCTGAGGCAGCCAAATTTTTCATCGAGAGCATTGTCCTCCGGCATGATGCTCCAGCAGTGCTGATTACTGACCGTGGTGCCGCGTTTGTGGCGCAACTCACTCAGGAGACCTTGCGCCTAAGCTGCACCAGCCACCGCCGAACCACAGCTTATCATCCGCAAACTAATGGACTGACGGAGAAGCTCAACAGAACTATAGCCGATATGATCGCCATGCACGTGGACGTCGACCATCGGAACTGGGACGAGGTACTGCCCTATATCACGTTCTCTTATAATACCGCAGTCCTGGAGACCACCCGTATAATAATGATAATAATAATAATAAAATAATAATAATAATAATAATAATAATAATAATAATAATAATAATAATAATAATAATAATAATAATAATAATAATTGGTTCACAGGAAGGGAAAGGCGCAGTAACTGTCACACTTGCTCTGTGGACACCCGAACCGCGCCGTAAGGGAAGGGAGGAGGGTGGGAGGAAATTGGAAAGAGAGAAAGAGGGGGGGCCGTAGTGGAGGGCTACGGAGTATTTCTACCACCTGAGGATCTTTAACGTGCGCTGACATCGCACAGCACATGGACGCCTCTTCGTTTCGCCTCCATCGAAACGCAGCCGCCGAGGTCGGGTTCGTACCCGGGTACTCCGGCACAGTAGTCGGGCGTCTTACCACTGCACCACCCCGGCGGGGTCCACCCGTATGTCCCCCTTCCAGCTGGTGCTTGGAAAGCAAGTCACCACCATACTTGACGCTATGCTGCCTCACGCACCGCCAGACGACGTAGCTGATGATACCCGGCTAGTATGCGAACGCGCGGAGGAGGCTCGACAACTGGCCAGACTCCACATAACGACAGCAACAGCGTACCGATGCTCGTCACTACAACCTCCGGAGACGGGATGTCAATTTCCGCCCAGGATACAAGGTGTGGGTGTGGACACCAGTTCGCCGTCGAGGGCTTTCAGAAAAACTCATGAAGCGGTATTTGGGGCCGTACACAGCTGTTCGTCGAGTCGGTGAACTTAATTATGAGGTGCTGCCCTGTGTAACGCAACCGTCGTCACGCCGTTCCTCGCGTCCTGACATTGTGCACGTAGTGCGGCTTAAGCCGTATTACCAGTGATCCCTGAGAACCTTTCCTTCTACTAGCAAATGTGTGTGTTTCTGCGCGGCGATTAATTCATTTTGTGTTTAGCATCGGGACGATGCTTCTTTTCAGAGGGAGGCAGTGTAGCCGAAGAATAGGAAGTGCGAACGTTCGGTTAAGAAAAAAGACGCGGATGCGTGCTTTTCTTTCTGTGTTCTGGGTATCCCCGCCGCCCTACTGACCTGCGGTCTATATCATCGTCCCGTCCTTAGGCAAGGACGTGACAATATATATATATTTATATGCTTACTTTCGGAAATGCGGTCTTGGGCCTAAAAGCAGAGGTATAGCCGACATTAGAAATAAATCAGTAAGCCGTCGGACGATTGGCACTAGGCGCCCACGGCAAAACTACAAATCAGGCAGTACAGGGAGATATGGGCTGGACATCTTTCGAAGTACGAGAAGCTCAGAGTAAAATATTATATGAGGAACGCCTGAGGGAATTGGATGTAACAGGTGGGCAGCTAAAGTAAAGCTAAAAAGCGTTGACTCACAATGGAGAAAAATAACTAGGAAACTAACGAGTAAGTATGCTGGTCACAATGACGAAGAAGTAAAAGCGTTAAGCAACAGGTGAAAAACACAGAAGGTAAAAATTGGGTAAATTCGATGGAAAAGGAACAGAGTGGAACTATACCGAAAGCGGAAAAGGCAGATAAGGGAGGAATCTTCCTTTGATAACTCAAGAGGCAGCACCCTACTTTTTGAAGCTAGATCAGGGTGCCTTAGAACACGCAGCCACAAAAAGAAATTTAACGAAGAAGACGCATGTGCAGTATGTGGTAAATCCGTAGATGCAATTAGCCATCTTATACTCGAATGTGATGGTATCGATCCAAAAGTCGATGCAGGCGCAGTTACTCTTCCTGAGACCCTGGGGTTTAGAGAGACCAGTGGCCGGGTGAATGAACCTGCGGTGGAAGCTAGCAACAAAATTGGTGGTGACTTAGCTTGGTTAAGCCTGGATATCAGAAGCGAAAAGCTTCGGCGATGTCATGGCTTAGCTTGTGGTTCCTTGGCGTAGTTGTGGCTTACCTTGTTCACTGTTGCACCTTATAGATATTCCATGGCTTATCATCACGGTGAAGCATTTATTACAGCCGTGCATCACATAAGATTAAACTCTATTGGATTCAACATCACCATCACCGTTACACTTCTGTATAGACATAAACACAGCCCGGCGACAGCGCGCGGCACCCGCTGAAGGTCAAACGGTGGAGTCGCGGCAGCGGTTGCGGCGGCAGCGGCGGCTCCGACCACGTGCGCCTCTCCTGTGACGTCACGTGGCTTGCGCATGCGCAGCTGTGGCTTTTATTGCGAAAGCAATACTGCGCCAGGTCTAACCGCTCGTCGCTGTGTGCCGTGTCCGTGTCCATGACCGTGGTCCCCTGGCAGGAGCTGCCAACTTCGGCCTCTCGTTTCACATGGGACGGTTATGTCAGACTCAGCCTGCCAGGACCCTTGCATTCATGTTACCCTTTAGGCCACTAAGGCACGTTCATACAGCTTGGTTAAAGCGGGGCTTTATATGTGTTTCAAACGACGGAGCACACGCGAGACTCAGAGTTGACTAGCCTAGTGAAGCTTTTCGCTTCAAAACGATTGGAAGATTGGTGGAAGCTTAAAAGCAGAAAAGTGACATAATGTTAGTAATGCAGATACAAAAATTCAATAAATGGAATAATGGTATAGTTAACCGATCTACTAAAACAATGATTAAGAAAAAAGAAGGGGGGGGGGGGGGGGGGGGACGAACATGATAGCAACTGCTACCACCCCGTTTCAAAGGGGATGCTCCAATATTTCATCCATCCATTGCCTTCGCTCTTTCTTCGTGCACTGCTAAATCGGTTTTCTTCCGAATTCAGTTTCAGTGGCGAAATGTTGAACTGTTGCCGCAACCGTCTCTACTCAGGCATAGTTCCCTTCTCTTTCATCGCAATCGAGAATTATTTCCAGAATCAATGGCCGAGCACCGCTGAGCATCAAAATCAAGCGCACGCGAGGAAAAGAAAGAAGCACTGCGATGCACATTGAAGCCCCGCTCGTGCCCCACGGGTCAAGAGCAAGGTTGAGAATGCCCGGCAGCCGTTCGGAGGGCGGGAGGCTGTGACGGCAGGATGTGGACGGCGCGGCTGGAAGGCGGACCGCGCCGAGTAAACCACGCGGCTGTGGCCATTAACGGGAAGGTCTACTCATTTGGCGGTTACTGCAAGGGCGAGCGCTACAACGGCCGCAAGCTCATCGACGTGCATGCCCTCAACACGGTATCCCTCCGATGGGCGCTGGTGCCGAATCGGTCACACCCCAGTGACGTGCCGTTTCAGAGGTATGGTCACACAGTTGTTGCGTACGGCGACTATGCCTACCTTTGGGGCGGCCGCAGCGATCATGGAGGCTGCAACATCGTCTATCGCTTTGATACCGACACCATGACATGGAGCCGTCGGAAAGCCACTGGCCAAGTTCCTGGTGCCCGTGACGGCCACTCGGCTTGCGTTGTGGACCAGCGGATGTACGTCTTTGGTGGCTTCGAGGACCTGACAGACCGCTTCTCGCGGGCCGTGTACTTCCTCGACCTGGAGAGCATGCAATGGCAGTACGTGCGCACCAGTGGTGAGCCTCCGCAGTGGCGCGACTTCCACACTGCGTCGGTCATTGGGCGCCGCATGTACGTGTGGGGTGGTCGGGGAGACATCCAAGGGCAGTACCACTCGCTGAACGAGGTCTACTTCAAAAGCATAGCTTACCTGGACACGGCCTCCGCCCTCTGGGTGCACCCGCACGTCGACGGCGTGCCTCCCGAGGCACGTCGCAGCCATTCAGCGTTCGTCCACAACGGCCAGCTGTACATCTTCGGAGGCTACAACGGACTCCTGAAGACCTATTTCAGAGACTTGCACAAGTATGATCCCGAAACATCACGCTGGAGCCTGGTGGAGACTCGGGGAGTGGGTCCATCTGCTAGAAGGCGCCAATGTTGCTGCTTGATTGGTGACCGGCTGTTTTTCTTTGGAGGAACAAGCCCAGTAGCCAATCAAGATATCCGGCAGCTAACGAACGATCTTGATGACGAGGATGCGATGCTCTTGGAACACTCCGATCTCCATGTCCTCGACTTGTCCCCATCACTGAAGACCCTCTGTCTGTTGGCCGTTATAGACGCGCGCTTGGACATCAGCCACTTGCCGCAGGAAATCAAGAGGGAGATAAATGCTATGACAGCAAACAGCAGCGTGCGCCCGTTGCATACCATGCTGCATATGATGGGCTGAACGCCAGCCGCCCAAAGAAAAAAAGCTTAGATGCATACAAGCGTGGATTTTGGTTATCGGCAGGCCCTCTCCGAGAGACCGTCTTGATCAAGCGATCGTCCAACTGGAAACGAAAGATAGCACTGGTTTCCACGTTCCAGAGGATGCGCAGCAAAAGTCTAGCGGTTGACGCAAGCAATTCCCGGTGGTTTCGACGTGTAAGAATTAAAAAAAAAAAAACAGGCTGAAAAAAGGTCATCGCACCAGTCGAAAAAAAGCATATTGTCGTTATTGTTGTTCAAAGTTCGCTTGTTTTAACATGTCGGGGCAACTTAGCAATGGCAAACTGTGTACTGTTAAGCACGAGCAGTTCATCCAAGGATGTAAAAATGTAGCTGTAATGTACTCTGGCACAGCATGCATGAAGAGACTCAACGCGTGTGAAAAGCGATAAAGGCTTCTGCATTTACTCTTGGGAACATGCACCTATATAAATAGAACCGAGGTCTGATCGAAGGTCAAAGAGCAGTTAGAAAATTCGCATTAGGTCTACATGAAAAAAAAGGTTAGTGATCGAACCACTGCTATGTACGCCTAGATAACCCAACTGCAGACATGCTTACGTGTCGCTCAGTGATCTCAATCATACACAAGCCACGACACAAGGTAGGCTGTTACTAAATAAACCTGCCAATGTTTGTTTCGTTACGGTACTTACAAGCACCCAGCGAGCTTCTAGGAGAAGTCTGCTTGAATCATCGCCTCTTATCGCCATTACGGTGTAGGTATTTCGCTTTAATTTCTTTTGTTATCCAGTTGTCACTCGCTGTTGAGGCTCCTATCAGTCGATGCCATTGGCTGAAGCCCTACCTTTGAGTTGCCGCTGCATTCTTGAGCTGAGGCTCAATATAATCATATTTATTGCCGCATCACCTTTTAGAAACTCGGAAACACAATTACCATTCGCTCTGTGGCTCAACCAACGTGGGCAATATCTGGTGCAATTTGATTTTCGCACGTCACCGGAACGCACTTTTGTTACTACTTTTGTTACGAGTGTTATCCAGTTGTCACTTCCTGTGAGGCTCCTATCAGTCGACGCCATTGGCTGAAGCCCTATCTTTGAGTTGCCGCTGCATTCTTGAGTTGTGGCTCAATATAATCATATTTATTGCCGCATCACTTTTTAGAAACTCGAAAACCCAATTACCATTCGCTCTGTGGCTCAACCAAGGTGGACAATATCTGGTGCAATTTGATTTTCGCGCGTCACCGGAACGCACTTTTGTTACTAGGTGCGCATCTGTAAGGGTTATAAAGTTGTCTTTTGGACGTATACCTATAGCAAGCTGCGTGGTTAACATGATTTGTCCTATTTCTGATGTCCGCCAGGCGCCAAAACGTGGTCCACACAGAAGTATTTTCTTTTTCTTCAAAACACTTCTTTTTAAAACTAGTGGGCGTGGAGGGGAGTGCAACACCTTGTACGTGTGTGCTTGCTTGCGCGCGCCCATGTCTGCGCTTTGAGTGTGGTGACAGCCTGTGAACCAGAGCTCTACTACGAACTAATTATCCCATTCTGCCTTTTTCCCAGGCTGTCGACGCCATCGTAGGTAGGCGGTCATAATTGTGAGAAGTGTGGTTTGTGTCTGGTGGCTTTGCAGTACATAAATATTTGGTTGATATGTGGCAAGAGGAAACGGATATGCATATATATATATATATATATTTTTTTTTTTTTTTTTTCTGCTCATGTAAGCAACGTCCGGACTGCCTGCAGAGTCTATTGTAATGCAGGACTGCGCGACGATCGACAAGTTATGGTGGGCTGTTCAGCCCCTGGGTGCGCTGCAGCCGCCTACTTCGGTTTCTCTGTCACAGCGCATGGAGAAATAAGTTGCAATTCTACATCAAGTAACAATGCTGAACATCAAGATACTAATGTGAGTCACGAGGTAAGGCATGCGATGCGCTTGCATTTTTAAATAATTTTCTCTGAGGCAGAGGTATAAAGCAAATCTAATTTTGCATCCAAAATAGCCACTGAAATTAGCTGCCGTTAAATATTCATTGTTGAGCTTCATTTATTAGAACATGAAGCAAAACGGTAGCACAATGTAATCCTGTACGGCGTGTACGTTGGCGCATTCTTGTGGCAATGTGCTTCAACAGTAGGACTTCAACAATAATAGGTAAGTGCTTCGCTGTGCTAGCAGAAAATCAAGCATTTCTGTTTGTACTGTTATTAATAAATAGGTTAGGGCTTCGCTGCGCTATCATATTTAAGCAAGATTAACATTTGAACACATATATCATTAATTTGCACAGCTTCTCACCCAGTGGCCAGCAAATAACAGTTTTGCATGCCATGTGAGCACTTATTTACAAACTTGCATGGCAGCCACATATTTCTTACTAACTACAATTACTTTATCAGGCTGTACCAACAACGATGAAAGTATGAATTGTTGAGGATCATCTGAGTTCTCGTGAACGAGAAAACATATACTTATGAGAAGCTGCCGAATTAGTTCTGAATGGCACTTTTGAAGAACGCACAACTATGGCTCGTCACTCATCCTGATAGCTGGATAAGTTTGTAATGTATTCGTTTCACCGCGCTGGCACAAAATCATGCTGCGATCTTTGTTCCAGAGATAATGACTTCGAGAGGATAACTGCTGCGAAAGTCTGATATATATAACCCCGATGTCCTTTGTCATTGGTTTCAAGTAAGTGAACTTTTCCATCTTTGAATGGGAAGTATACTTTAGCATTCTATTAAAATGAGACCATCATATTTGCCACTCATTTCCGCAAACCGAAAACCCCCGTCTTGTATATGTACACTTCCGTTTTTGTTCGTAAACAACCTTTACTCTGCGATGCTTTGAAGCCTAAATCAACATTTACCTCCGCGCCCGATTTTTTTTTTTTAGTTTTATTTTACTTTGAGAGACAAAGGTACATGCAACAGGACATAGGTGCACTTCTGGAAAAAATCCCCAGTCCAAAACAATCACCGCATCTCCCTTAATCGAGTGTAGATGCAAGCATGAAATGGTTACGGGCATAGCATATTGGTTGTAGATGTATACTATCCATATTCTTCATGTGTCTAGTGCACAGCACAGCACACCACACCACAGCCTGTGTATTAACTCTAGGCCACAGCCCTCGCAATTTTCTCCTCAATCGAAACGCGTCCGCCGTGGTCGAGTTCAAACCGGTAACTCCAGTTCCGTAGTCAAAGTCTCAACCACTAAGCTTAACGAACGTCTTAACCACTAAGAAGTGGGACATATACTGCGCCTTTCCTTTCCTATAGACCAAATTACAATTTAAATAGTTAAATCTCACGAGGCTTAATTAACGTTTTCTCCTGTGACAGCCATGTAAGGCGAATGAAGACGATCATCATCATCAGCCTGACTATAGCCACTGCAGGGCGAAGGCCTCTCCCATATTTTTCCACTTAACCCGGTTCTGTGCTAGCGGCATCAACTTGATCCCCGCGAACTTCTTAACCTCATCCGCCCACCTAACTTTCTGCCGCCCCCTGCTACGCTTTCCTTCTCTTGGAATCCAGTTTGTTACCCTAAGCGACCATCGGTTATCCTCTCTTCGCACTACATGTCCTGCCCATGCCCATTTCTCCTTAATTTCCACATGAGAAGTAACTTGCATTGCAGAGCCGGTCGAGAGTGTCGTCGATGCGGGGAAGCGGGTAGACATCCTTCTTCGTTATGCTATTCAAGCGGCGGTAATCAACGCAGAAGCAAAGTGTTGCTGTCTTTCTTCTTGACCAAAACGACTGGTGCCGCCCAGGGGCTGTTCGATGGCTGGATTACGTCATCACGCAGCATTTCCTCAACTTGATCGCGAATGGCCTGCCGTTCTGGCGGCGATACACGATAAGGGCTTTGGCGCAGAGGTCGGTCGTGTTCGTCCGTTATAATGCGGTGCTTGGCCAGTGGTGTTTGTCGTACCTTCGATGATGACGAGAAGCACTCCCTGTAGTTTCGAAGAAGACTGCGAATCTGGTTTTTCCTGCTGTGGGTCAATACTGGGTTGATGTCAAATGTGGGCTGTCGGAATTGGTCCGGTGCGTCTTCCAGTGGTTGGTCGTAGAGGGCGAATACGTCTTTGAGGTCCGCTAATTCGTCGAGAAAAGCGATGGTCGTGCCCTTGTTGAGATGCCGGTATTCTTCAGTGAAGTTTGTTACCAGCACCTGAGCTTGTCCTCTCCGGAATTTCGCAATGCCTCTTGCGATGCCGATACCTCGTTCCAAGAGCATATGGATATTTCTTTCGACGATGCCTTCAGCGGTTTCGATGTCTGCTACCTACGCTGACGGTGACGCTTGATCGGGGCGGCACGGTCAATTCTCCGTCGAGGACGTTTAGAGCGACGTGTTGCACCGAAGTCGTCGTAGCAGGTATGGCTTTGTCTGCAGAGAGCTTGATGAGCTTGGATCGGAGGTCGATGATAGCCCTATTTCCATTTAGGAAGTCCATGCCTACAATCACGTCGCGGGAACACGGCTGCAAGACCACAAAGCTGGTGGGGTAAGTACGCCCATTTACGGTTATTCTTGCAGTACATCGTCCCGATGGAGTAACCAGGTTGCCACCTGCGGTGCGAATCAGCGGGCCATCCCAAGCGGCTGTAACTTTCCTGAGATGCGAGGCTAACGGTCCACTGATGACTGAATAGTCAGCTCCGGTGTCTACAAGGGCAGTGACTCTGCGACCGTCGATATCAACTTCAAGGTCACTTGTTCGCGTCCTCGCATTGCACGTGGGCCTTAGTGTCCGATCTCGGCTCCGTCGTTTCTTCAGGTCATGGCTGGGGCATACCTTTGTTACTTCGCTGGGCGGCGGTGTCTGCTTGCACTCTGGTCGTGTTGTCGTCGATGTCGTCGTGTGGAGCGGCGATGAAATGGTTGCGTCGTCTTTAGTGGTCGTCGGCGGCGGAGGATCTTCGTCTTTTCGCCGTTGAGCAACCTCACCTCCAAAGGCTGCTGCCTTTAGTTTCCCCTACGGGGGCTAGGAGACCGTCCTTGCACGTAACCGCGGCCCGGAGACGCAATTCGGGCATTATACGGTGATGAGGAGCGTGACAGACGCCTTGGCGACGAGTGCTCTCCGCTGCGCAGGAAGTCGTTGATTTCCTGTGGTCGCTCGCCAGGACGGGGACGTGGGACGTCGACAGCGAAACCACGGAGGCCGATCCGCCTGTACGGGCAGTGACGGAGAATGCATCCTGCCTCACCACAATGGAAGCAGAGCGGTCGGTTGTTTGCTGCCCTCCAGGCGTCGCACTTTCTGGGGCTTGGGGGTCGTTGGTAGGCTTGGCGGGCGGGGGCCAAGGGGCGGTTTTCAGGAACAGGACGGTAGCGGCGAGGGTTCGGAAAGTCATCACGTCGGGGCGCAGGGCGACGTAATTCACCAGCGTAGTTCATCGCTGTTGCCTCTTGGCTGGAACAGTCGCAGCCGTCGCTTGAGGAACGCCCAGCGCCTGCTGGACTTCTTCACGGACGACGTCCGCAAACGTCGCCACCTGGGGTTGTTGCGAGGATGGCATCAATCGGCGGAGCTCCTCTCGCACGATCTCCCGAATGAGGTCCCGAAGGTTCTCCCCGCTTGCAGATGCGCTGGGGTAGTGGCTTAAGTAGTCCGGTTGAAGTGATCGCTCGTAATGTCGCATCCGGTTGTCGAACGTCTTCTCGATGGTAGACGCTTCTGTTTCAAATTCCGCCACAGTTCTGGCGGATTTCGCACAAGACCTGCAAAGAGCGACTCTTTAACGCCTCGCAATAAAAATTTGACTCTGTCACCTTCGGTCATATTAGGGTCGGCGCGGCGAAAGAGACGCTTCTTCTCCTCTACGTACGCCAGGACAGGCTCGTTAGGGAGTCGAAGTCTTGACTTAAGGAGGGCCTGGGCTCTTTCCTTTCGGACGACGCTTGAAAAGGCAGTCAAAAAGGCTCCCTTGAAAATGTCCCAATCCTTCATAGCTGCCTCATGAATTTCGAACCAAACTCGGGCATGTCCTTGAAGAACAAAGTAGACCTGCCTGAGTTTCGCAGCGTCGTTCCGGCCGTTGAATTCTGCCACACGGTCGAAAAGGTCCATCCAGTCTCCAGCATCTTCATCCGGTAGTCCATGGAAGCAGGGGGGCTCACGGGGTTGGACGAAAACAACCGGTGCTGCAGGCTGGGCCATTATCAGCGTAGATGCCTTCCAAGATCGAATTGGGTCAGGCAGCAGACCGTGTTCAGGTTCTAGGCCTTGAAGTCGGCGGCTGGCTCGGTGACCTGTAGGCTGGTCTTCCAGGGCGACAGGAACGCGGCTTGGGTCTTCGCTTGAAGAATCAAAGACAGCACCTCCACCAGATGTCACGTAGTGGTGACGAGGTCGACGACACAAATGAAGGGGTCGATGATTGCACTAAAGAAACTCTTTATTTGGGCTGAACTCGGCAGCGGCGATAGAAACAAACGTGCTCGTCGATCGTCGAACCAAGAAAGCTCGTCACACTCGTCAACGCTCAATTTAAAGGCTGCACAGAACAATCTAGATAACGTCGCAAACAGCTACCAGCACGGGCTGGAACATTGTGGAAAGACACCCGAGTGGCCGGAACCTTCGAGACAGATCTCGGTGCATCTTGCGCTACAACAAAACTGATAAAGGTGTGACTCGCGACATTGAGCATTAACAAACAAAGATTACGGAACTGATACGCGGTCCAGAATCAGAGTGATAAGCCTGTATGCCGGCGGCTGTTAAAAAAACAACAAATACTGTTTTGAAGGTTTCGCGGCAATATCTTCCAGCACTTTCACGTATGGCTCGTTTACCCCCTGATTTCGCAATGCCTGCATCACCGCTGATGTTTCAACTGAGTCAAATGCTTTTTAGTAATCAATGAATGCTATGTATAAAGGCTGATTATATTCTGAGCATTTTTCTATCACCTGATTGATGGTATGGATATGATCGATAGTAGAGTACCGTTTCCGAAAACCTGCTCGATCATTTGCTTGATTGCAGTCTATGGTTGCCCTGATTCTATTAGTGATTACCTTAGTAAATACTACGTAACAGACAGTAAGCTGACTGGTCTGTAATTTTTAACGTCCTTAGAGTCCCCTTTCTTATGAATGGGGATAATGTTTGCATTCTTCCATGGTTCCGGTACCGTCGATGACACCAGGCACTGCGTATACAGGGTGGCCAGTTTCTCTAGCACGATATCCCCACCGTCCTTTAGCAAATCTGTAGTTATCTGATCCTCTCCAGCTGATTTCCCCCTTTTCATAGTTTTTAATGCTTTCTTGACCTCGTCCTTCGTCACTGGTGGAACGTCTGACTGTTTTTCCATGCCGCCAATCTCGTTACGATCCTGACTACTTTAGCTGCTTAGAGAGGTGTATAGAACTCCTCGGCTACTTTGACTATCTTGTCCATATTCGTGATGACGCTGCCCGCCTTGTCCCTTGTCGCATACATCTGGTTTTTGCCTATGCCCAATTTCTTCTTTACCGCTTTAAGGCTTCCCCCGTTCTTTACAGCATGTTCAGTTTTCTCCATGTTATACTTCCTTATATCAGCCACATTGCGCTTATTGATTAGCTTTGCTATCTCGGCCAATTTGATCTGGTCTGTTCGATTGGAAGCTTTCATACTCTGGCGTTTCTTAATCAAATCTTTCGTCTCTTTAGACAGCTTACCGGTATCCTCTCTAACTATCCTACCGCCTACTTCTACCGCACACTCAGTAATGATATCTCGGAAATTATTGTTCATTGCTTCTAGGGTAATGTCGCCATCCTCGGTTAGAGCTGAATATCTATTCTGTAGCGAGATTCTGAATTCTTCTGCCCTCCCCCTCACCACTAATTCGTTGATGGGTTTCTTTCTTACTAATCTGTTACGTTCCTTCCTCAGATTTAGGCTAATTCGGGACCTCACCATCCCAATGAAGACAATGGCTAAACTCAACTGAAATTGGCCGACGGCGGACCGTCGGTAAACGACTAGGCAATGCTCGGCACCCGATATTATCGCCCAGCCAATGCAGGCCCAAAAGTGGACCTTGGTTGGCTGCCAATCACGCTGGTTTATAGTGGGCCAAAGACTTTCAGCCAACTATCAGCAAGTGGTAGGGAATTAGTCGGCACAACACTCGGAAGCCAAACATGCCCCACAGTAGGGTCGTGGTTGGATGTTCACGTGTTTGGATAAAATTAGATAAAATTTATCAGCAACATGAGCATGCCCTCTTTTATTTTCCATTTTTGCCGTCGCAAGCTTAAAAATGAAATATCTTCTTTCGACTTGCGAGGGTCACTGCCTCTGAAATGAACGCCTCGTGTGGGGATATAAGCTCGCTGAAAGTTGCGGTTAGGTGTGTGCGTGTGCATGTGTGTGTCTAGCGCGTTGTCTTGTTTCGTAGAGTTTCTTCGGTGCATTATTTCTTGTACGATTGACATGATGGACCATGATCACCATGTAAATGCTTGTGATAATCATGTCCACTGCAGACATTGCTACGTGCAATCTGTAGTCTTAAAAAGTCACTATTTGTTTCAGCTTTGGAGAATATTCAGAGGGTCACCAATTTTTTAACAAAGAACATACGTGTTTTGTTTGCAACTTTACGTACTGATATTTGAAAATGTTGAGGCAATGTTTTGCATTGCTAGGTGGATATTACCTGTAAGCCCGTCCTCCGACCTTGACACAAACTCGGTCTCACGCTGGTAACCATACTGGCGCCTAGATTGATCAGGCTGCCTGTCCACGTCGGGCCTACATATAGCCAGTATAGGGGTGGTCTAAGGCCAATAAAAATAAACGAGCTCGGACCGACCTTGCGGACCGAGCCTGGGCTGAGGATGGCAATGTTGTATTTCGATTTTGGACCAACGTAAGGCCAGGTCGAGTTTTCAGTTGGGAATTAAGGAGCAAGCCTTACTTTCCAGATGAGTGGCGTGGGCGAGAAGTGTGACCACTGGCACCAAAAATAAGCAAGGTTTCAACTAATGTTTAGAAGGCTTAATTCCGTTGAGCTGTTGATCGGTATTTGCTTTCTTTCTTTAAGTGATTATGTAAAAATACAAGCTTGATTAAAACTTTGTTTTCCTTTTTCCACAGACTAGCATACTCAAAAACTGGCAAACGTGATCGAGCCCGCACGTTTGTTTACCACTGCTAAACCATGCAAGTGGTGTCGACAGTTTGAACATAGTTTTGCAACTCAAATCACACAAATTAAAAAAAAATACTTATTTTAAAATTGTATGTTTCATAATAAAACTTTTGGGTAATCTTTGGTATATTAATTTGTATAGTAATTGTATATTAATTGGTATATTAATTTAACTATTTGAAGGACCATGAACTGAAGCTTTTGGTAATTTGTTGATGGTATGGAGTATTTTGGGGAGTATATACTGGTCGCGATTAATGTTGGTCAACATGTATGACATCCCTCTTGGCGACCACATGGAGGTGATCCGGAATGAGGATATAGGGAATGGTGAGCTATAGGAGGGCGCCGACGATGCTCAGGTCATCGTCGTCAGTATGCACGTGACCAGGTTGGTCCGATGCAGGACTAAAGAGCGGAGTTTAGGCCGGACTCTTGGGAAGATCAGGAGGAGTCGGGCGGGGAGGATTGGTAGCCGGAAAGAGCAGATGAGCTTCTGTGTTCCGTGCCAGCAGGGAAACCGAGGTTCCGGTAGCCAGCCTGGAGTCGTAGCTAGGCGGTGACGGGCAGAGGGTGGGCATGAAAGGAGGAGATGCCCCAAAGTGCCACTGTCACCGCATGAGATGCAAGCTCTGTAGGGCGCTCGGCCGCAGGCTTAGATGCGAGATGAAATCCATGTACATACTGTGCAGAGATACAGGAGCACGGCTCTTTCCTGACGGGGTAGTTTGTCCGATAGCCACTGGAGATGTTTTCCTGCGGCAATGCGGCAGTAACGGTAGAGGAACCTAACTGGATGCATTTCTTAGGAGAGGTGTGACGTCACAAGTGACCGGGGCACCGGTCGTTATCGTGGGCTGCTTTGGCGAGGGCATCCGATTCCTCGTGGCCCTAGATCCCAGAACGTCCTGGGATTCAGTGAAAAATCGGCCGATATCCGCGGAACCCTCGAGGGCAGGAGGTAGGCTCGAAGAAGATTAGTCAAGAGGTTGGTGCCATGGTGGTTGGTCAGAATTGCTGTTGAGCTGGTCTGGACCCACACAGTATACAATCACGGGACCGGTGGTATATGTTAGGTGGAGACCAGCCAGCTCCACAGCTGTAGCAGGATGAAGCTTTTGTAATGCGCACCTGCTGTTAAAATCGGTTCCTTTCTTCTTCTTCGGGCCTATACCGGCCCTATAGGGACATGGCTCGGGTCCACCGCTTCCTGGACTGAGGAAGTTGCCCACCTGGGGCAATATATCACGCCTGCTCTTAATAAAGTTTACCTTCATCAATGACACACTTCCTCACTGTGGATGATGCCACTCTGCTTCTCATAAGAAAGGAGCATCTTCGGCGCCACACACGTACTTTTGGTAACCCTTCCCAACGGTACCCGCACAGAGGAGGTTGCGACGGAGGATCCGAGTCGGGGTTGTCCTCACACCCGCTATAAAACGAATATGGCCTCAATATCGATATTTATATCAACATCCAGAATGTCCTGTCTGCAAGTCACAAAATCATAAGACAGATATTCACCACTAGTTGTGGGTTTGCCCGGCACTGAAGCCGACGAGAATTCGGCACCTGGCGGCAGTGGCCCTTTCGCCGAACAGCTCATCTTTTTACATTGCTTGGACGCAAGGGCCTTCTCATCGCTCTCTCTTGAACTTTATTAGAACAGGCAACCTTTTTTCTTTCATTTAATACCCCTATAGATTTTTTTACATATCCCATTGTGTCCTGAGACAATAAACAACGTATATAAAAAAATAAAAGTTGCTCTCTCTCTCTCTCTCTCTCTCTCTCTCTCTCTCTCTACACACACATGGCACGCGTATACACACGGTGGAGGATTGGTCAGAGTTCAGGGTAAGTACAAAAATTCAATACATAATCCGGTTCCTTTTTTTTGTTTCTTTTTTTTTCTCTGTTTCTAATTTGTGCTCATCATGGGCGCGGATCATGTCTGCTGCGCGATATAATTGTTGCGCATAATGTGCCGCAGTTTCGCGCTTTTATATTTATGTTTATTCCAAGAAATAAGCGGTTCTTACAGCTTATTATCATTTCGTCAAGTGTTCATGTCCTTCGCAGCGATGCCCAGGTGGTGTTTGTATTCGAAAATGGCAACGAGCATTTAGGATATAGCGTTCAATGAAAAAAAAAAAAATTGTACTGATATCTGCGGGAAAGTAGCAACCACGCGTTGTCGATTGCGCAATGCGCACAACATTTAATTTATGTTGCCATCTTTGAATTCTGATAAGTGGGCTTCTAATTTTCATGCTAAAAATATAACGACAGGCGGCATGTCGAAGCGTTTGTGAGATGAGTCAGGTTCACCCGAAACAAACGACGCAAACGCCCGAAAAAAGTAGCAGGAACTAAACCGAAAGTGAGAAGTATAAAGTCATTGTTAGTTGCATAATAATTGAGGTATGCAGTGAAACACACCCACAATAAAAAATGTGACTGAACACTGTACCCTTGCAATTTAAGTAGTTATTTTAATATCATTTACCCACATTAAAGCACTATCATCATCGTAATTTTACAGCAGCTCTAACAGCGACGCGTATGTCGGGTAGGAGCTGGCATTTCTTATGCTGCCTTGTTGATACATGAGCCGTTGAAGCATTCATTACCGACTCATTTGACAAAAGCGAAGCTGTGCACACTGCGCATACCATTCTTCGAGACAGGCTTGCGTAAAGTTTATGTGACATACTACTCCAAATGGAGTCGATTCTTGAAGACTACGTGAGCGCAACTGACCTCAAAGTAAGTTCGCTTCGCGCAACATTCCCTGGATCATCTATCACTTCAGTGAAACTTTCGTTCTGAGCCACTGTCTGAAAAAGATTGTTTTTGAAACTAATGTTTCTGTAATCGTAAGCAACGTCGCTGTTAGGTTTTTGTTTATTTCACCTAACCGTATTCTCCCTTTTGAAGCTGTGCAGATTAGTCGCTTTTTACTCGTTTCTAGTGTCTTATTAATGTCGACCTGTTTCAAGTTTGCGGTGTACCTCCGTTGCTACCGCTGACAACAATTGCGTCAGCGCCATGAAATTCGTATCGGTGTCAGCTCGGGAATGTTGTCCGCCTATGACGCAATGAATGCAGCCACAACTGTTGTCCCCTTTCTTTTGGTATCTGGTGCAGCAATACGAAGAACGGTACCATGAAGAAATGAAAAGAGGTGATGTTGATCCGAAGACTCAGTTTGAATATGCGTGGTGTCTTGTCAGAAGCAGATACCCAGCCGATATTCGCCGTGGTGTTATGTTGATGGAAGGTGAGTCATGGCAGGTCTTGTTGACAAAGTGATTGATTGCGACCTGAAGTCGAGGTTGCGTGAGCATTAGTTAAACGACGCCTCTGATTGTTGAGGTACTCGTGGCACATTATAATATGGCATACACCGGTATTCCCGCTATCAGGTTGCTATAATAGTACAATTTAAGTGGTATGCACAGCTGGCCTTGCTAAGAGTAGTGGTTAAAATATGTTCCTTTGCAGAGGTTCAGCTTCAGGTCGCACACTTAACCGATTGAAATTCCTTCACTATGACAGTGTACAGTATACTACTGCATCTGTAAAGAGATTCACAGCAGAGATTGCCTTAAGAAAACTTTCATGTTTGACAACAGGAACCATATAGTAGGCAGTCAAATTTGTCAGAGCTGTTAATCTGCTTTTACTTTGACAGTGTAAATACAGATTTTGTCAGTAGTTTTTGGGTCATGCAGTCTGCTTTTGAACTACATAGTGGAGCACTGACAGCACCCTCAAAAGACCATAGGGCCTTGAAAGGCAGTGTACGGGGTTGACGGGTCTCTTGAGTGCTTCATTATGCATCTAAGAAGAGGCTTCTGATAAGTATATGCATACAGTATTGTGCATTCCTATCATAAATGCTAAAAGATTTCCCTGCCTTAACTTGTGGCTAATGGCAGTGAAACTATGCATGGAGCTTACGCATGTGGTTAACTTTTGTCTTGCAGTAAGTTTGACAGTAGTAGTAGCCTGGTTTGGCCACGCATCATGCAGACACCTAATCGTCTGTGCCGAGATAAGGAACGGAAGATTCTGAATGCCAGGTGGCCACCAAGGGGGTGGGCGCCATCTGTCATCTGCAAGGGGCTCAGAAGCCATGCAGTGCTCACCGTGGCACCGTTTTTGTGGTGATGCTTTTCTCTGCAAACAACAGATGGCCCCACCCGCCACTCTTTTATGGTGGTCTGGCATTGATGATTTATGGTTGTTCAATCTTTGTGCAGACAGTGTTTGCACGATGCGTGGCCGAAAGAGATAAGTGCCATAGTCAAACTTGCTAGCAGACAAAAGTTGTTTGATGTGCAAACTCCATGCACAGTTTCTCTTCAAATGAACCAGTGGTTGAAACGGGAAAATTTTAAAAAGTGCTTACAATAAAGATGCACAACATTCTATATACAATTACATTCAGTATGAACTGCGATGCACCAGGTATGACAAGATCTTCATTCTCTAGACAATGTGGGCTCAGTGGTTCTGGAAATCAGTGCAGTTATGTATTCACTATAAAGCAGAAACCCAGTTGGTTCACTTTGGATGTGTTGCAAGTTATATTTGGCATGACAGTATTTCATTGGTAAGGGGCGGCGGGTAGTATGCAATGAAAAAGTTAGGGAAATGAGTGATGCAGCAATGAAAAAAGCCATACAAAATTCTGAAATGCAAACGATGTTGACGTTATAAATCTGTACTAACAGATATTTCATGTGAATTGGTTTCTCTTATATTTGTGCTTGATGAGAGCGAGTTATTTTGGCTGTTACTGATCATGAGTTCAAATTGTCTGACAAGCTGCACCGCTCAGCTTGTTAATATCACTGTGACAAGGAGAAATAAATGGCTTTGGGAAGATCCAGAGAGAGGCAGTGTAGAATATGGTTATGTAATATATATATATTTATTGTAACAAACATGAACGGAATATTTTTCTGTGGGTTATGTGTATTAATATTGATGGTACAATAGTGACCATTAGTGAGGAATCATAGCATTGACTGTGGTGTGTCAATCTTACCCAATGATGGTTCACCTGAATTTGCCTCCATGTGTTTCATTCAACAGATTTGTTTCACCACGGCAACACAGAGGCCAAGCGAGACTATCTTTTCTACCTGGCTGTGGGCAGCACCAAACTTCAGGTTTGTTATAATTTTAAATGACCACACAGTTACCCTTAGAAAAATTATTACTGAAACAGTGCACGACCTTCTAGCACTTCTCATAATTTTGCTCAAAAATGGACATTCAGACGAAGTAATGATAGCATTTTTTGGCAGTGTGCCATTTTTTTTTAACCTCTGTAGTGACAAGGGGTCTAAAGGGCCGATACTAACAATGTGTAGTTAGATGGTTTCGCATTAACATTTGCAGTACATCTCTTTATGTTCATCATGTAATCATGTGCATGCAGTGTTGATAATGTTTTGCTGCTGAATGTAGATAAGATGCAAGCCTGTTGTCTATCTGATGTTGCATTTGTTTTAAACTGCTTTTATTTTCAGGAGTACTCAAAGGCATTGAAATTTATCAAGGCATTCCTTCATGTTGAGCCAGCCAACAGACAAGCACAGGACCTTGAGGCGACCATCAAGAGCAGAATGAAGAAAGGTATGTTGTCTTTTATCTCCTAAACTGCTTTACTGTTTTGAACACTAAGTGATTAGAGCCGTAATGAAAAACTGCTGTTACAATATGAAGGCGCATGCAAAAATGAAAGGTACCTGTTGTAAAACCATGGCTTGCATGCCTCTCAATTGCATTTTTTTGCTAACACACTGATATTTTCCTGCTGATACTGTGAAACTAGTGCCGCATCATATTTAGCCTTCTTATTATGGAGCCTACCTACCTACATAGCATTTAACACCTTCAGGCAATTTGTATAACCATTGTTTCAGCGTTAGTTCTCCTGAGCTGTCTGATATTTCTGTGCTGCTAGCTGAAAGAAATGTGCATGCTGCATGTCCTATTCACTGCAGTTAGCAAGCAGATTCTCTTAATGAAGTGAGGCGCATCATTGCTGCAGTCCTGTTAGCTTGCTTGAACTGGAGTCTTCGCAGTTATTTGTCATTTTATGATGAGACAAGAGTATAGTGTTTGTGTGGAGCAACTGTTAGGTATTTGCTGCATCAGGGTAGAGGAACTTGCCTTCAGTCCAGAAGTTCATTGTGAAATTACTCTTTGCAGAGGGCATAAAGGGCATGGCCATAGTTGGTGGTGCTGCTCTTGCTGTTAGCGGGCTTGTCGGTCTTGGAATTGCCTTAGCAAAAAGGTGAGCATAAACGTTTGCACTCCTTCACGTGAGCAGGTCTTCCATTGCTGTATTCCCCTTACTGCATAACACTTATTGTTTACGCAGGTAAACGACATCATTCCTCCTCCTGCCAAGAAGTCCTCTAGCCGAATGTTATTTTTTATGAATGTAAAAAGTGTCAAAATAAAAGTGGGTACAGCAGTCTGCCATAATGTGCGTTGTGTGCTATAGAGGGCCAGTTTTAACTGGAACGTTGTGCTCTGAAAACGGAGCTTTGGTGCAATCGAGCTGCCCGCAAAGGAAAGTGCTCTCTTTGAGAGTGCATTAGCTCCAGAATTGTCATCTAAACTTTCCTTGCAGGCAAACCCTACATTATTTCTCTCTCCTCCATGTTCAGTCTGTTAATATTACCATAAAATTCACAGCAAACACCAACAAGTTTGGTGCTAAGTGCAATATTAAAGCAAATACTATCTTGAAAGTGGCTGCGGTACTGATTAATACAAACTGGCAGACGTGTCATTTTGCACAAGCTTTATTGTACAAATGCATTCAAAATAGGAATGCTTGTACAAGGCCAAAGACCAACTGCAATAGAAAAACAAATGCCTAGAAAACACATCACTAGCTTATCTTACACAACATTGATAAACTTAAATATACTATTTTATACTCTGGCATGCTTGTAAAATTGGCTCCTGCATAATGAATTGGACAGTTATAGACTAACATTGGCATGTCAACAATACATCCTTCGAGGCATCAGAAATGCCTGTTCGGAACAAAGCCAGCCACCATTCAATGCACGAAGCATCTCACTCTGAAAAGAAAGCCGACAATCTCTCCCAAAACGGTTACAAGCAAACAGCTCGCCAACTGGACTACAAATGTACCGCATGCAATCCGACTAGTAGCAGTCAAGCAACACGCTACCGGTAAAGTGACACTGTTGCACATCGATTAACAAGTGCTATTTAGCATAGAGTCTCACTAGAACATCATTGGCACAGCAGCAACAACAAACAGGTACTGATTGCAACTACCACAACTAGGAAGCCTAGGCACAACACTAGGGCTCTTATCTTGCCTAGCGCTATGCTGCTTTTGTTTTGCTGTCACAACACAAGGAAGACACTGCATAGGCACACGACATTGACACAGTACAGTTAGAATGACACAGACAAATAACAGCAACAAGTGCTTCTTGTGTGTGTGTGTTGGCACCTTAGCTCGACACAGCAGACAGGCACACTGCTGTAACAGTGGAGGCCTCTTCACAATACCGTTAATCTTGCATCTGTCTATACTTATCGCACATCAGTACCCTGCATGGGAGTACTACACTAGTATGCTCCAACTCCTCCATTACTCCGTTAGCCTCTACTCCACTCCAACTGGAGTATAGTACTGCAACTACTCCTCTTGTAGCCAAGAAAGCATGCTGTAACAGGTGTTCCCATAGAAGCCTTGTTTGCGAAATGCGATATGATGTACATAGACACTGCAACATTATGGCTCACCCTTCAACATGCTTTCTGGCTAGCACTTCTCAGTGAAATGAAACAGCATAGCACTTTACTGCTTGCAGCGACGCCGTAATAGAAATTGGCGATGCATGTGTGGAGGCTATCACAGCCTGCAAATCTGTTGCAGACTAGAGCAAGGCGTTATGTGTAGTATTGCTCCTCTCAGTTTTGCTGCCAACATCTAGTAACAAACCTGTATATTCCTTTTCTAATTGGCAGCATTTGCAAGGAGGCCAGTACAATTTTCCTCCAAGATGTCCTGATACAGTAATTCAAGATTAACTAAACTTTAAATGTGCCCATCAGTTGAACAAGAGTTGTCCTTTTAGTCTCATAACAGCTAGGAGTTAGTGCTAAATTTCATGCAGGAATAATAAAAACTTGGGCCGCACATACTTTAGCACCAAAACTGTGTTTTCCTAAAGGTAGGAAACAAGCAGAGTGGAACGCACATTAGGTTACACTTACTGGCAATAAGTTTACGCACCAGCAGTTCTGGAATGCATATTGCCTACACTGCTGCTTGTGAAGTGAGAACCAACGGATGTAGTACAACCAATTGGTAGTTAGTAGCTAGATCTAGTTATGCATATCACTTGGACGCAATATATGGCAACAAAGTTTGTGTTGGCACGAAAGCTTGTGGCACAGGTGCTTGAAAGTTTGAAATGCATGAAAAACCTGACGTCAACTTTCAAGGAAAAAAATTACCACAATATATGTGCACCTTAACCACACTGTGGCTGGGCTTCCATTAAACGTTCTGGATGGAGCCTGCAGAGCTCTGCAGTAAGCATCTCAGCAACAAATGGACATTTACCAAGACGACATTAGCCCAGACAGCAGATGAGAATAAAACAATGCAACACACAATAACAAGTCTCCGAGGGGTAATGACATAACGCCATTCACAAGAGAGCAATCACTGGCACTGCAACAGAAAACCAGCATTTCAGTGATCTGCTTGCACACTACATATCACAAAAGAGGTCTTTCTTTGGCTTGGAAAACCCTGTAAAGAATACTTTGAAAAAATTTCTGACTGACTCCCCCAGCAACTCATATCTCCAACAACACACAAAGCATCGTGAAGATGGAATAGACAAAACCCAGTCTGCGCTGGAGCACATAAGTTGTAAACAATCATTAAAGAAGTTACTGTGATGACTTCTGGCTCTGATACTCAAAAGTCGACCGGACCCAAGTGAACAGCACAGCAACAACATCCAGTCGCCTTACACATCTAACTTTTGCCTCAATGTCACCTTGTAGCAGATGTTTTGTGTGGATCATGAATGCGAACAAAAAGTATTAATCCAAGGCCCTACTGGCCTGCACTGGCACCATACTAAATTTAGCATTGTGAGAACTGTGGTCTCTGTCACAACATGGCACTCTGTGGTGCTTTCTGTGTCTCAGTCTTGGGTGCCGCTTGCTAACTGCCACGCACAGCGCTGGCCTCAGTCGCTTAAATTATTTTGCACCAAGGACAGAGGTGCGTGCTCCAGAGTTACAAAAAATAAAAAAGGGACACTGAATGAAAACATTCAGCTATGCCTAGTTTGTGTATAAGACAGGCTGAAGTTTGTGCGGTCTTTAAAAAAAAAAAAAGAAAAAGGAACCTTGACCCCTGTGCAACAGTTGGAAATGCTATTCTAAGCAACGGTCTTGAAGCAAAAAAAAAAAACTTGTTTTTCGGAGAAGTATAGCTTTTCCACCTGACCTGGGGGACTGACGGAAAATGTTAATTTGTGTAAAACAACATGCCAGTGTTCTGCATCACAGTGCAGATAAGAAGTGGCAACCTTCTTTGGAGTGATTGGTGATTTTCAAACCGTTCAAAGTAAACGTTTCGGCATCAAAGACATGCTACAGTCACCAGAGCCATAAACTAGCTCTCTCACAATCCACCTGTCTAAGCTGCCGCCAGTGACAGTTCTGCTTGGACAACTGGTAGTGCCAATAGGATGTTTGCCCAATTTCTGTTCTAAACAGCCATACCGATGTAATAAGGGAATAATTACTCATTAGCGTTCACCTGAGCAGAGCCAACTAGCTACAAAGAGCTTTACAGCCTCCTAAGAAACTTTGTAGAGAAATAAATTTTTAAACAAAAAAACATCCTGGTCCTACCCCACCTACGGGATATCCCCTGAAAAAGAAATTGCACCTATACCGGTGGCTCATTAATAAGTCCGCTTCACGTGCAAAAAAGAAAAAAAGAATGTGCAGTTAAATGCTTCCTGATACCATGGACACCACAACTCTGCCTCCCAACTCTTCGTCAAATGCAAAGATGCAAGAAATACATAAAGAAATAAACAAAAAGTAATAGTTCTGCTCACTGCATCGCCAAGTCAACTTTCTGCACTTGAAGTAAATATTTCAATAAGAGTAGGCAACCTTCTACGAAGCAAATATGGATATTCTAGAGGCACATCCTGCAAACAGGTCAGCATTTTATCTTGAGATTATATGAGAGCACCTAACCAGAAAAAGCTAGCACTGCACAAAACAGCAGCAGTCAGCATTATATACTAAATGCTACTGAAATGTTGCACACTAGCAGAATAAATGCACATTTCTTGCCTTAGTGATGTTATATATGTATGACATAGTTGCCTTTTTCTTTTCAATCAATTGCGAGTATTCAGTGCCAGAACTGTACTACATGTTATGAGGCACACTACAATAGAGGGCTCAAAGTTAATTTTGATCACCATCTGAAATTTCTTAATGTACATAGACATCTCGGTATACAAACTTTTTTGTATCTCACCCAAACTGAGATGCAGTCGCCACGGTATGTACAGAACCTGGCCTTATGCTCAGAGGCTGGAAGTTTTTCTTTTTAAAGAACGCAATAGAGCTTTCATCCTCTGCAGTCTCGTTAAATGCATACAGCTGAATTGTCGACCCAATTTAGCGCCTTTTTTTTTTCCGACTACAAGCTGCATAAGCTTCTTATCCAAAGTAAAAAGAAGCAAAGCTGCACGTCCAGTGTGGTCTTTGCCGTGCGGAATTAACACTTTACTTGGATGAAGTCAATCTTTCTCATAATAATTAAAGCTTACTTGTTCACCATGCACACTGCCTTGCCCAATTTTGCCAGAAGCATAAAGCCAGCATGCTGGCTGGCTTCAGTGCTACAGGTTAATTGCAGAGCAATCAACGAATCGGAGTCCATACCAAATGGCCCCAGCAAGGAAAGTTGAAAACAACACAAATTTGCTCCTAATTTTTCAACAAGAACATGAATTTACAAACAGCACTAAATAATGCTATGTTAAACTGTGCAGAGTGCTTGAAGTCCGATGATCGAACATGTTCACCCTGTGACATCAAGCCCAAACTTTCTTCCATGAGGCAGCACCAACAGCAATGGCAATGAGCTGCTCAATGTACGCTCTCGTATTCGAGCCTGTTAACACAATGTCAGATCAGTGCAACCACATATTCACAATTTGCAGTAATGTGAGGGCTCACAGTCGCTGTGAAAACAGGCAAGGCAGCAAAGCAGGAAGATCTGTAACAGGCAGAAAAACCTGCTTACAAACAAGTTCACATTTAGTGAAGCTCTGTCCTCTTCAGTAGTTGACAGCTTGTAAACACCTAAGAAAAAAATGTCTGCTTTACCAACCAGGTTTAGGCTCTGTAGACTGGGCCCTGTTGTGTGAAACAATGGTGCAATGCTGTAGGGGACAATTTCACACATCTGACTCCTTTCTCTCCAGAGCACTCCGAGTCCTCAAAGTTATTAACATGTGTTTATAACTGCTGCTTCACACTCTTTCAAGAACTTCATGTTTGACACTTTTTTTCTACAAGCATAAACATATACAACCTAAGACACAAGCTGTGTGATGGCAGTACAAGAAAACTTGCCATTCTTCACTGTTTTGCTCACACATTTGAAAGACAAGCATATAAAAAATGACACCAGTCCAAGAGTACTCAGGAGGAGACTATATTTAGCGCCAGCTTTCCTTGGCAATAGAGAGAAGGGTACAGGGTCTGAATGTCAGTAACTGCCTCACTCCACCAGTAATTTTCCACAGAACAGCGGCTTATCATAACATGCACTATTGTTGGAGCGATTGGTGCCATCATTGGAACTTTCTTATAGGCAGAATTGCCTAAACAACGTGACGTAATCAAACTGCTTTTTGTGTAATGTTAAAAACACTCAGTTATGTTTAAGACGTGTTCAGTAAAGGGTATTGAAACTGGAATCACGGACTACTATATTCACAATGTAGGGACACAGCATGGTTCAGCTTCATAGCTTTGGCCATATTGCCAAGAAAAGTTGTCACGGAGCACATTTAGTGCGTGCTGACAGACAAATCAACTGCACAAAAGGAGCAAGGTCAAAAAGAAAAAAACATGCGAGGTGAACACAAGCATACACCAGACATGTTTGCACATGTTTAAGTTTGTGTCCCTGTTCTTTTTGCACAGTCTATTCATTCGGATACTAGTCGACCGAGCAGATAATGCATCAGACTACACTGCCGAGAAATGCTTCAAACAGGAAGCAGTGTCATGCCGAGTTTTGCAAGTAGAGGTCACAATGGTAAAGTGACTGAAGTCCCATCACACAGGCAACATATATCTGGCCTGAAGGTCATTTTTCTTTATAATATCATTATCCTTTGCAACCATGAAGGATAATATAGAACAAACTTTAGGAATCGGTGTATAACTAGCCGTCAGGGATAAAAGCCAGCTCAACATTTTTATCTGATTCTTTGTCCCTTATGGCTCACATAATGAGACTCAGTAGCTCCAGTTTTTAAATCCTGGCATCCATACTTGATGCACAACGAAGTGCATAACAAGGCATGCTGCAGTAACAGAAGACGTTTCACTTAACTCTGGCACTTTAGCCACTGTGCAGTCCAAAAAGCGTGTTGCACTTTCAACAATGACTGGCTTCACAGGATGCAAAGATGATAACATGTAAACAAAGTACATAAAATGTAAATAAAACATAAATAAAATGTAAACATTAACAAAAACTTGACTAGTGTGCGAGGCTTCAATGCCTAACAAAAATGCTAGTGCAAGCCCTTTTTGCAATATTAGAAGACTAGCATCTCATAAAAGTAACCACCAAAAGAAGCAATCAAAGAAGTAAGTCTACAGCTAAAGAACGGCTCACATGCATCTGTAAACACAAAGCGTAAACTAATGGTAAGATTTTGCAGCTGGGAGCCAGTTATTTTCATTCTAGGGCCTTTACCGATAAACACATTTTTTTTTATATAAGTTCACCTGACAACAGATTCTAAACACTGATATCAAGTGTCTTATATCACGCACCGTCACAAGACTCAACATTTTGTTCAGTGCCAGCTTCCGTTACCACCTAGTGCCTTGCAGCCCTTCTCCGTGTGCTCAGTCTTTGGCTGAGCGGTCCTCTGCTTTGTGGTCGCTAGCCAAAGCACTGAGAGTGCTCACAGCACTGGCAGGCAGGCCATGAATGGAGGATGCCCGAGTGGGGCGAGGTCGGCCCTCCGGCTCCTCTTCGGCCAGCGTAGGGGGTGGTGCATCATCGGCGGCGGTGGTAATCCCTACCTCGGTTGCCGCCCAACCTGCTCCACGCCGCGACTTACCAAACCTGAACGTCTTGCGGCTCTGTGCCTTTTGGCGCTGAAGGCGGTGCCTTGGCTTCTGTGGCTCGCCTGTCTCAGGAGACTGAGGTCTAGATGCTGTAGGGGTTGGTGGGCCCTCTCCTGTGAAGCAACAGCGTAGGAACACTGTAACAACACTACCACATGCTTTGCATCTAATCGCTCTCTGCTTTGTGCAGTGCAGATAAGTATATTTAACATGTTTCTGCTTCAAGACGGGATGTGCTCTTAAGAACCACATTTTTCACACTCTGGAATGCGGACAGCCCAAGAATCATTGCAATAATCTATGAGCAAGCCAGATGGTTCGATTAGACCTATAAATATGTTGGCTGACTATGAGCATTTATTTCCCCTTCCCCTCCCACACTCTGTCACCCTCATCCCTCAACCCTCATCAGGAGTAGCATGCTAGGCTTACCACCAGGCAGACATCTCCTGTTGCCATTAAAATATCTCTCTCTCTCTCTCTATGAGCACAGCCCACAGATTTTACGACCAATGGCTATGACTGCCTGCTGTACAGTGGTCCAATTTCCTTCAACTGCATTTGGTGCACTCAAATTGACTCATTAGCAGCTTGTCTGAAAATTCAACTGTCCATCACATTATCACTGTGATTACATGCAGTCCTGCACACAACTATTCCGGTTGTTTCGTTTTTTACGTCAGCTGTCAAGAGGCATGCTAGTATTTGTTCTAGGTCCCAGTGTTAGCTCACACATTAATATATTATGTGTCTGAGTAAACTAAAAATATGCTTCAATACAGGGAAATGAGCATACTGAAGGGCATACTGCTGCAGCTGCTGCGTGGGTACAGCAACACTAAGTAGTAAGCTAGTGTCAAAGTGACCATAACTATCCTTCTGCCAATAGGAGCTCTTAAGAATGAGATAAAAACTTTTACAGAAAATGCTCACAACCAGAACTTTTATCAGTTTAGATCAGTTCAGTCGTGTCCGACTCTTCGTGACCCTGTGGACCATATCACAACACGCTTTCCGGTCTCTCACTATCTTCCTAACATCACATAACTTCATCTGCAGTGCCTCGAGGATGCCATCTAACCACCACGTTCACTGCCTACCCCTTCTCCGGTGACCCTCAACCTTTCCCAACATCAAATCTTTCTTCAGCGACTCCTCTCTTCTCATCAGATGACCAAAGTAGCTGAGCTTTAACTTTACAATTTGAGCAGTAAGGATTTATGATCGACAATATCGACTGATTTGATCCTCTGGCAGTCCAAGGAACTCAAGAGTCTCCGCCAGCACCACAATTCAAACGCGTCAATTCTTCGGTGGTCAGCCTTCTTCACAGTCCAACTCTCGCATCCATACATCACAAATGGAAAGACCATAGCACGAGTTATACGGATTTTGGTTGGCTCTGCTCTTTACTAGGTGGTCAAGGTTAGCCATGGCTCTCTTTCCCAGAAGCAGGCGTCTCCTAATTTCATATCTACAGTCTCCTTCCGGGGTAATCTTGGAGCCCAAGAAGAGAAAACCTGTCACAGCTTCCACTTCTTATCCCTTGATGCTCCAGGACTTGATAGGGCAAGACGCCATGATCTTTGTCTTTTTTAATGTTCAGTTTAAGCCCAAACTTCTCGCTCTCTTCTTGTATGCGCATCAGAAGTCTCTTGAGTTCCACTTCACTTTCTGCCATTAAAGTGGTATCATCCGCATATCTAACGTTGTTGATATGTTTCCCAGCAATCTTCACACCATCTGAAGACTCGTCCAGACCGGCCTTCCTCATGATGCACTCAGCATATAGGTTAAATAGGCAGGGTGACAGTATGCAGCCTTCTCTCACTCCTTTCTCAATCGGAAACCAATCAGTAAGACCATGCCCAGTTCTCACTGTGGCCTCTTGCCCTTCATACAGGTTCCTGAGGAGACAGATAAGGTGAATTGGAACTCCCATCTCTTGAAGAGCTTGCCACAATCTGCTGTGATCTACGCAGTCAAACGCTTTCGCATAATCAATAAAGCAGAAGTAGATGGGTTTCTGGAACTCTCTTGCTTTTTCCATGATCCAGCGAAGGTTGGTAATCTGGTCTCTAGTTCCTCTGCCCTTGCGAAAACCAGCTTGCACGTCCACAAGCTCCCGATCCACATACTGCTGCAGCCTACCTTGCAGGATTTTTGACATCACCTTGCTAGCATGCGAAATAAGCGCGATCGTGCGGTAGTTGGAACAATCTTTGGCACTGCCTTTCTTTGGAATGGGGATGTAAACTGACCTCCTCCAATCCTGTGGCCACTGCAGGGTTGTCCAAATCTTTTGACATAATGTATGCAGTGTGTTAACAGCGTCGTGGTTGAGGTTTTGAAGCAACTCAGCTGGAATACCATCAATTCTGCTGAGCTTTGTTCTTAGCAAGGCTGGCTAAGGCCCATTCAACTTCACTCTTCAGGATGCCCGGCTGGAGATCAGTAATCACAACTGTCTTATGTTGGGTTTGCACATCCGGGTCCTTCTTGTACAGTTCTTCTGTGAATTCTTGCCACCTCTTCTTTACCTCTGAGGCTTCAGTGAGGTCCCTGCTTCGTTTGTCCTTTATCACGCCCAGCTTAGCACAGAAGCTTCCTTTAATATCTTTGATTGTCTTATACAGAGCTCTTGTGTTTCTCAATTGGCTGTTGTCCTCAACTGCTTGGCACTGTATGTTCAGGAAAGCATTCTTATCTCTTCTTGCTATTTTCTGAAAATCCACATTGAGAACCTTGTATCTTTCTCTTTCCCCCATAACTTTTGCCATCCTCCTTTCCTCAGCTATTTGCAAAGCCTCTTCAGATAACCAGTTTGTTTTCTTGCATTTCTTTTGCTTTGGAACTACCTTAGTAGCAACTTACTGTATTATATCATGAACATCAGTCCACATCTCTTCGGGCTCTCTGTCTTCTAGATCTAATTCCTGAAATCAATTCCTCACTTCCACTGCATATTCTGATGGAATTTGATCCAGATCATACCTGAAAGGCCTTCTAGTTTTCTGCGTTTTCCTCAATCAAAGCTTAAATTTGGCAACAAGAAGCTGATGATCAGTGCCACAATCGGCCTAGGCCTTGTTTTTACTGCTTGTATAGCGCTTCTCCACCTCTGCCGACAAAGAATATAATCAATCTGATTCCTGTACAAACCGTCCGGTGAAGTCCATGTGTACAGGTGCCTCTTGTGCTGTTGAAAATGAGTATTCGCTATGGTCAGGTTGTTTTCTAGACAAAACTCTACTAGCCTCTGCCCAGCTTCATTTGGCTCACCAAAACCGAACTTGCCTGTATTTCCGAATATTTCTTCACTCCCCACCTTAGCATTCCAGTCTCCTATGAGAAAAAAGACATCTGATGATGGAGTGCGGTCTAAAAAGCATTGCAGGTCAGCATAAAATCTCTCGACGTCAGCTTCTTCAGCAGTAATGGTTGGTGCATAGACTTGGATAACTGTTATGTTGAAACGGTGACCTTGGATCCGAAGTGAAATCATTCGGTCGTTTTTGGGGTTGTACCCTAGCACTGCTTTGCCCATTCTTCTGTTTACTATGAGAGCGACCCCATTCCTTCTCCTGGATTCGTGCCCACAATAAAAGACATAATGTTCGCCGGAATTAAATTCTCCCATTCCGGTCCACTTGAGCTCGCTGATACCCAAGATATTGTCACGTAGCCGTTTAGGCCTGTAACCAAAAGGTTGGGTTTTAATGGGGGGTTGAGCTAGCAGGCGCAGAAGAGCAAGGTCGGAGCACTGAGAGACGGCAGCTAACTTCAGCTTCTTCTCGAACGCCACGGGGCACTTCTTCGAGTCCGTGCACGAGACTCTCGATGAGCAGCCGCCTAGCGGCTGCTGTTGCACACGCTACATTACCCCCCTCTCTAAAAAAAATAAATGTCAACTTGATGAATTCGAAAGCAGAGATAAAAAAAATAAAGCAAGAAACATGCGGTAGGCGGTGCGCTAATTTCCTCGCGAAAAGTACGGCTTCATGCGCACGACATGGACAACCTCGGATTTCTGCTGGCGACGAGTAGAAGAAAAGCTTCATGCGCACGGCATGGACAACCTCGGATTTCTGCTGGTGACGAGTAGAAGAAAAGCCGTCCGGAAGCACTTCGTACGTGACGTCACTCAGCTGACGGAGCACTTTGTATGGGCCAAATACTGCTTCAGAAGTTTTTCGGATAGTCCCAGACGTCGAATCGGAGTCCAAAGCCACACTCTATCGCCCGGTTCGAAAGTCACTACACGGTGGCGGTGATCGTAACGCTGGGCGTCTCGACCTTGCTGGTTCCGGATGCGTGCCCTCGCCAGCTGTCGCGCTTCTTCTGCGCGTTGAGTGAACTCCTCAGCACCAACTTCGAGGTCACGGCCGTCGTGGGGCAACATGGCTTCGAGCATTGTCGAAACTTCGCGGCCATACAATAAGGAGAACGGCGTCATTTGCGTTGTTTCCTGCTGTGCCGTGTTGTACGCAAACGTGACGTACGGCAGGACGTTATCCCACGACCGATGTTCAACATCCACGTACATGGACATCATGTCGACGAGAGTTTTGTTCAGACGTTCTGTTAAGCCATTAGTTTGTGGATGGTAGGCGGTTGACCTGCGATGGGTAGTGCCGCTTAGTTGCATGACAGATTCCAGTAGCTTGGCAGTGAAAGCAGTGCCTCGGTCCGTTATTATAACTGTCGGGGCGCCGTGACTCAGGACGATGCGTTCGATGAACAATTTCGCTGCCTCGATTGCTGTACCGCGCTGGAGAGCCTTCGTTTCAGCGTAACGCGTGAGGTAATCTGTAGCGACAATTATCCACCTGTTGCCCGAATCAGAAATTGGAAAAGGACCCAACAGATCCATGCCAACTTGTTCGAATGGGTATCTTGGCACTTCAACAGGATGCAGTAAACCGGCCGGTCTCACAGGCGGTGTTTTCCATCGCTGGCAATCATAGCATGTCCTCACGTAATGTCGTACAGCGGCCGCAAGGTTTGGCCAGTAATAACTCTTTTTAATTCGGGCCAGAGTTCGAGCATACCCCAGGTGACCCGCGGTGGGCTCATCATGACATGCCTGTAAGATTTCTTCGCGAAGAGACTCTGGTACGACGAGGAGGTAATCTCTTCCCGTCGTAGCGAAGTTGATCTTGTATAAAACATTGTTTCGCATGCAAAACGATGAATGCGTTTTGGCGAAGAGACGGGAAACTTCTGTAGAGCGCGCTTCCAGAAAATTGATAAGTGGTGCGAGAGCCGGGTCGTCACGTTGCTGCTGCGAAACAGTGAGCGCGTCGACGGCTGCGATAAGGGGGAAGTCTGGTTCTTCGTCTTCCCGCGCAGCCTCGACAGGTGAACGGGACAAGCAGTCGGCGTCGTTGTGCTGACGTCCAGACTTATACACGATGGTCATGTCGAACTCCTGTAGCCGTAAACTTCATCGTGCAAGGCGTCCGGAGGGGTCTCGCAAGTTCGTTAACCAGCACAAAGAGTGATGGTCACTCACAACCCGAAAGTGCCGGCCATAAAGATAGGGTCGAAATTTCATCACCGCCCATACAACAGCCAGACATTCTTTTTCGGTGGCGGAATAGTTCGATTCGGCACGGGACTGGCGTATGCGATAACTCGCTCGGCACCGTCTTGCCACTGGACGAGTACAGCGCCTAGACCCACGTTGCTGGCATCTGTGTGGACCAGAGTCTCGGCATTCGCATCGAAATGGGCAAGCACAGGTGTTGTCTGCAAGCGGTGCCGTAACTCGTCGAATGCCTTTTGCTCCTCGTCCGTCCAGGTGAAGGTGACATCATCCCGGGTGAGACGTGTCAACGGAGCGGCAATGCGCGAAAAGTTTTCAATAAACCTGCGGTAATAGGCGCAGAGGCCCAAGAAACGGCAAACTGTCTTCTTGTTACATGGAGTAGGGAATTTGGTGACGGCTGTTGTTTTAGCGGGATCGGGACGAACTCCTCGATGGCTGATGACGTGGCCCAAGAACAGGAGCTCTTCATAACCAAAGTGACACTTTTGTGGTTTTAACGTGAGGCCGGCAGATCTGATAGCCCGTAGCACAGCGGAGAGACGTTGGAGGTGTTCCTCGAACGTTCGTGAAAACACAACAACGTCGTCCAGGTAGACTAGACACATCTGCCATTTAAGACCACATAGAACTGCGTCCATCATTCGCTGGAATGTCGCTGGAGCGGAGCACAATCCGAAAGGTAGGACTTTGAATTTATAAAGTCCGTCGGGCGTGACAAACGCTGTCTTCTCGCGATCACGTTCATCGACTTCGATCCGCCAGTAACCGCTCTTAAGATCAAGCGATGAAAAGTAGCGCGCGTGGCGCAACCGAACTAATGAGTCATCAATGCGTGGCAGCGGGTAGACGTCTTTTTTTGTGACTTGATTGAGCTTACGGTAGTCCACACAAAACCTTAAACTTCCGTCTTTCTTCTTAACGAGGACAACAGGCGAAGCCCAGGGACTCCACGATGGTTGTATGACACCGTCATTTAACATCTCGTCTACCTGTTGAGCAATGACTTCGCGTTCCCGCGGTGACACTCGGTAGGGGTTCTGTCGGACTGGTCGGGTGCGGTCGTCGGTTATTATGCGGTGCTTGGTCAAGGGCGTCTGTTTAACCGCAGAGGCGGATGAGAAGCAGTCTTGAAACTGAAAGAGTAGCCCAACGAGTCTGTCCTTCTCTGCCGGTGATAGAGCGGGATTCACATCAGGGTCGAAGTTGGGCGTTTGGCTGGCAGACGTGTTGGTCTCAAGAACAAAGCAGTCGTGGGCTGCTTCTGCGACACCTTCAAAGTAGGCTACCGTGGTGCCTTTAGCAATGCGTTGCCGTTCGTTCCCGAAGTTCGTAATCAGCACGTGAGCTAGACCATTAGTCAGATGAACTATACCGCGTGCAACACAGACTCCATGATGTAACAGAAGCTCTGTGTTCTGTTCGGGAACGCCGGCAGCACAGGACTGGTCGTCGCACCTGACTGTGACGAGAGCAGACGAACATGGCGGCATAGATACATCCGCGTCAACGATGCGTAAAGGTGCGTGGCGTTGTTCGGAGTCAGCGGTCGTCGTTGCAGGCGTCAAAAACGTGACAGTACGGCGAGGAACATTATTAATGGCCCCATGCTCACGTAAAAAGTCCATGCCGAGTATGAGGTCCTTGCAGCAGTGCGGCAGGATAACAAAAACGGCTACAAAGGCTGAATCGGTGATGGTTACTCGGGCAGTGCATCGTCCGATCGGTGTCATAAGGTGACCGCCAGCAGTACGAATTTGCGGCCCCAGCCATTCAGTTTTAACCTTGGAGAGCTGATCTGCGAAATTCTTGCTTATTATTGAAAAGTCTGCTCCGGTATCTACCAAAGTGGTTACTGGGTGTCCGTCGACGAGAACGGAAAGGTCGGCGCTAACAACGTGATCGGCTTGAGGTTGACTGGGAGTTTCGGGTTCATGGGGCGGCGGAGGCATCGTAGTCACAGCCTCGGGCTGAGTCGTCACGGGAGGGTCTTCGGGACATCGATTCCGTTCGTTAGCAACCTGCCCCCCTGAGGTCGCCGCCTTCAGTTTCCCCGGTGCGGGCTTGGTGACCGGCGCCTCGGCACATGATTAAACTCACGGCGGCCGGGTGACGAGTAGCGCACGGGAGAAGACTGTGTACTGTCGGTTGCACGGGTTGCCAGATATTCTTCGATTTCTGGAGGGCGTTCGCCGACCCGGGGACGCGGGGAATCATGAGCAAAACCCCGAAAACCGAGTTCCCGGTATGGACAACGACGGTACAAGTGGCCGGGTTCTCCGCAGTGGTAGCACAGCGGCCGTTGGTGAGGAGTGCGCCAGACATCTGCCTTCCGAACCGGTTGCTGCATGACGGGGCTCTGCTGGGATGGCGGCTGGTAGAACGGTGGCTGCAAAGTGGGCGGCGGCTGTGCTTCGAAACGAAGCTGTTGCGCAGGAGGCACTGCAGGCCGACGAAGAGCCGCTGCGTAGTTCATAGAACGTGGCTCCACCAGTGACTCAGGCGGTGACAATGTCTGACGTATTTCTTCCCGCACGGCTTCGGTGACAGCCACGGCAGTCGGGTTAGGCGATCCAAGATTGAACTTGAGGAGCTCCTCGCGAACTACCTCGCGGATCAGCTCACGCAGAGAGTGATCGTCAGTGGACCTGTTCAATGTGGCCACACTGCTGAAGGGCTGACCACAGGCAGACTCCGTGCGCCGGTATCTTTGCTGCAGGGCTCGCTCAATGAGGGTAGCTTCATTGATGAAGTCCGCGACGGTTTGAGGTGGACTCCGAACCAGACCAGCGAAGAGGGGTTCTTTTACGCCCTGCATCAGGTGGCGCAACTTCGCTGATTCCGTCCTGTCGGGATCAGCTCGTCGGCAAAGATGCATCGCGTCCTCAGCGAACATGGCCACACTTTCGTTAGGTAGTTGCACACGAGCTTCTAGGAGGCGGCGTGCGCGATCACGGCGGTCGTGGTTGGCAAAGGTTTTCCGCAGCTGCTGGCGAAAGGAATCCCAGTTTTGAAGACTGGCCTCCCTATTCTCATACCACGTTTTAGCACAGTCTTCAAGTGCGAAATACACATTGCGCAGCTTCTGAGCCGGGTTCCACTGATTAAATTGCGCCACTCGATCGAACTGGTCGATCCAGTCGTCGACATCTTCCCCAGTACCGCCATGGAAACTGGGGGGCGTACAAGGCTGCTGAAGCAGCAACTGATGCTGACTTGCCTGGGCCATTGCAGAAGTCTCTAACTGCTGGTCAGCTGGCGTCGGTTCAGGTAGAGGAGCGAATTCCGGCGCCAGGCCCCGGAGGCGACGGCTGCAGCGATGAACGGGTGTAGATACGCGCGGAAGCCGGTTGGGACTCGATGAGCGGCTGCGAGAGGCCCGAGACATGTAGTTCAAGGCCTCACCTCCACCAGTGTCACGTAGCCGTTTAGGCCCGTAACCAGAAGGTTGGGTTTTAATGGGGGGTTGAGCTAGCAGGCGCAGAAGAGCAAAGTCGGAGCACCGAGAGACGGCAGCTAACTTCAGCTTCTTCTCGAACGCCACGGGGCACTTCTTCGAGTCCGTGCACGAGACTCTCGATGAGCAGCCGCCTAGCGGCTGCTGTTGCACACGCTACAATATCAATGTTCAATCTGTCCATTCCTCGCTTGACGACATTCAGTTTACCTTGTGTCATAGATCTTACATTCCATGTTGCTATGTGATATATCTCCTTGCAACATCGTACTTTCCAGTCGCTTTCCGACACATCCACAACTGAGCGTCCTTTTGGCTTTAGCCCAGCCGCTTCATTCGTTTTGGAGCTGCTAGGAATCGCCCTTTGTTCATCCCCAGTAACATGTGGGACGCCTTCCAACCTGGGGGGCTCATCTTCCGGCGCCGTATCATTAATGCTATTGTGACTGGCCATAGGGTTTTCTTGGCAGGAAATACTGGAGTGGGTTGCCATCACCTTTTCCAGTGAATCACATTTTGTCAGAACTCTCTGCCGTGACCTGTCTATCTTGGGTGGCCCTACACAGCAGAGCTCACAACTTCATCGAGCTTCGCAAGCCCCTCCGCCACGACAAGGCAGTGATCCATGAAACAGAACTTTACAGATCTTTTTGGTGCAATGACATTAACATTATTAACCAAACCTCTTTCACTGGACGACTCAATGTACCATCTCCATTAAACACAAATCAGCTGTAGGGACAAGTTTCCTGTCAAGTGACAGTGAATATTTCAGATGTGTAAACAATGTAATTTGGACGACGAAACTGGTATAAGTGACAATGTGAGTATGAAGAGTCAGCAATGATGAAGATTGATTCCGAAACAGTTTTGTTAGAAACGTAGAAAATTTTTAAGAAAAAGTTTTCTGGTCAGTACATGCGGCTGTTTTTATGTAGGCCAATGCCGGAAGCCATAACAAGTGAGCATAATTAGATGTTCTTAGCACAGAGTAGCATCTATTGCAGTTTCGACATGGCGCAGGAATGTCTCTTTAATAAAAGTTTTAGTGGACTCTATTTACCACTTCATCCAAGAAATTCTGAACACTTTCGCATCATCTAGTGATGAAACCTAAAAGAACAAGATTGGCAATGTAAACGGAGCATTGCATCCTACTAAAAGACGCACAGAAGGGAGCGCAAAATATAATAAGACATGATGAGCACTCCTGAAATAAAAATTGATACTATATTACTTAATCAAATCACTGATATTTTGCAGAGATTTGGTCGCGTGGTCGGTTGGACACAACGATAACGGCAGAGTTTTACCGCAACGAGACACTTAGTTTGCATTAGATAAGCAACATCCAAGCAGTTCATTGTGGTGATATAGCGAGAGAAAACTGCAAAACGTGCTCATCCCTACCGGTGGAATCCACGCCCTCTGGAAGACTGTCCTGCAGGGTCTCCTCATCAGTAGCAGCCCCGCTCTCAGCGACACCGACCGATGTCAGGCTGCTGCTACCAGTGCTCTTCTTGCTTCCCTTCTTTTTGATGAGGAGCGTGGACTTTCTGAACAGGCGGGGCTCAGACGAGGCTGAGTGCTCCATGTCCAGAGCTTCCATCGGTCGGTAAACTGTGACAGCAAAAAAAGCGCACGTTGTAATGCGTGGACCTCGCTTCTAGCCAAAAAGTTGATGAGGTGGGGCTCATTTCATCTAGGCTGCACAAGACGTCATATGAAGCTATAAATTCTTTGTGAGTGACACCAATTCAGGCAGGGACATTCTACTGCTGTACGAGTTGTTCTTTTTCCAGAGAAGCAGCACAGAGCAGTTGTAAAGATGACATCGCAAAGGCAATCACGGAGATCAAGCACAGCACAAGTTCTTATCAATATAGGCCAAGTGATTACCGGAGACACTGCAAAATTATACATAAACATTTAGGCATTTAAACCTTTTCAGAAAATAAGGCAGTACATCAACAACCAATCCTGCCTTATTTCGTATTTCATTCATCACTCTGGATGAGCTGTTTTTCAGAGCACTTGTAGAGGCCTAAAAGCATCACTTCTTTCACAGCAATTTCATCAGCAGTAGCACTTCATGCTTAGATAGCACAAGAAAGCTTAACTGCGTCTCGGTACTCCAATTATGCTGCCTCCATTGCCATTAGCATCCTGAATTTCATACCCTTGCAACAAATGAAATCATATAATATTTTGTACTGACTAAAATGCATTCTGCATATTCTAACAGTTGATCTTGACAATTCCGAACTAGTACTTGACCTGTCTGCGGGACTACAACTGTCAATCTCCCGCATCCATCCATGAGCTTGCATTCAAAACAGTGATCTAAGCCACACTAAGATATGCCTCATTCGCATGGAATTCCTGCACACTAATACATTATCTATTGCGCTAATTATATACAGAAGCTGTGTTGGCTTGCCCTTATATCAGGCACACTGATATTTTGCAGGCTCAAATTATCTGTTTGTTTGCTCCCATTGTCCTAGAAAATTTTTCAGCTGTGCCTTTTCCACAGTTTTTATTACAGTCCTATTCACTCACACCAGACAGAATCCTTCAATACTCCTAATGGTCATGAAACTCTCTCCAAAGTTTGATTTGCGGACAATAGCGGCCGCAGGTGATGCCACCGCCGATCAGGAAGCGGCACTCAGCAGCGTATGGTGCAACTGCAGCCGAAATTCTTGGTTTCATGCCCATGCTATTACCTTCTGTTTTAATTATTTTACGCGCAATTGCAATCAAGGTTCTAAATCCACTGAAGATCACTTAATTGTAGTCCCCTTGATTGGTTTCCGATCGAGAAAGGAGTGAGGCAGGACTGCATACTGTCGCCCTGCCTATTTAACCTATATGCAGAGTGCATCATGAGGAAGGCCGGTCTGGACGAGTCTTCAGTTGGAGTGAAGATTGCTGGACAACTTATCAACAACCTTAGATATGCGGATGATACCACCTTAATGGCAGAAAGTGAAGTGGAACTCAAGAGACTTCTGATGCGCGTACAAGAAGAGAGCGAGAAGTTTGGGCTTAAACTGAACATTAAAAAGACAAAGATCATGGCGTCTTGCCCTATCAAGTCCTGGAGCATCAATGGACAAGAAGTGGAAGCTGTGACAGATTTTCTGTTCTTGGGCTCCAAGATTACCTCGGAAGGAGACTGCAGCCATGAAATTAGGAGACGCCTGCTTCTGGGAAAGAGAGCAATGGTTAGCCTTGACCACCTAGTAAAGAGCAGAGACATTAGTCTGCCAACCAAGATCCGTATAACTCGTGCTATGGTCTTTCCAGTTGTGATGTATGGATGCGAGAGTTGGACTGTGAAAAAGGCTGACCGCCGAAGAATTGACACGTTTGAATTGTGGTTCTGGCGAAGACTCTTGAGAGTTCCTTGGACTGCCAGAAGGTCAAATCAGTCGATATTGTCGACCATAAACCCTGACTGCTCATTGGAGGGTCAAATTCTAAAGTTAAAGCTCAGCTACTTTGGTCATCTGATGAGAAGAGAGGAGTCTCTGGAGAAAGATTTGATGTTGGGAAAGGTTGAGGGTCGCCGGAGAAGGGGTAGGCAGCGAACGCGATGGTTAGATGGCATCCTCGAGGCACTGCAGATGAAGTCATGCGTTGTTAGGAAGATAGTGAGAGACCGGAAAGCGTGGCGTGACATGGTCCATAGGGTCACGAAGAGTCGGACACGACTGAACTGAACTGGCGCTTATATGAAGAAGACGCTGCCGGTAGAGCCACAGCTGGCTCCTTACGTGGAAATTCTTCGTGCTTATACTGGGACACTGAAACACTGCTGAAGAAAGTGGCGAGCTCATTAACATATAATACACAAGTGAACGCAAAGCAGTGCGCGGTAAAACAAAGGCCGCGTTAGCAGACGGCAATCACTGTATTTGTATTATAAATATGCTTGGGTTACTCACCTGGCTTATACCAGGGTGCTCTCCCAACCTGACCACAGAACAGTACCTCCAGTTATCCTGTGCTATGCTAAGCTCTAGCCGGTGTGGGATCATAATGAATGGCCTAATGCAGTGTCGATCACCTGAGGCTGTAGCGAATTTCGCTAGTAGTGCTTGGACAGCAGAGAGCATTTTCACTCGGTAATTGTTTAACCATATAGCATTACAGGCCCCGTTGTCCAGAAAGTTCAGCGTTGGCGTTCTCACCATCAGCACCGTGAGCGAAAAATCAAAGGCATAGCTCTGGCAGGTTATAATTTGGCAACTGTCAGGTGACAGCTGAGCACTGAATCATGAGTGTATTGTGTGACGTAACGAAACCACTTGCTATCGCAAAGTTGCGAGCAGTGCCAACTCCAGTTGCCTATTTGAGGTGGGCAGGTGTCTTGAATGCCAAATCATGCACGCTAATCCTGGGCCATGTAGGCACGTTAGTACACGTCTATGCTACAGCGGGGTTTTACACTTACGTCGGGGGGGTCATTTACGGCCAGTAGCCAGATAATGTGGTAGCTTAGGGCCGTATGCGAATAATGTACAGTCGAACCCGGATATATCGAACTCGAAGGGGATCGCGAAATAGTTCGATATATCGATAATTCCATATACAAAAATCGGCTTGTGACAACCCTTACGGTGCGAAAAAACGATACCGTATTTGTCGCATAATCAACCCACTCGCATAATGAACCCACCCTCCACTTTCGCACCCGAGAATTTGGAAAAAAAAAAAAAAGCGTTAAGGCCAGCTCGCTCACATGCAAGCGATTGAGCAATCTCAGCGACGAGCGGCAGCGACAGAGCGAAAAATTTCAAACTTGTTGGAACTGAGTCCCTCTCGCCGCTCGAGCCACCGCGGCAGCTCAAAACAAGGTTTCTGTGTCGCCGCGGCGGCAGAAATCGCGAGCGTTTTCTCTTGCATGTCGATGGCGCACGTCACTCCGTTTCGGTCGTCTCATCCACAGCTCATTGGCAGCCTGCCAAGATGCTGCGCAGCGATAACGTCAGGGCGCGTTTATCTTTTGATAGCTCCTGCGGTGGCGGGGAGCGAACTTGGCAGACTGCCCGTGAAGGCTTGATCGCACAAGCCTGGTTCGATTTATCACGCCTCATGATCACAGCAGCTGACGCGTGCTTTCGTTGATTCACACATGCAAGGATAAACGACTCCAGGAAAAAAAAAAAAAACACCTGCCGCTTTTTAACGTCCGAAGAGCACAACGATAGGAAAGGATGACTCGCAAAAAAAAAAAAAAAAAACAGCGAGCGCAGTCGTTTTTTAACGTCCGCAGGCGCCATAGCCACGTCAGCCGCCGCGCGCAGAGGGTTCGCAACAAACGCTGCAGAAAACATCCGACGCCTGTCTGAAAACGGGCTGAGCTGGCTTGGCGCATGCGTAGCGCGTGCTGAAGGAGAGAGATAGCTCGGCAAAAGGATGGGCACACCCACGCTCATGGCTTGCAAACGTCATGTGTTGGCGCGCGGGAAACGATAATTGCAGATGCGTGCCTTTGGGGAATAGGCGTGGCGCTGCCCAGACCAGCCCTCACCGAACTGTCCCCTCTCATTCCTTCCGCGTGTGGCTTGAAAACGTCACGCGGCAAACGGCCAAGGGTGATGCGATCGTCTTTGGGGAAGGCACATTTTCCAGTGCGTGGTGCGGAGCTAGATATATCGAACGACCGGTGAAATTAAGTTCGATATATGACGCGGCTTTCCTATACTTTTACATGGGATTTTCAAGGGGATATTCCGTGAGTTCGATATAACCAAAATTCGATATATCCGGGTTCGACTGTATAAGGTATACAGTTGAATCCCGCTATAACGAAATTCACGGTGCACGAAAAAAAATTCGTTCTCGCGGAACTTCGTTATCGCAAAAATTTGACGTGAAACGCAGAAAGAATTGCCCAAGCAGCAGCAAAGGCGTTTAATGCCAAAAATCTGTAAGCTTGGTTTGCTTACGCTTCACGGCGAGCAACGCCGTCACGCGATTTTCGCACTCGGTCAGCAAACCCATTGCAACATCGTCGTCTCGGACAGCAACGAAATTCCTGATGACATCAAAAGCGTCCATCACCTGTACGGCGGTTGCCGCAGCCGGCGCTTCCTGTACGTCGTCGTCTTCTTCATCGGAAGAGTCCTTATCATTCCGGGCAGCTTTTATGATCTGCTCATCACTCACATCTTCGTGAACAACAACACAAGCGTCAGCGCCGATGTATTCGTCGAGCTCGAGATTAGGCGGCACGGTTCCTATTTCTCCCAGCGTTTTCCAGGCGGCCGCGATCCCCGGAGCCGGTGACGCCTCTTCGTCGTCGTCTGTAACGCCTGGTGTTAGGCCAGCAGAGTGTACGGGTCGACCTTCGGCAAATCCGGCGTGCCTGAAACAGTTCACAATTACTGAGCGCCCCAGTGTGCTCCAGGCAGCAGACATAATCTGCAGTGCCACGTACAAGTCCACCTTCGTGTCTCGGCCGGTTTCAGTGTTAAAAAGCAGCCGCTGAATTAACCTCCCGCGGTAAGCGCGCTTCAGGCTAAGAATCACGCCCTGATCGAGAGGCTGTAAGACAGACGTGCAATTGGGAGGGAAAAACCTCAGCTCCGTGTTAGTGAGCTTGACTTCGTCGGAGTGATGCGCTGAACAATTGTCCAAAAGCAAGCAAACTTTACGGCCCTACCGCTTCATGTCGCGGTCGAATGCCATCATCCACTCGGTGAAAATAGCGCGGGTCATCCATGACTTGTTGTTCGCCTTGTACTGCACAGGTAGGCTACGAGTTCCCTTAAAACAGCGCGGCTTGGCACTTTTGCCTATGACTAACGGCGGACGCTTGTCCGAGCCATCCATGTTTGTGCAAAGCAGCACTGTGATGCGTTTTTTGCTGTGTTTGCCGCCGTGACAGCGCTGCCCCTTGAAGTCGAGCGTCCTAGCCGGCAACATCTCGTAGAATAGCCCGGTCTCGTCGGTGTTGTAAATGTCTGCAGGCGCGAAGTTGCTTAAAATTCCGGCCATGTTACTCGCCTTCCAAGCAGCTGCTCCGTCCACGTCTGCTGACATTGACTCGCCGCACAACACTTTTCCAACGATGTTATGGCGGGCCTTGAAACGGTTTAGCCAGCCAATGCTGGCTTTAAAATCAATGCCAAGTAGGCATGCATAGTTCAAGGCTTTCTGCTGGACGATGCTTCCGGACAGGGGGACGTTGCTGGCTCGTGCTTCCACAAACCACGCATGCACTGCTTTGTCCAACTCTTCATGGAGGGGCCGCGTCACCTTTTTGTGCTTCGAGGATGTGCCTGAAGCAAGTGCCATTCTCACGCTGTCCTTAATGCCTAGAATCGTTGACAGCGAACTTGCAGGAATTCCGAAGTCTTCAGCAATTGCCGCTTTCTTCCTTCCGCTTTCTGCTTGGGCGATTATTTGAGCTTTTTGCTCAAGGGAAAGAGTTTTGCGTTTTTTCACTTGCGTTGCCATCGTGTCCTGCGGATGAAAACTCGTCGTTGTCGAAGAGAAAGGCAGCGAGTGAACAACGCGACCACGACACAAAGCCAAAATGGCGGAACTGCAATCACGTGATTTCATGCTTAATGTGGCTTTGGATTTGACTTGGACTTCTCGCCAATAAAACTAGTTTCGGTTTCGATTTTGAACGCGAAAATTTCGTTGAAGCGGAAACGCTCTGCAAAAATGGTTCGTTGTGCAGAGAAATTTAGGCCATTAATTCTTATAGGATACTCGCGGGGAATAAAAAATTATTCGTTGTCGCGGAAATTTCGTCGTGGCGGTATTCGTTGTGGCGGGATTCAACTGTATTAGACTGAGGGACTGGTAATCAGTCAAGCAGAATCTATATGTACAGTCGTGAGCAAAAGTGAAGAGACCACGCTAACTGCTACGAATGCTTTTTTATGTATAAAAAAATGTGCTCGGGCAATTGTTCGGGCAAAAAGGCAAGTATATTAAGCATGGTACCTAATGCATTTCTCAGAAATAACTGTTTCACTGTCAGAAAAAGCTGGCAGGTAGTTTTCTCATGCGCATGGTCTCTCCACTTTTGCTCACGACTGTACATGAACAAGGAACCGCAAAGGGGGCCAGAAGACAGGAGTCATTAATGCTGTCGCGCCATGCCCTTAAAGCTGGAGATTAAATGTCCCCCATAATCTTGATGTCACTACTTGGCATTTTGGTGAACATAACTCTACTACTTTGCCAGCGTGGTTCCACTGTAAAGAAAAAATGCTACGTGATGCCGGTAATCGTCTGGACCCTAATTGAATAACACAGTTCTGTATTTCAACGTGCTTACGCATGCATTACAGTACAGTACCGCAGTCTTTAACATATGTGAATTATTTTTCTCCAGTTTAGCCGGTGTCATCATCGATGGTGTACATGCACAAAACAGAAATGTGAGCACCTTATACATAAAGATAAATGTATTCGCATAGTGTCACACTGTGGGGACGGCAGTCAAGGAGTGGGGAAAGCAGAGAAAGGCTCCAAAAAAATAGTCTTTACGAGGCTGACCTGCGCCCGAAAAGAAACACACGGCGGCGCCGGTAACAACAAAGTGTTTGGTGATCGTCGAAGAACAGAATGCCTCCCGCTCTAGGCCATGCCCAATTTAAAATTGGCAAGGCACCTTTGGGACAACACGTCGAAAGTAACTATGACAATCTAGAACAACGTGGAAACAGTGAAGAAGGCTTCAATTTTTTTAGAAAAATCTGGTCGCATCTCGCGTCACAAAGTGATGAAGCTGCGTTCCAGCCGATTCTGAGCGTGAACAAGCCATGCAATGCTTTGAAAGACATATGGCGACATTTTGGAGATACTGGCTTGGTCTTTGTAAAATAGCGTGGCAACCCTTTTATATTCTCGGATAGCTCACACTGCACAGGTATAACTTCCCCATTCACTGCAAGCTCATCGCACTGGATGGTGTCCATGGTGCCAATATATTTCTGAGAATTGAACTCGTTTGGGGATGCAAATGAGAGTCCAGCAGCTTTTTCTTTTTTTAGGATATAGCGCATCTTTATTTCTGCCGTAATTCAGTGCGAGACGGGAAACGAAGAAGCAACACCTTTTCTTCGTTGCTCTCGCATCGGTAGTAGGACAAAATGGCTTTACGAAAACATGCGCATTTGTATATTTCAACACTGCACCTGTTAAAACGCTGCAAAAACAAAATTCCACAACTGCACCCCGCAATACACCGCTTTCTACGCAGTTAGATGGCTGCCCACTTCGCCGCTTGTTCTGCTGCTTGTCAAAACATGCCCCTCCCGCCCCCCTCCTCTATTGATGCCAGTGCCGGCATTATTTGGGCAGCTTATCAAGCTCTGCTTTAGAGTGACGGAGAAGTCACGACCATAAAGTAGTATTAAAGGACTCTGCTCACACAATGTGCTTTTATATCTCCTAAAAGAGCACTGAACCATGAATTCAGCAGTGTAAAAAAGAGATGCGCAATGCAGAACAGTGCCATTTGTGAAGAAATTTCTGTCAGTGCTGGCACTTATTTTGGTGCAAGCACAGGAATAAAACTAAAAACACTTTCATCTCTTGTATAGCCTACGTAATAAAAAGCAGAGGAATTCTTGAACAATGGTTCAAGAACTTCTGAAACTGAGCTGCTCACATGTAACGAGTAGTACCAACTAAATTCTTCACGCCGTGAAATCCCACATTTCCCCACTCACACTCCTGCATGAAAGAAATGAAGGTTTCTAAAACCCTACAAAATTGCTTCCTGTTGTGACAGCGCTGTTATGCCTTGCATCCAACATTCACTGCTTCATTTCCCATTACAATCTAACCCAAATATGTCAAGAGTTATCACGCAACCGCACAATCATTCCAGCCTTAGAGCTGCGGACCCGCCACAATGACATCCACAACCAAGCCATGGCATGGGGGAAAGCGAGCTCACCTTGGGCAGGTCCCTCTTCCTCAGGGTAGCTGGTCCTCCTCAGGAAGCGCTGCATGACCCGGCGGCTGCTGCCCTCGCGCGAGTGAAGTCGTATGCTGAGACCCCGGTGTGCGTCGCGTTGCTGCTGGCTTTCCCGGTGGGGCTCTCGCTGCGACTCAGATCGCATAGGCAGTGGCCTCGGAGCAGGGCCTCCCGCCGGAACTGCCCCGACAGCACCTTCTGCTGCATTTATGTCACATAAATGGCATGCAGAGCTTTTTGAATACTACATCCACTTTATCACAGGCAATGTCCCTGAGCAGTCACAAAATGGGCTAAATATGCTGACAAGAAAAAAAAGGAATAAAATTAAAATGCGTACATAAGTAACGTGCAATACAAACAATAGGCATAAAGGTAGTGCCAGCAAATATACTGTGAAGTGTTCACCAGGGTTTAAGGGCTATTCGTGCACAGAAGTGCTGTAAACACCACTGAATAATGCACCAACCGAATGCTGGTGCATTGCTAAAAAAAAAAAGCACAAGTAAATGCTACTCTTTTCAAAGTGCTGGCCTGCGCATGCTCAAATTTCAAACAGTTGACAATAGGCTTAACAAAACATTTGCATTCGGCGCTTGCTTGGCTTTTCTACGAAATGAATCCAAGTCCACCGCACACTTTGGTCATGCCAGGCCTAAATCAGTATAGAGTGAAGCCTCGCTAAGGAGCAATCAATTTAAAGCAGTTCAAATGAAATCCTCAACTAAATAACAAAGTAGTGGCTTTATCACAAATGTCTCGGTTAGCATGTCATTCTCATCACGCCTCTGAAGGCCTCCCTTGTAAAGCATCACTGTTTGCAAGCACCACTGTCTCAGTGGTCACAGCTCGTCAGAGTTCGAGGTTTGCGAAGCTACCACTTATCACTGTCACATGACTCCGCTTCTTCGCAGCAGAGTGGAATAGTCGAACACTCTCAGCTGGCCACTGCAAACTTTCTTGCATGTGCTGTAGCCACCACTGCAACTGTGCTCGTGCGTTATGTCTTGTCAACTTCCTCAAGACAAGTTCAGTTAGCACTAAGTTTAATCCTTGAATAAGATGAACAATGTCAGCAGATTGGCTTCTTAGAGGACTAAAGGTAAAAAAAAAAAAAAAAAAAAAAGAAGGGTCTCACATGTCCTTTGGTGAAGATGAAATTTTGCAACTACAGTCGAACCCGGGTATATCGAACTCGAAGAGGATCGCGAAATAGTTCGATATACAGAAATCGACTTGTGACGGCACTTACGATGCGAAAATACGATACCGTATTTGTCGCGTAATCAACCCACTCGCATAATGAACCCACCCTCCACTTTTGCACCCGAGAATTTGAAAAAAAAAAAAAAGAAAATGCGTAAAGGCCAGCTCGCTCACATGCAAGCGATTGAGCGATCTCAGCGACGAGCGGCAGCGACAGAGTGAAAAATTTCAAACTTGTTGAAACTGCGTCCCTCTCGCCGCTCGAGCCACCGCAGCAGCTCAAAACAAAGTTTCTGTGTTGCCGCAGCAGAAATCAGAAATAATCGCGAGCGTTTTCGCTTGCATGTGGATGGCGCGCGTCACTCTGTTTCGGTGGTCTCATCCACAGCTCATTTCTTGGCAGCGTGCCAAGATGCTGGGCAGCGATAACGTCACAGCGCCGCGTTTATCTTTTGATAGCTCCTGTGGTGGCGGGGAGCGAAATTGGCAGAGTGCCCGTGATGGCTTGATTGCACAAGCCGCGCCGCGCTTGGGGCGGGCGTCATGATCGCAGCAGCTGACCGCGTGCTTTCGTTGATTCATACATGCAGAATAAACGACTCCCGCAAAAAAAGAAAAAAAAAAAGTGCCGCCGCTTAACGTGCGAACAGCACAATGATAAGAAAGGATGACTCTAAAAAAATAAAATTAAAAAAAAAAAAAAAACAGAGAACTGCCGCTTCTTAACGTCCGCAGGCACCATAGCCACGTCAGCCGCCGCAGAGGGTTCGCAACACACGCTGGAGAAAGCGTCCAACGTCTGTCTGAGCGCGTGATGAAGGAGAGAGATAGCTCCGCAAAAGAATGGGCACACCCATGCACATGGCTTGCAAACGTCATGTGTTGGCGCGCGGGAAACGATAACTGCAGATTGAAGATGCGCGCGCCTTTGGGGAATGGGCGCGGCGCTGCCCAGACCAGCCGTCGCCGAACTGTTCCTTCTCATTCCTTCCGCGCATGGCTTGAAAACGTCACGCGGCAAACGGCCAAGAGTGATGCGATCGTCTTTGGGGAAGGCACACTTTCCAGTGCGTGGTGCGGAGTTCGATATATCGAACGACCCGTGAAATTAAGTTCGATATATGACGCGGCTTTCCTATACCTTTACATGGGATTTTCAAGGGGATATTCCGTGAGTTCGATATAACCAAAATTCGATATATCCGGGTTCGATATAACCGGGTTCGACTGTACTACGAACCATGGCGACCACATGCGCAATGTCTGCATGGCACTGTCAAGGAAAAACAAATTGCTGCCTCTCCTGTAATTGAGAGTAGACATAAGCATGAAATGATCATGTTCATAGCACGCAGATGGTACTAGCCACAATCTTGAAATGGGTCTACTGCACAGCACACCCCACCACGAGCTTTTCTTCTCCCAATGACAGCGTGCTCAGGCACTTTCGCGGCCTTTCCTTGGCACGTCAAAGCAATCGCATGCAACTGTGGGGCCTTAGGTAGGCAGTTGCTGTCCATGGCAGCCTTGTCAACTTCGTGAGTGGCTGCATAATCAGGATATTGTCGGCAAGGGCGTGCTGTCTTCTGCCATGGTGTATAAAAAGCTTTCTTAAGACCCTTCCTACTTTTCCTTTCATCAGGCTTCACTGTTCAGCTTAAGCAGCTCTTACAATGCCGGCAGTTAATTTCAGAACAATGCACAGGTGTATGCGGCCTAGAAGAGATGCTAGCCTGACAAAAATGTAGGAGACACAGTGTGTTTGAGTGCTCCCTGAGCGTCTATACAACCGTCTGCAAAAGCCATGAATGTCATGAGCTGATACAACACAGTGACAGACCTGATCCCAAATGCCTGAACGCTCTTTGAGCTGCTGCCGTCTCGACCGCTGGCATCAGGCGGTGTTCTATCCGTGAGTGTGTGGCACAATGGCACCATCCTTGGGGAGGGTGCAGAAGCTCGAGAGAGCAAACTCAACTTGTGAAATCTTGTTTGGTAGCCAGATGTTCACGTATTGGTGCCCAGATGAAAGAGATTTGGTGCCCAGATGTTGGCTCCTGGTTTTATTTCAATGTACCGTAGGTGACTACAAATGGTAGCTAAAAAGCTTAAAAATATGTAACATGCTTCTCTGTAAGAAAACACACCCCTGCAAGATGGCTTTGCACCTTCACGTAAAAGTGTGAGGAAGCTGTATCGTAGGAGCACACTTTCTTGGGGGAAAGCTTTCTTGCCAGTGTGGAAAAGACAGGGCACCAACGTGCCTGCGCTGGCCATCTAACATAGCTAAACCTTGGCATCACGTGTGCATTACAAGCAGCGCACTGCCTCCTATAGTATGCCAGAGGTGCGCCTACTCATTGACTTGAGGTTTAAGAACTCCGGGGCCACATTAACAACTAGCGTGATGCCACAACGGGCATTATCACGATGCCTAGACAGCCAGATATTGGTGTTACGTGCAATGCTTGCGACATACAGATAGGCGTGTGATAGGCCTGCTCGTAGAGTGCTGGCTACCTTCAAAGTGCCCAGAGCAGGATTGAAAGCAAAGACCAGAAGAAGAAAAAAAAAAGACAAAATTAGCAGCTGTTGTGGGATACAGCGAGAAAGATGACTCAGTGGGGAAAGAAAGAAAACTTGATCAGTTTAACTTAACTTAATCAAGTAGAATAATGTAAGCTGGTTTCATGGATTCAGTTCATTTCATGAATTATACAATAAATGTTCTATCTGTAATTATACCCTCTCTGAAAAACTATTTTATTGATTGCTATCATGTGAAAATCATATCTGAGCACATCAAGCATGCTCACTTATCTTTTTTAGGGGAACTTCTGTTAAGATAAACTTACGATAAGATGAACAAACTTTCTGGTCCCTTCAAGTTCTGTCTTGAAAAATCTCCTGTAGTAATTCGAAAGTATTCAGTCTATTCTCAATTTCTGCCCTAGCTATCCAGACAGAAGCCATTGCAATCACGTGCCACCATCCTGGAGTACCTTGGCTGACCACCATAAACATAGACACAAATGTATAGTTTGCTGAAATTCAATGAGCTCTGCTCACCTGACTCTACTGAGCCCATGCCTGGTGGCCTGCCAAGCCGGGTAATGCTCTGGTGGTCAGGTGTGAGCTCGGTGAAGCTGGGACGGTGAGCACCACCGGGGGCCATGGCACGCGTGAAGCTCACCGACTGAGACAACTCGCCCCCATGGCCCTCGCCAGATGGCTTGCCTCGCTCCAGTTCTCCTCCTGGTAACCAGAAACAAAGACGTGTGTCATCGACCACTAACAATTTCCCAGCAGAGGCAAGCAGCACTGTTATCCTAAGACTAGTGCTAACTGCAACTACCACAGCCACCAAGCATGATATAAACACAAGGTAAAACATTTTGCATACATTTAAGTAGCGGTATGCAGATATCGGAAGTTTCGAATATGAATATGAGAAAAAAATGCCCTTATATATCAAACCTGATCAAAGAAAAGTGAAAAATTAAAGAATTAATACAAAAAAATTTAAGATTCAATACAAACATTGTTCATGCTGTTCATGTCGGAATTCACGTGGTATTTGCAAACAAAATTAAATTAGACTTGCATGGAAGTGTATACCCCAGCAAAAAATCCAGTATATAAATTTTATGCAGGGTTCCGTATACCAGTTTTTTTTGTACAGAAAGGACCTACATGAAACCGGGTGGAGCTGTCATATTGCTGCTGAATACAGTGAATTCTAGTTAACTCGGCCTTCAAAGGATCAGAGAAAATGTCCACATCAACCGAAAGCTCGAATTATCGAATGAGCCAGAGAAAAATGCCGAAAACTGTTCGCACCACAGTAATTTTATCTGACGAACACATGCACAATGATTGTCCACCATTTAGATGAAAGCGAAGCGAGAACGACTTCTTTTCCCAGTTTCTTCAAGCGTTTCGCTTTGCGTACACTCTCGGGAAGGCCTTCATAAATGGAAAGGTCCCTTTGCGCAAAACAGCCCCTTCGCGTTTTGAGGATGCTTCACTACATAGTCAACGCAGTCGAGCATTGCTATGAAGCGCGCAGTGCAGTGAAGCTGTGGTGAATTTGAAAATGTTTGGTGTATTTTGCAATTTTCCAATATTCCAAAAATTCTAAACATCAGCCTTTCCAATACAAATCAAGTAACAAACACATTCAATTCGCATTTGACATTTCGAATATTCACACAACCCTACTTTTAAGTGCAACACTATTTTGAGGCGGCCACGTCGTGCACGTTTTGAAGCTGCTGTTCTGTGAACACGAGCCAGATGATTGGTGCAGCTGTTTCGTAGTCAAATCCCTCCAAAATTGCACTACATGCATAGTTATTTCTTTCCTGTATTGTATTTAAAAAATGCAGCATTCCAGGGTCACTCCAGGAGATGCAGAGTATTAGTCCAAGCAAAGGCATAACAATCGAACCACGCAAAGAGTATCAAACGGTTGTTCAAATGCCGACTAAAATCCAAGTTTAGCTGTTAACATAGTACTGCCAACACAATGTCCCACTGGGCTCAACACAGTCACAATTGTGTTTGAGAGATTGCGCACAACAAACTGAACATCTATAGAAATATTCTGATGAAAGACCCAGTAGTTACCGAGTTTCCAGGCAACAAGGTCCTCCTTCAGCGTCTTTAGTTCATTCACGAGGTCAACAAACATACAACCAAAGCTTTTCGGTGTCGGCAGGTTCACTCCTTTAATCTTGTCCCTGATAAGCTGCTGGTAGTAATATTCCTGCTCATTGTCGCAAATGGTCTGCAAGATCTGCGAACAAAAACAAAATGCAGCACATTTGTACAATGCAGGCTGATGTAGCCAGTAAGTGCACACACTGCTATACTTGCTAGACTGTAGTGCAAGTACTTTGTAGTGATAATACAGTTAAACCTACTTGTTATAAACCTACATAGAGGGGACACTTGTCGGAATTTTACAGTAGTCTTTTCTTTGTTTAATTCACTATGGTTTCCCAGCTGTGGCTTGCTTTGGTTCCCTTTGTGCAGTGTTTCCATAGTTTCTTTCCTTCATGACCTGTGCTGCACAGCTCCAGCTGTGTTATGTATCAGATCTTTTGGCTGATTCATGATACAACTGCGCACGACAGTTCTATCAAAACTCTGAAACTGAGAATATATTTTCAGCTGTGCGGTGGCTGTACGCTAATAATGACAGAGCAAAGGCTAAGTGCAAGTTTTACATGTGAAGGATAGAAGTTCTTTTGCGCTTAATAAGCTTAGTTAGGCTTAGGAATAAGTAATTGCAGCTAATATGCATTCAGACAACAGTGTACTACCATAATGTAACCTTACAAACCTTTATGCTTAACTAAGCCTATGCTTAGGAAGGTAATATGCGAATGTACATTCAGACACGTTCAGATTTATTTTCCTAGCTTGTGCTTCACATTTTTAATTAGCGTTAATTTGGCCTAATTAGCTTTGACCTTGATCATGGTCCTCGCGGCAGTCATGGTCACTCATAGCTAGTCATAGTATAACTATGTGTAGCAAAGATAAGCACAGTTGTTGCCATAGCAACACTCAGACGAAATTCCTACAATTGCTTTCACACTAAAACTGCTTCACCTCATCAATAAACCAACACTGCCCTAAAACAATGACAGAAGAGGGAGAATCGGCAGGTTTCTTATCAGGTCTTCACCGGCATCAAGTCAGTCACAAAATACATACTATGTAATTCGATCATCCAGATACTAGGCATTCAAATCACGACTAGAATAATTCAAGAACTTGCTGTTTACTTCATATCTGATTACTCTAGTATATTCACAGATATTTAGTTGATATATGGTATGTCGAACATAGGCACCAATAAAACTCCTCACAAATACTTTGGCAAGCCTTGCTGCTGAATAACTCAGCTCTTGTGATAATCTATCCGTGAGCATATACAACAATACTTGCCTTGTATTTAATCAGTGGGAACAGCAGCACATATAGAGGGGTGCGGTGAGTAACCACAAAGTCGAGAAAACTCCAAAGAGCAAGACCACCTAGAATGGAACAGTGATAGATGAATATGGCGCAAAGGGTGACAAACAAAACCACAGTTACAAGCAGGGCATCACAAGGACTGTTATGTATTCATGCAATTCAAAAGCCATAAATCACTTCTCGTTCTTTTTTTCAGCACAGCACAAATTTACGTGCGACCAGTGAGTTTTTCAGAGCTCACTTAGTTTCAGCTTCGTGACACAATTACAGACTGCATTACAGAAGCAAGAGCTGATCTTTTGAAGCAGTACAATTTTTAAAACCTTTTGTGAGGAATATACACCGGTAAAAATGCTGTTGGCTAGTTGAAATCACTTCGGGAAAAATTTCACACTTTCGCACTTCCAAGCAACTGGAAATTTAGCCATAAACAGCTTGGAACTGCTGAGCTCAGCCAAATATTTTCATCTCAAAAACATTTCTTTCAAAGCCAAAACTGTTGCAGTGTTGTTAAGGCAGTAAGCTGAGACAAGTAAAACAGCTGCTAATTATCGTTTGCAAAATGAGCAAATGAGAATGGCAAAGGATTGCATGCAGTGGGATATGTTTTATACAAATTGACCGCACCATATATAAGTCATATTGCCTTGCAGACTGCACCAGTGAAAAGTTAAGAAAAAAAAGTGATTTATACGTAAGAAAGCATGGCATAAAGAAAAATAGCGCTTTTACTAGAGAAGAAAATGAGAAGGATGCATCAGGACCACCTCCTTCTTTAAGGTGTCAGTGCAGCGTTAGACAACTCACCTTGCAGTCTGTTGCCTAGCTCACGAATGCATCGTGCAATGCGGTGCCAGTCACTGACAAGCTGCTTCTCATAGCACACGATCAAAATTTTTAGACCTGAAATTTCGATAGAAAAAAAACACACACATTAAACAGAAAGAAACAGAAGTGGAAAAAGAGTACTGAAAACGGATATGCCACACATTCTGCTGAAAAAAGAAAGGCATGCACTGCTCTGACAAAGTTTACATTACAGGTACCATTTAAAATAGGTACCATGATTTTTTTGTTGTTGTTTTTTTACTTTGGCTACGTTGACAATTGTCAAGCAGCAAAATGTGCGCTATCAATTTGCAAATTGAATTTAAAAAATCTTCCCATCAGTCGATAAGAGCTTGTAACATTCTTTCCAAAAAGGACGAGCTGCAAGTGAATGGTGGTGAAGTGCCTTCCATAGATCTGTGCCAGAAAATCACTGTCGATGCGTGGTAAGACCTCATTGATGCATTTTTGTTTAGTTTTTTTTAATCCCGGGGAAACGTATTATCCGGGAAAACGTATGATCCGAACCGTCTAATATTAAAAAGAAATTAACTGCTGAATGCGTATAAAGGCATTTAGAATTGAGACTTTTACTGCATAAAAGTGTAGATTAGCACTTACAGGCATAAAGCGTGTACAGCTCGTTTTTTTAGCTCTCGCAGAATTCAGTTCATATTAGTGTTGCCCTAAGCACGGAAGAGAGTTAGCCCCCGCCGGGGTGGCGCAGTGGTTACGGCGCTCGACTACTGTTCCCAAGGACGCGGGATCGAATCCCGGCCTCGGCGGCCGCCTTTCGATGGAGGCGAAAAGCAAGGCGCCCGTGTGCTGTGCGATGTCAGTGCACGTTAAAGAACCCCAGGTGGTCGAAATTTCCGGAGTCCTCCACTACGGCGTCTCTCATAGCCTGAGTTGCTTTGGGACTTTAAACCCCACAAACCAAACCAAACCGAAGAGTTAGCAACAGATTTGATTCGTAGGAGGATATGACCAGCCGAGATCACTTCCTTAGTAGTTTCCGGATGCTTCGCCCCCTCACACCAGTGACACGTGGAGAAGATATCAGGATGGCTCACAGTCGCCGCGCTTTTGCTCATGCCCTTAGCATAATAACCCCCCCTCCCCACTCGCCACACTTTTGCCGTGAGAACTTGGAAAAAAAAAGGGAAAAGAAGAAGAGTTTGTCCCATCACCGTAACATTCACGGTGCAATTCCTGGCAGTGCACCAAGATGCTGCGCAGCGATAACATCACAGTGTGTGTACCTTTTCATGTTAGCTGTCGGGGGGGGGGGGGAAGCGGAGGGGGGGGCAACTTGGCAGAGTGCCAGCGCTCGTCCAGTTGTGCAAGCCTCGTTTTCACTTTATCATGTCGCGTTTGGGGCGGGTGTCATCCAATGCTACACAATCACGTGATAGTGTAAACGCCTTTTGAAACAAACGGTGAGCTGACCGCGACTGGCCGCGTGCTTTCGTTGGTGACCCATGGGTGGAAGAATGAATGACTGTCGCAAAAAAAATTTGGAAACGCGTAGCGCCCGTTCGACGTCATGTCTTTCATAGGCGTTGGCTGGGACCGCGCTGACAGAAATACTTATCGGTACTTCCGAATTAACGGTAGTCGATTTAGCGAGTATTTAGTTGCAAGTTTCGGAGGTTGCGCAGAAGAGGAGAGCAGGCAGCCGCCGCCGCCAACCCCTACCCTACGGTGCCGCCGGCCGCCGTGCTGGTAATGGCACCATTTCGGCTTTATCCTCTCTTCCATGGTTTTACCTGGTTTCATCTTCTGTCCCCAGTTTGGATGTGTGCAGCCTCTAACTATGCCTCTCTATCACGGAGGCCTTTATTTGGCCATGTGCAGGGCACCAGACCGCCCAGACAAGGCAGCGCGTAGTTCGAATTATTCGTAGCGGAACTGACTCATTTTCGAATTAAAGGTCTTTTTATACACAGACCTTTATGGAGCTTGACCAGACCAAGTAGTGTAGTTCAAATTATCTATGTTCAAATTAACGAGTTTTGACTGTAGTTTTAGCTATCAAATGATTTATCCCTATGCCCCTAAAGCATAGCAAAAGGAGCCATCGCATTTCTTCTCATGAGGTGTTTCCGCGGGAACGAGCGCCTTGTATTTTGGTTCGTTGGCTTTCTTTAAAGCTTCGCCCCGCTGCACCTATGCACTGCAAGAAAGCAACTGTGGCAGAGCGCCGCTGATCAGTTTTTCATGTCGCGGGCGCTCGTTAGGTGATGTCCGGTTGATCGCAAAACATATTATACGACCACATTTTGTCAAAATTTCGAACATAGTAACTGGGATATCGTGTTTTCTGGGAATGTATTAACAGGGATAAAAATAGTGTAACTCTCTGCTAGATGTTTTACTGCCTGCGATTTTGAGCGTATGAAACGAGAAATCGTATGAACCGGGAAAATATCAAATGAGGCTCATGGTAGCGACACCTGTACTTCTTTTCTTGTCCCTTTTTAGCTTATGGAAGCTTTGTTTTTGGTGAGAGCAGTCTCTTTGTGATTAGACTGTGGTACCTTATCAATACACATTGACTTCAATTTGTTCTCTGTGTACATTTAACTCTCAATAAATCTGTTCTCAAATGGACAAAAGAAGGAAAAAAGCTCAGGCATAACAAGTGCATGCATAACCTTTGGTTAAACTTGCAGCTGCAAAGGACTACGTAAAGAAGCAGCGTACAAAGATATACTATACTCTGCAACAACTTTTCTTGACAATGCAGCCAAAGCTACAGCTGTAAAATGCCTTTCTTGCTATGCAGTGAAATAGTCCCAGGCTGCATTTAATATTGTTGTTTTTCTTTTAATGTACCATACATCAGTAATACTCCGAATAGTACTATATGGCAGAATATAGCATAATTACACACTTTCAGTATTAAAGAGCCATGGCCAAAATTGTTTTTTGATTGCAATAGAATGTTTAGACCGGTCCAGTTACAAGTAGTACCCACTGACGACACTAAGAACACAACTATACAGTAAGCAACATGCCATCTATCACCCTGCTGTCAAACAATTAGAAAAATGACATAGTTACAGATACACTGCTTATGTATCATTAATTCTCTTAACTGCCGAAAAAGTTGCCAGTCAGTGTAGCCGTGTGCATTACGTAGGGGAAAGTGAATACTGTTCCAAATTTTGAATATGAATCAAATATCTTTGTTATTTGATTTATATTCATGAAAACTGATATTCATAATTTTTCAAATATTCGAAAATTATCAAATACATCGAAAATTTCAAATTTATCACAGTTTCACCACAATGCTTGGCTGCGTGTACTGTGCAGCCAAGCATCCTCAAAATGCGATTGGGCCTTCGTGTGAAGAGGGGTCTTCACTTCTAATAAGAGGGTCTTCCCGACAGTGTGCGTAAAGCAAAATGCTTGACAAAACCGGGAAAAAACATTCTTTTTCTTGCTTTCATCTCAAATACATATAACAATCATGCAGGTGTTCATCAAATGAAATTGGTATGATGCAAACAGTTTTCAGCAAATTTTTCAGGCACTATTGATTAGTCAAACTTTCAGTTAATTCGGCATCTTTTCTCCGGTCCCTTGAAAGCCAAATTAATGAGAGTTTACTATATTCAGCAGCGATATGACAGCTCTACTGAGTTTCATAAGGTCCTTCCTGTACAAAAAAATCTGTATAAAATTTACTCTGCATTTTTCATTAGGATGTACACTTCTGAGCAATTCTAGTTTGATTTAATTTGCAAATAGTGCAGTGTGAATTCTGAAGTAAACAAGATGAACAATGCTTGCCATTTTCGAGCGCAGCTCTTTGGTGCCCGTTCCTGTGTTCTGCGACATCACCGTTGTCCCAACCAGCTCCATAAATAAATAAACTAAATACATCCTGTCTCCACTGTGAATTGAATCTCCATCCCTTGGATCCCCAGAAGAGCACTTTAACCAACTTCGCCACGCCCGGGATCGTTAAATGCACATCATAATTCTCGTCTACCGTGAGGATGATAGTAGCGATGACAGTGACCCTGCAATTAGTGATAATGACAATGATGACATTAGCAATGATAATGACAGTGGTGCATTTAGTTGATTATGATAATGAGAGCTAACATGATGCACCGTGTGCACCGGCAATGCTTAGGCTCTCGCATTTCTGCAGTGTGCAGGGCGTCTGCCAGCATCGCATGCTCCCGACATAAAAATGGATTCTGCCTAGAATATCAGTGAACTCTGATGCATTCAACGGAATACTGGTTGTGTTCGATGCAATGCTCGGTAGCCCACACCGCCCAGGCCGAAACGCATAGCCGTCGCCGTTTGTCACAGCGAACCGCCTGCTAAATAAATAGTTTATTCCCTACTAGTAGTTCATTCTGAGCCATGAGCGAGGCAGCCGGTAGAAGTCCTTCATTTGCCGCTGCGTGCACAGTTGCTTCACCTAGTGCTACCGCCGCCTTTCCTGTCGTAGCGCAGGCCAAATATGCGTTTAGATTAAGAACTGTTAGTGGAGTGTTTCTTGAAGAAGAAATATGTGTGAAAAATAAAAAGTTGTCTGTGATTGCATATACATGTCCTGCTCAAATTCTTTGCCTCAATCTATTGAAAACCTAAAACAGCTGATGGGCTGCGCTCAGATTTCACATCAAAAAGTAATGTAATCGTCAGAAATTTTTTTTTTAATTTACCGTTTTTCTTTTTTTTTTTCATTGAATCAGATATTCGATTCAATATTTAAAGGCATTTTTCTTCCATAATCGTATCCAATTCATAATCGCAAATTGCAATATTTGCACACCCCTAGTATTATGGAATATGTAGCTGGCAGCAAATATCTATGGGATGCTGCTTAGGAAGAAATTAATTCTAGTGCTTTCACGATCCCATCGCCTGGTATTATTCCAGCTGATAGCGCAAGAAAGGTAACTAGTTAAGCCTGTTTCACATGAAAGCGAAAACGCTAGCGATTTTTGCCGTGGCAACGCAAAAACCTATTTTCAGCTGTTGCGGCAGCGAGAGCAGCGAAAACGACGCAGGTCTGACACGTTCTAAATTTTTCGCTCTGTCGCTGTCGCTCACCGCTCAGTTCGCTGAATTGCTTGCATACGAACCGGCCTTTAGTTTTGCAGCTCAAAATACGAACGGACCATTTTTTGCCGAAATATAGAAGATTTCGTACAAAATATCATAATTGACGGAAATGCTGCCACTTACTATGTGAAAATAATTTGTTTTGAAAGTGCACATTAGGCTTGAAATTGCAACCACTTTGTTCACTGTTCCAAAAAATATTATTTACTACGGTCATTCTATGACACAAAAAAAAACTATATGAAGGATGCAAAATCGAACCGAAACAAAGAAATCACAGCAAGGTGCAACACACTCTAGGAAGAAGCTGTGAGATTGTTTCGTAAAAACTCATGTACATGACATGTCAAGGGGTTAAAGAGACACTGAGGGCAAACTGAAGCTAGCCTGTACTGGGAGACTGTGGATTCTTAATGAAAGACAGACCACTCTCCCACTCTCTTCAAAAACAAAGCTTTTATGAACTAAAAATGAATAAAAAACAAAATATGGCTAACATCCTGGCCTGCCAATTTTACAAGTTTACTTGCGAAATTGACCAGTCATGGTGGCAGGATAACCACTTCTGCCAGCATGTTTTGACAGAAATTTCTCATGCAGATCACAGAGATTATGCTAAACTACCGCCCACTTCAAACTCGTGCAACCGGTCTTACTCTGTGTGAAAATTACACGAGTCTGTCAGAATGGTGACAAAGTTTCAAAATCGATTTTCTCAACCATAATTGCATCTCATGCTGCTGGACAAACATTAACCCACCTAGAAATAACTGAAGAACCAATCTTTAATGAGAACAATGGTTGGCTGAAGCCTTCCCCACCATTCTTTTAAAAGCTGCTAATATTTAATGGGCTTGGTCGGCATGACTTCGCCAAAGCAATTTTTTTCCATAAGCCCATATCCTGTGAACATTTGGTGCCGACTGTACATAAAAGAGGAAGCAGGCAGGGAAAGCCCTGCCTAAGTGCTCTGATTCAACGGTGAGCATGCCATGCTCACCAAGGAACCCAATCTGATACAGTGAACTTCTGGTGGCAGTAGATGATTTTTCTCGGGTTGAGGCGGTGTTCTGCTGACTCTCTGAAGGCGGTTTCCCAACGGTGCTGGAAGCAGGATGGTGCTTGTGGGCCCCAGGAGGGGACAGAGCATTCAACACCACCGTCAGAGCAAAGGAGATGTCCATTTGGCGCATCTTGGGCACATCTGCACCAAGCAGGTGTTTTACAAACTAACACTAACAACTCGTCAAATATAGATTGAGCAACATGAAGGACCTAAGCAAATAACGAATTTCACCGTCACTGAAAAAGCATAAACATCAAATTTTTCACTCAATTCTTTCTTGTTTTTTCATGATGTGCAAGGCATCAAGCAAACTTCAAATTCACCTTCATTTGATAAACACTTCAAAACTGAATTGTATTCACTTGCTGCTGCTCTGGCTCGTGGAACAAAATGGTGATTATGTCACAATTTTTGTGGGCCTCGCGTGACCTTAGACCTACTAGTGACAAAACAGCCACTGTTCATCAGCTGAAACTGAAGCCGAAGCCGAAGAACAAATTAAATTCTTAATTATTAACCTTAGCCTATTATCTTTACCGCAGTTTGTTAATTATTTATCTGGCATGTCAGAAGCCCACATGGTGATTGATATTTATTCATGCCATTAGCGTCATCCCACACAAATAATACATGACGACATTTTTGGAGTCTCCACCTGTTTATTATATCACCACGCATAAGAAAGTAAAAACATAGAATTTACACAGCAACAAGCAAAAAGACAAAACTTGAAGAATCGACAGCTCACACAACACGATGTTGCTTTGGTGCTAATTGCGGAAGAGGACGATAAGGAGAAGAATGAACCACTCGCCTTTTACCCCGCTGCTGACTCTGATGCAGAGGGGAAGGATGAAGTTCATCAAGAATATCTCTGTCTTGTCAGTGCTTGTTAGGACAGATGAGCCTCCGCAAATGCTTTCCAGTGAAAGTGAATCCTACATGAAAAGAGGCAGATATAAGATTTGCTTTACGTAGCAAATGATGACTGGGGCTACTGACGTGTCAGTATAGTGTTTCTCAAATAGTTCACAAACAATATCATAGACTACAATGTAAAACTATCACAAAAGCTGGACTATTCAAACTGAAGTACTTCAAAACCTACAAATCAGGGCAAATAACCCCAGCCCTACTACTACTCCCAAGCACTAACAGTGGCCCACGATATGGCTCCCGAACCACTGAAGGACAAGGCCTTAGAGAAAGATGTGTTTTAATACAGCAAAGTATAGGACACCATTTAAATGTCGAGCACTCTTCAGGGCAGCATTTCTAGCAAAGGCACTGCCACTGAAGCACCATCCCACCTTTGACAGCATCTGTACCTGTGATGGGGTTGCCTGTGACGTAGTTACCTGTGACGCAGTTACCAGTGATGGGATTACCTATGAGGGGGTCACCTGTGATGGGGTTACCTACGTTGGGGTTACCCGTGACGGGTGCGCATTTCCAAACTGTAAATGGTACAAAGCAGGAAGTCTACCGCACTACCTAGAGAAATGTTAAATATTTGCAAGAACAGGTAAGAACACAATTAGAGACCCAAACTTTGTTGCTTATATGGTGTAATTGGCTAGCACTCTGCGTCTGAATGTATGTGGCTGCAATTCGAGTCCCACTATTGCTTGTACCTTTTAACTCGTTCGTAAGGTATTGCTTGTACCAAGGGGTGAGAGAATATATTGAAAATTTTGAACATGAATTGAATATGTTTGTTATTTTATTTACTTTCAAATTCAAAAGGCTGATATTCAGAATTTTTGAATATTCGAAATTTTCAGAATACGCCAAACATTTTTTTAATTCACCGCAGCTTCCCTGCATTGCGTGCTTCACCGCAATAATTCAATGCATTGCAGTGAAGCATCCATTGCAGTTAAGGATGCAGTGAAGCATCCTCAAAACGTAATGGAGACGTGTGAAAAGGGACCACAGGGCCTTTCCGACTGTGCGCACGCTTTTACTTAGGCTTCATCTGAAATGCCGACATCTATGATAAAGGTGTTCCTCAGACAAAATTACTGTGATACAGATGGTTTTCGGCAGTTTTTTACGCCCTTCAATATTTTGAGCTTTCAGTTAATTCAGACATTTTTTCTAGTCTCTTGAAGGCCGAAGTAACGAGAGTTTGCTGTACACCAGCAATGATACAGCTCCATTTATTTTTATGCAGGTCCTTCCTGTACTAAAAAAAAAACGGTGTACAGAATGCTCTGTCAAATTTATGCCGGATTGTTCAGTAGGGTACTGTACAGTAGTTCTAATTTATTTTTATTTGTATATGAATTCTGAAATAAACAAGACTAAGAGTGGTTGCTATTTCTTAATTTTCTCTTTTTTTTTCTTTTTGTCGTGATCAAATATTCAATGTTAGAAGGAATTGTTTTCCCCATATTTGTATTCAATTCATATTCGAAAATTTCAATATTCGCATGTGTGCCTGAGATTCCAGGCCAAGCACAGCACACCACGAGATGACACGTTCATGGTTGCAACAATAATTACGTGCAGAAAACAGCCTTTTTGGCTGACATTTCAATTGTTTATTGGAATTACAGGCCCCGAAACTGGGGGTGCATCCTTTACACAAATATATGCGGTACAAAATTTACCAACACATGTCGGAAACCAGATGGAAATTTCCATTAATAAAACCAAAGCCAGATGAAAATTTCTTGGTAAGTGTAGATGACTGCAAGGAAGTGCATACAAAAAGCATCTCAGTGGACGTACCCCAAGTGCGACCATCTGCATGGTCACGAGTCGGACGGCCACAGAGCAGAATCCCGGCGGTGGAGACTGGGCCAATGCTGCAGCTGAAACTGAGACGTTGCCACTGCTCTCAGCCACCAGGGAAGCATTCTGATCCCCAACAATGATGCTCTGGCAGATGGCAACTAGAGACTGAAACAAAAGGCACCAAACATTTTTGATGAGGGCTAAATGGTTGCTGCTAAACAACAAATCAACACATGTGCAAGAAAATGCACCCCCTTTCCTCCCCCTCCTCTCCCCCAAGATGTCTTACATGCACATTCGAGCAATACTGAGGGAAAGCAGTTTTGCAGGAATGCACTTTCTTTCTTGGCAAGGACCACGAATGCTCTATTTGCAATTGTCCCGCCTCTGGAAGGTATTTTATTGTGTTCATGTAAAATATATTTGGAAATACCTAGCATGCTCATGTCACCTTAGAGTGAGTCTGCACACTAGACAATAGACAAGCATAATGACTTGCACATGGTGCACTTAACCTTGAAGACTTGCATGGGCATGAGCAAACAACAAGAAAAGAAGCGGTGAGTACAGAACCCAAAAGAAGACAGAAGCAAGCAGCTCAGGAATGGAGAAAAACTCAGCAGTACAATGTATGAACAAGACAACACGCACTAACATGATTTCAACGTTTTTTTGTTGTCGTTTTTTGGGGGTGTTTGGCGAGGAAAGCCATCCCGCCTCCGAGCAAAGCAGCGCCACAGTTTTGCAGCAGCTCTCTAAAACCTACCATCAGGAGAGTCAGCTGGACCACAGTAGCTTCAAAACCTTCAATGAATGGAGCCCACAGAGCGAGGCGAGACTTTCCCCACCAGAAAAACAAGATCACTGAACGAGTGGGTAACAACACTTCATATGCCTACTAAGATAGCTAAGGTAGCATAGTGAAGAAAACATTGTTGCAGCATGCTTCAGAATTTCCAGTTGCGCTCCGGTTTACTACGGCTAACAGAATTTTCCACAAAGCCAAGTAGTGAGTAAGAAACTTGCCTTCAGATGTGGCAGGTGAGCAATGTATGGATGCTTGTACAAGGTCATGTAGACTCCTTTCAGTAAGTTCCGAGCTGCATCCCAGTCAACGAGCCTCTGGAATAAAATGCACATCAGTCACTTTGGTTTGGCTTCTGTGATCAAGGAAAGCCTACATTCATTTGCAGTATTCCTATTTCTCTATGCATTTTGTCAAACACACGCACACGCATGCACGCACGGTGCAATTAGAATTGTTAATAGAATTTACCTTGTTCTATTGAGTTTGTTGTTGACAAGCTTGAATGACTTTATTAAGGCAGCTACGGTACCCTCTTTTTTGAAGGAACATTAAGGGACCGGTGTGGTTTATGGGGTTTACTGTTCCTAAACGACTCACGTTGCAAGAGACACCGTAATGGAGCGCTCCAAAAATTTAGACCACCCGGGGTTCCTTAGCGTGCACTGGCATCGCACTGTACACGGCCGCCTTGTGTTCCGCCTCAATCAAGAAGTGGCCACCGCAGCAAGGCATCAAGGGACCAGACTAATGCGTTATCAGGAGTTCTGTTTACAGACAATTAATTTACTATTTCCACCTGTAAAGTACAGTGGGGATGGCTATTTATTTCCCCCTGAAAAAGGACTTTATATTTTCTTCACCTGTTGCAGAATTTTCTTTTTTTTTATAGCGCCACCCGTACTTGACAGGCTGCTCAGAAACAGTTCCGAAACCTCCCCTTGTTGAAAGCAGTTTTCCAGAATTTGCACTGCCGATTCTGCCTGCACAGGTGTCATCGCAGTGTCACCGGTGGTCTTATTTCAGACTCGGCGTCTTCATTGTTTTCGCAGCAAATGTCACCTACAATGTTTTGCATTGTGTTTTCTGGACATGTTGTCATATTATTATCAGTGTGAACATACTCATCACACTGAATTCGAAATGCGACACAATTCCCAGATATCAGATTTTCCTCAGCTGCATCATGGACAAAGCTCAAGCATCATCAAGGAGGTGCTGAATGGCGCTGAGTACGTCCACCTTGCACTGCTTGCCTTGGTTAATGCACAACTGCATCCTCCAAAGAAGGTTTCTACAAAAGTGAGCCTTGAACACTTGGATCACACCTTGAACCAGCAGGAATTTAAGCTGAACGAACTTGGGAGCGCGCACAGGTCCGTTTCCAAGGCAATTATCGACAATGGACAAAACTTTCCTCTTCTCCCACGAGAAGCGCGCATCCTCGTGGCAAATCAACTCTCTGGAAATGACTTGCTTCATCCATGCCTCACCTCTAGTTCGACAAAAAAAAGCAATGGTGCAACGTTTTTAAGACACCGGCGATGTTTCGGTTTTTCTGATCACAGCGGTTTCAGTCTGTCAGTTTCAGTCATTATTGGCACCAATCAGAACAATCAACCTGTCATTACTAAACTTATTCACCTCGGTGCACTGCTCACCTTGACGACAAAGATTCTGAGGGAAGGAATTCGAAAAGCAGTGGCATTTGATGTACACTGCAGACTTTCTTTGGATCGCACCCCTTAAGAACCCTCCGGCGCACCAGCTTCCATGTTCTGCTCCTTAAACCTCATCAGCCAACGTTTACTGCACACAAAGTAAGTTTCTGATGCCAAATGAAGAATAAAGTATTCCACTTTCGAGCAAATAAGCGGCCCCCATTGGTGGGGACGTTTTCACTCAGAGCTCTCTCTCTCAACATCCAGTGCACCAGGCACTTCTCCAAATCCTCATGGTCAGCCACTCGTCTTTTTCATTCTGGGTCGAAACGTAACGTCGCAAAGATCTCCCGCAGCTTCACTCACTCTGAAGTATCCTTGTTGAGCTGGCCTTGTGGACAGTGTACTTCACTGCGAGCGCCGTTTTCACGAAGTGGCCACTCTAGAAATTGTCGATGATTCCCAACTTTCTTTCTAGCACAAACTCACTGTGCAGGTGCTTCTGTGTTTCCACTGTCAAAACTTAGCAAAGCTGGTGGGGAGGAGAGAAGGCTTTTTTTAAACTTTGTTTCGGGTCTTCCTTCATTTCCATTTAAGTGATGGTCGGATTATCTGAGTTCCTACAAGCGAGGTTTTTTACACTGCCTTAGTACAAAACTAACAAACTCTGAGACTTTTGTCCTGCTTAAGCAGCAGTTCTGTTTAACCCAATTTTGTTTATTGAGATTCTGCTGCAGCAATAAACAGGACTGATTGACAAGAACAGCTGTCAACAAATAGGCGTTCTTATACCTTATTCAATCTGTACAGATGCTGCTAATATTTCCCCAGTGAACTACTATAACCACTTCCTCAATCATAATCCTATATATTATGTCTCGTTTCTTACTGATACAAAGTTAAGTATATATTGTGTCAAAAAGTCTCTCTTTCGATTATTTCATGCAAGAACAAAAAATGAACTGCACAGACCCCTGACACCTATTAACCGGAGATCTGAGTAAATCACACTGTTATGGCTAGAGCCCTTGGCTGCTGATCAAAAGGTGATGGGGTCATATCCCAACTGCAGCAATCATGTTTCAAAGGAGCCAAAACACAAAGTGCACGTTAAGGAATCCTAGGTGGTCTAAATAATTCTGCTATCCTCCACTTAAGTGCCCCTGATAGACTAGGTATCATTTTGGGACGTTATATACCCCATAACTTATGAAAAAAAATTATGTATACAGTATACATAAAGCAGACACCTGGAACAGAACAGTGCTTTAATTAAACTCTTGTTATTAATAAGTAGCTAAATGCTTTTAAATGCTTCGGTCGATTTCAGTTTCACGTCAACCCAGGCCCCATCAGTACAACTCAAGAAAAATCGGCCACCCTGCTGCCATCTTGCTGGCAGAACAGAAAGCTAAAAAGTGCAGTATGTAGTGAAAAGACTTCTATGATGGCTGGCAGAGGATTACCCGTATGGCTGGCTTCTTGGCAATCTTGGTGAAGGTCTTGTCCAGCCGGCGTATGACCATGATCAGGGCGGGCCTCATGGCTTCCTGGGCCCACTCGGACTGGGGCAGCACCTCGTTGAGGTAGCGTCGCAGGCCCCGGCATGCCATGGTCTGGGGGTCGTAGGGCGCCATCTTGAGCAGGCTGTGAGCCACCTCTGCCAGGCGCTACACGGCAGAAACAGAGGCCCTTATGGATTCAGTTTCATTCACATGGAACGGAATTTCTGAAATCTGGTACAGCACACTTCAGATCAGCTTAATGGTGCTCAATACAAAGTCGCAAGCATGTGCGAGCTATAAACAATGCTCTCTTCGTCTTGCCAAACAACTTGCACAGCTTAGTATGGTCTGAGAATTGCAGATTACGGACAGCGCTTCAAGAAGACATTAAACTACCAAAATCAAAGCTTACTATATGCACGCTTGATTAACCATCTGGCAAGCGCACTCATGCACGATGTGCCAATTTGCTGCGTAAATCCCCGGTGACTTCCATGCAAGTCGTGTTTTCAGCATACTGTTTTTCTTCAAGAAAAAGCTGAACCTTGGCATCAGTGGATGTGAATTTAAACAATAAGACCAAAAAACGTCTGGGATTCATCATAACATGCAGCGGGATAATAAAAAAAACAAGCTTTGCGAAAATAAAAATTTCGACCTTCGCGCAACTCGGCTCCCTGCAGAAGCATATACAGGAACACTGGTGTGCTTTTGTTCCAAATTCCCTATGATGGTGGCAATAAATACAAACATTTTTCAGACCATACATTCTTAATTTTCTTTTCTTTTTCACTACAGAATGCCCAAATTTTTGCACCTGATCAAAAAGGAGACATTGCAGGTAAGGCTTACCACCTGTGGAGCCAATCTTGTTGCACTCCTATTTACACAATGTCGACTGGAAACACAACAAGAGGTCAAATTTCAGCCCCCAATAGTAAGCTGACCAAATCTGTTTGTGTTCTATTCTGAATATAAAATAATGCAAACACTGCCAACAAATGCAGAGAAGTAACGCGCTAGAACAATATTGACAGTTTAGTGCCAAGTCTGCTTCACTCTCTAAGCAACTGACTTCTATTCACGCATATTGTAGGCTGCACATCTATTCTCTATCCTTCGACCTAAAATGAGGAAAGACAAGCAGGCAATGGCATTACCACAAAGTGGCCAGTACCTGACCCAATGACAGGTGGTCTAACAAGCATTCTCCCCTCTTTTGCTGTACAGCAGAAGTGGAAGTGAAGTTTTTGGCTGTACAGCAATTAAGAGAGGGTTTTGCTGGTTTTTCAACGTCTGCTCTCCTTTGCCGAGATGGATGTGAAGACTTGTTGTTATAGTCCATAGCTTTTCACAGTTAACAGTTTTTTCTGCAGGCTAGAACCGCTGCAGCACATACACACCAAGAAAACAAAATCACGGCTCACTAAGAACTGCACGTACCAGGTGGCACTTGACATCCAGAAGTTCGGTGGCCTTGCTGGGTAAGTCGGGTATCTTTTTGCTCAAGTCAGCCAAGCGAGCTGAACATTTGGTAAGGAACTCGGCCACTACCGACAATAGCGTATCCCGTGGCTGTCGAAACTCGAGCCGCAGAAGGTCACTATCTTCATCGTCCCGTTCGTAGTGAATTCCACCTGGCTTCCTCGACCCATACAGTGTTTCATTCACAAACCTGAAACAGCAAGCGCACTTGGGTGCTGTCTATCTAGTTTGAATCGGTGCCACGAAACAAGAAGAGAAGCACAGCTATGGTGTGAAATTGAACAGTGCTACCTTTTTTCTCAATTTTCAAGACATTCCCCACAACCACAGACTAACTCTCCGCCCACCACAGCAGTGTATGAATGCATCAGGTCACAAAGTCATAGCTCTCAAGCAAAGAATGGGGCAACTCAAACAGTGCTCTGCAAAAGAAATAATAATTGAGCGCAGTTTTATATAGCCTATAGCTATTCAGAAAACTCCTCTAAGTATACAAAGTATATAAAACCCATCATGCAACTCAGCTGTCTGTGCAATTCTTTTTACTCTGAACAATAATAAGTAACTAAAAGGGGACTCAGTGTAAACTTCAAAACCATAAATGCGAATTCTGTGACACTGCCCCGCCGGGGTGGTACGTGGTAAGACGCCCGACTACTGTCCGGAATACCCGGGTTCGAACCCGACCTCGGCGGCTGCGTTTCAATGGAGGCGAAACGAAGAGGCGTCCGTGTGCTGTGCGATGTCAGCGCACGTTAAAGATCCCCAGGTGGTCAAAATTACTCCATAGCCCTCCACTACGGCTCCTCTTTCTCTCTTTATACTTTCACTCCCACCTTCCTCCCTTCCCTTACAGCGTGGTTCAGGTGTCCACAGACACAAGTGTGACAGATACTGCGCCTTTCCCTTCCTGTGAACCAATTATTACTATTATTAATCCTATGACACACACTGCAATAAAAACAACCACCGCAATAGCTTGTGATGATTATCATAACCACTGCCAAGATGCTAAAATTCTAGAGAACTGGATGTGCATATCACGAGCACATTTACTAAGAGTAGACTGATAGCTATTATTTAAGGCACTTGGTATGCAAATGCGTACATAGCAAACTCAAGGCTTCTTCCCCAAGTGTATGCTAGCTAGCACTGCTTTCTTCATTTCAAGCAAATTTAGAATGCGGCACATTGCAAATACAGTCGAGCCCGGATATACCAAACTCGAAGGGAATCACGAAATAGTTACTGATAATTCGATATACAGAAATCGGATTGAGACACTGCTTGTGATCGTGAAAAATGATACCATATTTGTCGTGTAATCAACCCACTCCCATAATGAACCCACCCTTCACTTTTGCCACCGAGAATTTGAAAAAAAAAAAAAAAGCGTTAGTGGCACACCTCTCTGTTTCACAAGCACTAGTTGACCGCTCTCTTCCCCATTGCTCCACCAAGTCGTCTAGCTTGAACCATGACACTAAGGCAATCTTTTAAAACTGCAATATTCTACAACAAACAATATAACAGTGATGAGAAGCTGGCATATACTTGTTACTCTATTCATTGTATGAAATTCCTTCAGCGCTCTGCAAGTGCCTTGTGGCATAAAAACTGGGAGTCACCTTGTGAATGCATGCTAGCTTACCTTGATGGCAGGTCTTCCTCAACTTCGAAAGGAGGCGAACAAGCACCTCGTGAGGCATTCTTGATGCTAGAACCCCTCAGGTCGATTGCTTTTTGAGGTCCTGTGTAATTTCTGCATAGCAGTCAAAAGGGCAACAAAAGCACATCATATAAAGAGATGAACTTCAAAAGGGCCACACCAATGAAATACGGCAAACCTGCCAGAAGTTGCTAGACATACTGTCATAATTCAGATAATGATCACTTGTTTTGTCAGAGTAATGGAATGCTAGACATATAGACTGTTGTCCAAATAATTACTGCCTGTTTTGGGAAAACTGGAAGCTCCCAGTCACTGGGTAAAGAATGCTCACCTATGAAGTCTTTTTCCTTACGGCAAAGTGTTATTCAGTTAAGAGCATCTGGAACAGTTAATTGCCTTCCCTGCTCACAGCTAATCCCTACCTTCACTCCCCTGTACAACCTAGCATCTGCAAGCCTTTACGCTAATGTAAGCATGTGCTCGAGCCCTATGTACTACTAGTTGCCCTCTAAACTTGCTCTTTTCTTTGTTCATTTGTGTTTATTAATTGCTATCCTCCATTTCTGGCAGCGACATTTAATGAAGATATACGCTAAGCATATGCGATACTGCAGTCAAGCCAAGGTGGCAAGGAAAGCTCAGGTTTGTATTTATGAGGTTTAACATCCCATAGCGACTTGGGCAAGAGGGATGCTGTAGAGGAGGGCTCCGGAAATTTCAACCACTTGGGGTTATTTAATGTGCACTGACATCGCACAGCACATGAGGCAACCTTAGGAAGGACTCGATACATCATCAGCCTAGGCAGAACTGACAAGATTCATTAACGGCACGATTGAACTGCATTATTTCACTGTAAGTGAGCACCAAGTTCTAGCTAAACACTTGGTATTAGTCGAAGTAGAACGAAGAACCGATGACAAAGTGGAGGATGCTGGCCTGCCAGGATTACAATTCATCAAGCTGATCCCCAGCGTCATTTATGTACAGCCATCACTTCAGTTGAACAAGCAGTATCTTTGCACGTACATTCGTAAGCAAACTTGTTTACAGCACTGAACCAGTGTGCTGTGAACCAATCATAAAATGCAACTGCTGTGGTAAATGCAATGTGCTTGCTTCTTGAGAAGGGAGACTATACAGAATGCAGCTTTGTTTCAGCTCAAACAACGACTGTGAATCCAGTACATTCAGTAAAACTTGGCTTCATTTAATGTGCAGAGGACCACTCAAGCACTTCGAGGTAAACCTGCTCACATCTGTACGCTGTGGTGTGAACACGAAGGCGCATGCAATAGATGCCATCTTCTGTTCCTGCTTTCAGCTGCAAACAGTTCAATTCTGAGACATAAAATGGGTTAAGTGCAATGCACCGATAGTGCCTAGTGTGCAAGCCTACCTTGCCAGCAAGTTAAGTCTACCTTTCTAACCGCTTTACAATTTTTCTTACCCGTCAGCTACTACTTACTGAAGATTTACTTGCCTCATGATGCCCCAATTGCTTCACTTTAATGTTTGACACTGCGAACGATGAAACGCAAGTGCTTAGAATAAACATGCTCCAATGTGAATGTATGAAACGCAGAGAAGAAAAACTTCTCTTCTCGCTGCTATAGCTGTGGAGAGCAATAGGATATGATAACTTCCACCTCTTCCGTCTTGTTAATGCGCAAAAAGGAATAAAGCAGCACTGCCAAGGCTCCTTTTTTGCCATAACACTCCCAAGACGACATAAGTGATGATACCCAGCACCAGCAGCACTCATCCTGAATCCTCAGAGCAAGTTTATGGATTGTACCACAGTGTGACCACAGTGTGGCATTGATGGCGTAAAAATCACCAGTAAGTTCATAAGAAAATTATGAAAACAATGTCGGAATGTGCTGATGAAGCCCTCGCAAAGGAGCACACAAACAGTTCTGCGTGCTGCCGATCCTTCTTGGACCGGTGCTTGATGCCCGCAAAGGAGCACACAAACAGTTCTGCGTGCTGCCGATCCTTCTTGGACCGGTGCTTGATGCCGCCACAGCATGGCATCAGTTTCGTGAAAATTTCCAATACATTTGCCCTAATCAGTATAATCAATTTCAGCGAAAATGCTCATGACCAGTGGATGCAATGTTCACCAAATATCACAGCACAATACCACCTACGAGAAGATCAGAGTAAAATAAACCATTTGGGAGTCCTAGCACAGTACAGCATATGAAACTTTGGGCTGCCTGCTACAAATAGGGCAGCAAAATTTGCTCAAGATAGTGCTGTTTAATGCAACTATTCTTTCACTCATTCAAAATGATTAAACTTGCTCAGGTTCTCTCTGAGCCCCAGCTTTTGAATGCACCAACATCGCTGAGACAGCTGCAGGCATCGAAACAAATCTGGTGAGCGCCGCACATTTGCCAGCTGCAGACATGAAACAAACCTGGTGAGCGCCTCGCAGTTGCTGATCAGGGTCTTCATGCACACAGACACATTGTGGATCATCTGCAGCTCAGCCCGTGGGCCCCCAGGAGTCTCCTTCTTGGTTGTCAGGGACTGCAGGTGCTGCAGGTAGAAGGGCAGTACCGCCTCCAGGATAGTCTGCGAAGGTGGAAAAATAAGAAGCCAGCACAGTGATCCCATAGACACGTCTGACATACATAATAATAATGGCCACCTCTTTCACAGCACCCGCTGACTTCATAAATAATACACAGACACTTTCGAGAAGTATGCAGCTCTCTTTGTGATACACTTTCTAATGAAAGCTATCATATGCAACTATAATATTCATGCAGCTTAACAAGGTTACTAAAGATAGCTTCTTTATTTAGTTAAAATGAGGGCACGAAAAGCCTCTAAAAGTAATGAGTATATTAAAAAAGTTGAAGCATTGAAGGATAACAATTCACTTGAAACTCTTTGCTCAATGTTATCAGAAATAGCCTTCATTTTAGCTTAGGAAAAATGGAACTGTACTTACAAAATAGCTTTTGCTTTTATTTTTCATGAGTACTCTTTAGAAAAATCAAATACGCCGACAGGCAGACAGCTTTCTCTTTACAGTGACTAGCTAGTACAAACAGCACTTACCTTAAGTGTCTAGCGACTAGGCTAGGTTTCACAGCATAGTTGCAAAGGGGAAAAGATTTACACAAGCATCTCTCAAAAGTGGCGTCGGATACTACAAAGTCTTTCATTTTTATATACTTAAAAGTCAATAGTCATACAGTCGAACCCGGATATTACGAACTCGAAGGGGATCGCGAAATAGTTCGATATATCGATAATTCGATATACAGAAATCTGCTTGTGACGGTACTTACGATGCGAAAAAACGATACCGTATTTGTCGCGTAATCAACCCACTTGCATAATGAACCCACCCTCCACTTTTGCACCCGAGAATTTGAAAGAAAAAAATGCGTAAAGGCCAGCTCGCTCACATGCAAGCGATTGAGCAATCTCAGCGACGAGCGGCAGCGACAGAGCGAAAAATTTCAAACTTGTTGGAACTGCGTCCCTCTCGCCGCTCAAGCCACCGCGGCAGCTCAAAACAAGGTTTGTGTCGCCGCGGCAGAAATCGCGAGCGTTTTCGCTCGCATGTTGATGGCACGCATCACTCCTTTTCGGTGGTCTCATCCACAGCTCATTTCTTGGCAGCGTACTAAGATGCTGCGCAGCAATAACGTCCGGGCGCGTTTATCTTTTGATAGCTCCTGCTGGTGGCGGGGAGCGAACTTGGCAGAGTGCCCGTGATGGCTTGATTGCACAAGCCACACCGCGCTTGGGGCGGGCGTCATTATCGCAGCAGCTGACCGCGTGCTTTCGTTGATTCATACATGCAGGATAAACGACTCCCGCATAAAAAAAAAAGAGAGAGAAAAAAAAACTGCCGCCGCTTAATGTCCGAACAGCACAACGATAAGAAAGGATGACTCTAAAACAAAAAAAAAAAAGAAAAACAGACCTGTCGCTTCTTAACGTCTACAGGTGCCATAGCCACGTCAGCCGCCGCGCGCAGAGGCGCAGAGGGGGCTCGCAACACACGCTGGAGAAAGCGTCTGACGTCTGTCTGAAAACGGGCTGAGCTGGCTTGGCGCATGAGTAGTGCGTGCTGAAGGAGAGAGATAGCTCCGCAAAAGAATGGGCACACCCACGCACATGGCTTGCAAACGTAATATGTTGGCGCGCGGGAAACGATAACTGCAGATGCGTGCGCCTTTGGGGAATGGGCGCGGCGCTGCCCAGACCAGCCGTCGCCGAACTGTTCCTTCTCATTCCTTCCGCGCATGGCTTGAAAACGTCACACGGCAAACGGCCAAGTGTGATGCGATCGTCTTTGGAGAACGCACACTTTCCAGTGCGTGGTGCGGAATTCGATATATTGAACGGCCGGTGAAATTAAGTTCGATATATGACGCGGCTTTCCTATACTTTTACATGGGATTTTCAAGGGGATATTCCGTGAGTTCGATATAACCAAAATTCGATATATCCGGTTTCGATATAACCGGGTTCAACTGTACAAGCATGATTTCAAAACTAAACAAAAAAATATATGGAGAAAATTTTCAATTAATACTGGACCTGCTGATGAAAAATTCTACATAATGATATAACTACCTTTATCAGGCTATGAAAACTTTTTTGTACAGAGCTCCTCTACATCGGCATTTTTTGCACAAAAAATTGGCAAGACATTGCCCCCGATTATTCAGAAACATGCAAAGAATAAGCTGTTACCTTTCCGAGTTATTCAAGCCGAGAACTTATATTACATTGTCTCTCAGTAAAAACAAATATTTTTGGCTTAACAGCCTTTGCATTTTAGAAAAGTGGCCGCAGTAGTTGGACAAGTAATTATTACTTTAATACACTACAGTAAAATGTGTTAGACGAAAGTCCAAATAAAGATGTCATAACAGAATACCAAAAAGAACTGAAAATTTTGTTTTACAGGAAGCTACGGTACTGTCGTAATGCTAGAAAAAGCCTGAGTACCCCCTTGCCCCTTACTCTCTTACTGTAGGTCAGGCATTAACGCATTCACACATAATTTGCATATTGAGCACATGACGAAAACAAGCGGGGCAAGGCAGGGAGGACAAACCAGCATTTGGTGGCCCCTGTGCGAGTCCGAAGCATAGGACACCACAGTGACACTGAGTGATATCGCATCCAGTATAGTCAACGTGTCAGGATCCATCTGGTAGCAGAAGTCCAGTGCTCTCAAAGGCTTCTCAGCATCCACCAGCTCCAGGATGTCCAGCGGATCAACAATGTACTGTGCAAGGGACTGCAGCAGCTGGAAGAATGCCTTGGGCTGCATCTGTACCAACACGGGGAAAAACAAATATGAGTACAAAACAACCCCGTGTCCTCTTCCCCTCAATGCTCCTTCACAAGCATACTGACAATTATATAATCGTATCAGTTTTACGCGCATCAGTGTTGATACTCGAGCATTTAGTTTGGCTCACGCAATATCACGTTGAAATGATCTTCCTGGCATTGTCGTGTTCTTAGCAAACAGCGACACATTTCGACGTAAGTCGTTCGACCATTACTCACACCGACATCATTTGTCGAAATTCCTTGTAGTTACATCAGATTTCGTTTGTCACGCTGATTTCTTTGCTTGCGTAATTTGTATTTTTCAATTACTTGTCCCCCACTGCATTTTTAAACACATTTCTTGGGTTGCGCCTGACGATTACTTTTTCCATTCATGAGCTGTATTTTTATATGTTATGGTTTGATATTATGAATTGTATTTTTGGATTGTGCTTGAGCTGTTAGATTATTTTACTGTCTCTGCATTTCATTGGGTGTATCATTTTTATATTGAATTCTAGTTTGTATAAGTATACCGTTGTTACCCCCCCTTACTCAATGCTTTGAAATGTAATTTAATTTAATGAAATATAATTTAATAATAAATGTGTGTAAGGATTTAAACTCCCTACATGCAGCTAAGTTTGCCAGGACACAAAGCACTGGCTATGCAGCTACGTGAATACAGTGCCCGATTTTAAATGGCAAACAACTATACCTACGCAACGATTTGATCTTATTATGTTTGTTTTTTGTGCCATTATTCAATTTGAAGTTGAATCAAATCTGTTAATCTAAGCACCTGTCCCCTTAAGCTATCAAGGGTCTCACACACCCAAATGCTTAACGGTCACTTCAGTAGTAATCATCTTGGGAAATGAGTACTAAAATCCTGCAATTTAGCTACTGTGCAAAGCACAAATCATGATGAATTCTTCATGTGTGATGTCAGTCATGGATTTTAGTAGTTTCTGCGACGCAAGATGTGAGGCAGCATATTATGTGTAACTTGACGTGTCGGTATTGAAACTCCTTGTCTTTTGACAAATCACAGAAGTAAGCTCCTCCACCATGCAAAGTAGGGAAATGAAAATCTGAGCTAGTTGCAACATTTTCAAAAACTTCAATGGTGTACTACAACAGGGAACAAGGAACAGGCACCTGTCCACCACCCAGCCATGCTTTTCTTCCTCAATTCAAAGGCAGAGACATTATAACTAAAGCTCTAATAACCCAGGACTTCACAAGACACAGTGCTAGCTTCCTTTGAAATCGTTGTGTACGTCCAGTGTTTTCTTGCATGCCATTTAGGGTGTCTAAACCAATCAGTGAGCATCAGGCCCAACTTGTCTTTTCGGTCACTTGCCTTGTTTGCGTCTCCATAGTTGCTGTTGACATCAAGGTCGAGAAGGGGAGCCACGCTTCCAAACATCTACGACAATGACGATAAAGAAAAATTTTCTCGCACACAAAATAATTATCACTTGTGGGTCCTAAAAATAAGCATTTTCATGTCTACTGCCAATCACAGCCATGCTGGCTGTGACTGAAACAGACATACCTGGAGTATGAACGGTTTCCTGTGCATGATGTAAAACTGCTTGCAGACGAACTCAACCGTCCTACAGAGCAACCCATTTGTCTGATGGTTGGAATAGATTTGCAGAATTGTTGGCATAATCAGAAGATAGCTGAAAGATACCAGCAAATGAGCATCTTTTTTTTCTTTTTCTTCTAAACATGTGAGCAAGATTCACTCTGAGCCAGCTAGCCATTGGTTATGATATGAATTTAGTCCAAGCTCGAACGGTAAGAGAGTTTAGAGGCAGAACAAGCTTAATTCAAGTTCGTAGGAACATGACGACAAACAGAAGTAGGCTTGCATTGATAGTGCACCGAATTCTGGTAATGCAGACAGTGCTCTCACTAAACAATGAGCAAGAAAATTGATTATCGAGAAGAAAATGAAATACAGGTGTCACCATTACCAGCCGATTTCGCGAGTCAAATGCATGCATAGAAACCAATTTCCTGGCATGGATCTTAGATACTGTATTACAAAGCCATTAACTCCAAAACTGAGGCAACTCATCCATTTCGGCAAGGATGTCATGTGCTTTAATCGACTGGCATGAAGCTTTTTCAATCCAGTTTTCTCGGCAACAAATGCATCTTTTGCTCGTTTACAAATAGCAACGTAGCCAGAAAAAAACTGAGAATCAATTTGTACTGAGAGCAATAATTAGGTGAGTTGTCCTCAGCTTGATCAACCAGTTTTTATCACACATGCATACGCATTGTGCCGAAATATGTGTCAGTGCACTTTAAGCTTTTTCTGATGAATTGCCTCGTGTGCGTGCTTCCGCATTTGTGTCGGTACGCGTGTTCGGTGACAAGTGGTGTGTGTCCAAGAAATATGCACGTTGCGTTTACAAGTGTGCATGTTCTCCTTAAGTGCGTACTTTGAGGTTTTCTGGCGCGTGTTCCTGCTTTTGTGCTGGCATGTGAGAGTGCAGAGTTTTTTGCAAATGTGACGGTGTTTGTTTAGTGACAATTGGTGTGTATCCAAGACATGTGCGGCATGTTGCGTTTCACGAGTTCGTTACGTGTGTGTATGGACTCCTCAATAACTCGGACCACAAGCTATATCACTGTACTATGACATCATCACCCTTCACTCACACCCTAACAACTTCCTTTTCCCCCCTTCCCCAGTGTATAGTAGCAGGCCAGGGTCTCTTTACCGCCGGCCAACCTCTCCACCTTTCTTGTCATTAAATTACTCTTTCTCTCTCAACCAGTTATTAACCCAAACAGCTACCCCACAGCATTGACTTGTGACGAAAAAAAAGACCAGAAGGATAAAAATAAGCAGCAAAAAAAAAGAGCAAAAAGTGGTTTAGGGTAAAGGCAAAAAGAATGAGGTGGGAACAGGCATGACATTGAGGAGGGATTGGCACAGGAACAGGACATAGGGTATGAAATATAAATGGCTACTGCCTATCCACACTGTCTGCAAGTAGAGCATTCTTCCATGAAATATTTTTCTCCTCAAAACGTTTTATACGTCAGGTTGCTGTATTCAATAACTTCAGCCGAAAATCACCGAGTGCTACAGCAAACAGTTTTTACTGAGGCGATCTGCAGTAACCAAGGCCACTACTAACTAGAATATCGTTAAGCGCAATGAGCTGTGTGATTTTAAAGCCGACTGTAAAGATCCCCCAAAATGCGCTGATGTGAAACAACGAGCACGCCCACCCTCAAACTCTGGGCCTCCCTCATGATGCTACACACTCGTATTCCTGCCAAACTGGGCTCACCCATTGGAGGCAAAGATGTTTCTGAACTGATGAGCAGCATTGATGTAGGTGGCCATAGAGAGTCGCAAAATGCTCGCATCTTCAGGATGCAAAACAAGGGCTCCGTTGACAACATTCAGAAACAGGTGGATGTCCGACGAATGGGCAAAAAACCCAGCCATGGCTTCAAACATTCGGGCCATCAGCTGCGAATCCAACAAAATCCACAATTCAATTCAGAAAGAAATGTGAAATCACAGCATGTCACACTCAAGATACGGCTAGCGGGCATATCAACTTCAACATTAACGTTGGCAGTAACACCAAGTATTTGCGGAAAGACCTCAAGTAATTTTTAAAAATATGCTTTTTAAAAATATGCTTTTTGAGATGAAAGGACCATTCCTTTGTGATCATAGCAATGGCATCTGAAGACATCACACAAAATAAAGTTATATAAGGTGATTAGCAACATCATCAGATCAAATACCGTAAGGAATCCTCTGTTTAGAGCAGATCAGCACCTGGTTGTAATTAATGAATGGCCATTAGGACACTCGGTACAAATTATTACATGCGGGGAAATCTAATTACCGTAGGCAGCATGTGAGAAATTTTTCTTGTCCAGATCTATAGAAAAGGCAGACAGCAGCCACAACGCATATGTAGCCGCACCAAGCTCTTTCCATCACATCTTAATCAGCCCGTAGGAGTGGCTACGCATGCCCTGTAGCTGCCGCATGCCTTTCCTATGTGTGTGTGTGTGTGGACAGCGAAAATAACAACCACTGCAGCGCCAAGGGCAATTATACACTTTTGCATTCAATAACTGGCATCTAATATGCACTCACTGATGGCATGCTAGAGTCCACTAACTGCAACCAAATGCTAGACTTAGAAGGTTACTTAGTAGATACCCGAGCCAGTAGACCCCTTTCACCAACTCCCCATGCTACTGGCCATTGCCTTCTGACAGTGATGCCTGAAGCGTAGCTTTCTATGTTTATATTACTGCACTGTATACTATCTTTTGAATTCATGCATACAAACGCATTTCGTTGAATCTTGTTTATTCTGCAGTGCCAAGAGCAACTATATTTCTCCACATCCGATACCTGATATGGGGAGTTGTAACTGCAACGAGCAATGCCTGTTACAGTTCGGTTCTCAGTCTGTTTAGTGGAGCTAACCCTATCGCGGAGCCATAAAGCCTATGAAGCAGCAGCGAACAAAAGGCAGCAAGGGCACTAGTGGTGAAGGTGCATTGCATAGTGGAGTGAGGTGCCCCTGTGTCTGTTCCCGGAGCTTAGCCGTTTACAGCAACCACACAGCCGGTCGGTCCTCCTCTTGGAAATGCTCGGTCAACACACTGTTAACAATGCCGGCAATGCCAATGCAGATAACACTGACACAGAATGTTTCACTATAGAATGGGGCCTTTATATAATGCTATCGCATCAAAAAGTGCTTTAAGTAGACAGAAAAGAGTGCTGAAGACGAAAAAAATATTCACACGGCCCTAAACTGACTCATGTAAGAGTCTTTAAGATGGCACTCCCAGATACACTTGGAATAAAAAGTGACCTACTTTTGCTCTGACTAGCCTTAGTAAATTAGGTATCTAAAGCGCCAGAACCAGTGGATGAACAACTTGCCTAAACAACTGCTGTGGAATTATCTAATCTTGTCCTTTGTCCTCATCAATAAATTACAGGCAGTGGCTTGCTGACGCACTTCAGAAAGAAAAAATCTGCAACAACCTGATTAACACATATAAATAAATGGTTGAATAACTTCATTACATCTCACTGATCTCACAAAACCATTTTATATTAAATGCTTCCTATGCACATGTTTTTACAATTATACATTATATATCAAATTAATATTTAAGAAACTTACCTTGACCCACACCATTTTATGCAGCGTGTCCATCCCTAAAAGTTCCTGAAAAAAAAAATCAATGACATTCAATATTTTCATTCCATAGAGTAGATTCTCATGTATTCAAACTTCAAGAAACAAAAGGTTTTGTTTTGTTTTTGAGGTTTGACGTCCCAAAGCAACTCGGGCTATGAGAAGCCGTAATGGAGGGCTCTGGAAATTTCGACCACCTGGAGTTCTTTCACGTGCACTGACATAGCACAGCACACAGACGCCTCGCTTTTCGCCTCCACCGAAAAGTGGCCACCGAGGCCGGGATCAAATTCGGCATCCTTGGGCACAGCAGTCGAGCACACTAACCACAACAGCGGAGCTCAACGAATGAAAGATTTCTGTTTAAATATCAGAGGTGGTCCTTACCATGACCAAAGATTAAATTAAATATAATTTGCTTTACAGATACGATACCTTAAAGAAAGAGGAAGACAAAGTCTGAAACGGCATGAAGCTAGGTTTTGATTACTGATGCATGACCAATAGGCGCTATCACTGTAGCGACGGGGTACCTAGCAATAGCTTGGAGTACCAATCAGACCTTGATATGACCGCCTTTTGGACCACGCCTGACTTGACCCTAAATTGTGAAATTCATTCCGTTTAATCGAAAGCTCGGGTTATCCGAATGTGAATTATTGCGAGTCTGCTATAGCTGACACTGACATAATATCGACATGAATTAAATAAGAACAGTAAATAAAAGTAAAATACAGAGATGCATAAGAACGAAACTAAAATGAAATCAAGTAAACGTAAGACAAAAATATGAGCAGAACAGTAACTACAACTAGATGTAAACAAGTTAAATTTCATTGCAGTGAAACTCAGTTAATAAAGAAACTGAAAAAGTCGCAATTTTTCATTACAGCGAGATTTTTATTATGCATATGAGTTTTACATGACGACTCGAAAGAACAATGCACAACTAAAACAAAAATTAGAATTAATTGTAAGGAAAATTACCTTGAATTACCTTTAAGGAAATTACTTGAAAGTGTTTACAGTAAATCTGCATTACTCAAAGTTATAGAAGCGGCGAAATGTTTTGCGATCACGCTGAGTGCACAACGTGACTAGGGCAGCAGCCATCACTACCACCTTCGTCGTGAATTGTACAACACAGCTAAATGTGGGAAACGGACTCTTCGTTTAGTGTCACCAGTGCTCAGCTCTGTTCCCGCTACTGACGCGTGTAAGCTATCGGCGACAGAATCTTGCGAGCAACCGCGCGAAGGCCATGAGTGCATAGTAATCGCCCTGTATATTTTTTTTCCCGTCCTATTATTTTTCTCCGGTTTTGAGTACAAATTTTTGTAGTGCCACATTCCAAAAGTAGCGAAAACTGCTGCATCTTCCACATAGATGTGCCGTGTGTGCTGGAGCATAACACGTTGTATCAACTGCGATAATACATGTTTCTCTCATGTGAGTTCGTGTTTCGCAGTTGTGGAACTTTTGTGTGGTTCTGCCAAACTTTCAATAACTCAGCACTAGCGAACACACGGTCGTTGCAGCAAGTTTGTTATATCAAGGTCAATTGCCACAACACGTTTGTTACATGAAGTTTTACAATACATGCAACTTGAATGGGGGCGGCACTGGGAAACTGAGACATTTCGTAATATCAAGAAATTGGCTACAAGAAGGTTCGTTGCACAGAAATTTACCCGTGTTAAGCTCAACCTCCTGCATATTTAGACTGTGCACAAATACTTAAAGGACAGCACTAAGAACAAGACAAAAACAAGCAGAATAAAGAATGGACACAGGTGCTGTATGCTTTTGTGTTGTTCCTAGTGCTGTTCTTTGAATATGCAACACAACCTAGCCCGGCACCTCGCACTTGTGTGCGGGATGATCAAATCACATGATTATATGACTGATTACAGTTGTTTCCAATGAGCCAAAAAACAACGCTCTTTTCTGCACACACCTTTCTGTCGTGCCTGATCACCTGTGGCCTGCAGTTACTGGTGCCAACATCAAGGAATTAAGACTGATAATGACATTTTAAATATCAGAATCACCAAACTGATATATACACAAAAAAATACACAGGTTACATGCCCTAATGGCAACGTGTTAATGGCATCCAATTTCGGTGCATCTTGAAGCTTCAGGTCATCGCGAGAGGCCCACACAGTGAGCTGTGCGAGTCAGATAACCGATGTTTCTCGATGTGCATGGGAGCCACTTGTATGCTTTCCTTAAACATCGCCCGCGTAAATGTCGCCTGCATACGAAAACACCATCCAAACCTAAACACAAACCTCCAGTTCAGGGACTCAAGACACTATGGCAGATTGGTGCTTATATGCTAGCACAGCATTCCCAAGCCACGAAGTGTAGGAGTACTGACCTTTCCAAACTTGCCAGCATAGAGCTCAAAGTCAGCTTCCAGAGCTTTGCGGGGGAATGAAGGCAACTTGGTCAGCTCATCATGCAGGAAGAGAACCCTGGGTGCCAGCTGATGGCTGGTCCGCAGAATGGCCAGGCTCATCAGGACCTGGGGACGATTACAGAATACAAGAACAACCACATTTCTGTGTGCATGATATAAATTGAAAAAGTCAAAGTAATAATGAAAAAGTTAATGTCACACTTAAAGAACTCGTATGTGGGCTAGATGTTACATGGCTTTAGAGTGGGAAAACAAGCGCACTGAAAAACACGCAGGAAGGAAGAAAACGACAAGGCAAGCGTTTAATCTTATCTATAAGGTACTAGCAGGGGTCGTGGCAAGACGGCCCAAGAACTGCTAGAAGCACATCATCATATTAGAAAGAGGGAGAACAGTGTGCCAGCGACACATCGATAAAGCTTTTGAAGGCAGAAATTGATTATCTTGAACGTGTTTTGTGAAAAGCCAGTGAGTTTGACATTGCTTCTGCACATGTCTTTGTTTTCCTATGTACCCGCTGGCGTGGCTGCAAATAAAATAGATGAAGGGTAGTGCTTGCCCTGTCATTTGTTTTTCCCTTCCATGTGTGTTTTTCAGTGCATTTATTTTAATGCTAATGTTAATGTTTGAAAGTTAATGTCACACACTGACTAGCTAATTCTAAACACTGAGTAAGCACGCAATGTTCAAAATAATATACGTACGTAATTCCAAAAACATGGCAAAATGTGCTGAATTTTATTTTCTGTCCAACTAGTTGCTAAAAAGTCCTGACATACTGTAATAAATTTTCAGGGTTGATAGTCTTGGCGATATCTTTCAATAGACGATTGGTCCAGCAGGAGTAAAATAAGAACACAGTGGCTAGTCAACTAAGAACACCAATAAAAATAAAAAATTGATTACAAATGACACCATAGAAATATTTTAAAGCATGGGGCATGTCTTGTTTTATTAAAATGAAACCCTGCACGCTGAACTCGACCAACCGGTTAGCACCATAAGGTGTTGCCTCTAATGCTAGTGACTGTTAAAAAAAGCGCAAAGCAAATATGCAGGCAGGTAAACAAAACAACAAACGGTATTGAAAAGGAAGCAAAGAAAAACGCTACCTTTCCAACTTCAATGAAATGTAAATAAAATGCTTGGTGCTGGCCTGCTTCAAAGGCTTCTTCAGGGTCCATTTTCAGCAAGGTTAGCTGCGGATACTGGGACCTCTTGAAGAAATAGAAGTCTCGAACAAATGCACTTGGATTGTGCATCTGATCTGCAATGAAAAAAAAAAAAAAAAGCAAGAATAGTGAGAGCCCCATAGAATACAAAAAGTACTTGCCACACAACAGCTCATCAAACAGCTCTACTTACACTAGAACTTACTTGTTGCTAAGAAAAAGGCATAAACTTTTGTGTTCATCTATAAACATACTATTTATTAACGCAAAGTTTTCTTGCACAAAATGTTGTGTTTAAAAGGCAGAAAACTCACATTAAAGGGGCAGTCTACCGACTTTTTCAACAATCTTTTTTCATGCTACATTGGAAAGCTCTATCCGCAAATTAAAGAATACCTGGCTGTGGAGCTGAGGACCACGGCAGAACCCACAACCATTTAAAACTTAATTTTTCTATATGGTAGTCTGGTAGCCCCCGTCCACAACACTGACATCGTGGACACGACAAAAAGAATTAGCATAGTAACTCTATGCAGCTTTATGAACACAGTGACTGCTAAGTCGCTTAAGCCATGTGCGGAGCGTATCATTAACTAAAGTTTTGTTAAAACTATAACTGAGAATACCAAAATTGCTTGAAATAGAATCAAATGAATAAATAAACCAAATGAACCTGGTAACACCTACTGTAGATACCAACAACCATTTTTACCTATAGCAAGCTGCCGATGGTGGCGGCGTCATTGGTGGAGTAGTTTTCTGTTCTGAACACATCTTAAAAGCGAATAGGGCAAGATTAAAGAATAAAAGTAGCTGTATTTTAATGAAAAATTTAATATAAAGTTATGATAAAGTTAATATGAAGTTAATGTAAAGTTAATATAAACACACATACCTGCCTGTATGATACTGTGGCATAGTCATAAAACGCAGTATTTCTTTTCAGACACTCCAAACAGATGAAATGTTAGTAGCAACGAAAGGATACAGTATGATGCCACCATCTGCTAAAACCTGACTCACCTAATCAATTTAAAATATAAATTTCTGGTTAAACTGCAAATTCTTCGCTCAACACAGCCTCTAGTAAGATCTACCAGAATATGCCAATATTTTTATACTCTTCTCTAGCAGTGGACAGTACTTCTAATGGTAAGCCAGCGCCTCTTCACAAAAACAAATTGTGTCAAAATGTCCAGACTAGCTCAGCATTACGCAGCTTTGTGACAAAGTGAAAGGAAGAAATCAGGTGATGTCACTCCTTCACGTATCAATGCTACATAGAAATTGTTACCACTCAGGCTGACACCAAACAACAGCTTATGATTGCTTGACATAGCTTCGAAACGAAGAACTCACCATAAGAAAAGAAGGCAGTTTCTGATACATGCACTGAAAACAACATGAACTATTGCGACTGATGTCTAATATTTGAACATGCAAATACTTAGCTCCAGTTTTTATGCAGGAGTATTTTGAAAGTAACAGGCACCTTGTAAAGAACGGACAACAAAAAAAGATTACTGATACTACATACTTGTTTTTGTGTCAACTAGGAAGAAGCAGTTGTGCTGGTTCTCTTCAATGCCGAAAAAGTCAAGACTGTCTTGAAGAATATGAAGAAACTGGGTGTCCTGAGATTAAGAAAACAATGAATATTACTTGCACCATAAAACAACAGCATGCACACATGGCAGCTGTGTATCACAGCTGTATAAGCTATGAGGTAGTCATGGAAATAAATCTCACTTCATTAAAGCATGGCATGGCTAGCATTTCAAGTCAAATTCATTGCTATTATTATAGCTATTTCAAACGCTAACCAGAAGCGCAAGGCAGATTATGCTGTTTTCGCTGCACAGGGCTCCATTAAAAAAAACTGTTTCATGGCTCAGGTGTCACTTCCTCAAAGGGCAGTTGGCGAAAGACTGACAAGCAAGGTTACCTATAAGCAGTCAGCATGTATATAACAATTTACACTAAGCAACCACTATAGAAATCTTACTGACATGCACTATAGTGTGCATTGCAAGTTCTTCACTGCACTGCACTGTGGCACTGCCCGAATGCATTGCTAGGCTAACCCAACACAAGGAAACGTGTTCTACTGCTCCCTGTTTAAAATGCATCATTATTTCCCAGATTTTAAGTTCCGAAGCAAGACTTTGGGTGACACTTGAACTCTGCTAGCTCTCCTTGCAGATCCTTTTCATGCATGCGCACTTCGCTACTCTCTTCCGCACTAATCTCTTAATTTGTATCTTCATCATCTCACACACACTCACTATAGAATAAGCCGTAAGCTACTAAATTCTGTGAAAGACCACCCAACAACATAGATATATATACCCCCACTTCGACCAAACCATGTCAATGTGCCTCTGTGGCCTAGAAGTAGAGTGCCTGACTGGAGAGCCAAGGGTCCCTGAGTTTCATTTTTATTTTGATTTCCAGCTGTCCGAGTTGGCTGCTCCTGCCAGCTCAAAGTTACATCATGAGGTCTCGTGACGTCACACAACCCACCGACCAATCAATCAATGCCTGGCCATGCCGCCTGCCAACTACCTCCTGCCAGAGGTGAGTTAGTGATATTTTTTTTTGCCCACAAAGCCGACAATGTCAATGCCGGATATGCTGCTGAACGAGGCCTTTAATGCAGTCAAGTAAACATGCTACAAGCTGTGAGCAATAAGGCAGCAAGAAACTATTTTCAGCCAGCTAGCATTACTTCATGAGCAGCAAAATCCCAGCACACTATTGACAGCTCTGATATTTTATTTCACTGAAATGCAATGATCAAGTGTGCAAGGTGCACAAGACTCGGCACCTGTAGATGGTTTGTGAGAAACTAGGTCGATCACGACCGAAGACAATGAAAACCAGTAGCAGTTGATATAAGCGTACAAACTGAGAGTGACATATGTAGCCAATCATACACTGGCTTCTCTGCAAGATACTTGCAAGATTATGCTTTACGACTCTGGTCATGTTTAGATGGTCGCCTCTTTTCTTTCATTTTCTTTTTCGATTTCAGCTTCCTATATTGACTGCTTCTTTGCACATTTCACCCGCAATATCCTCCAAGATTATGGCACAGAATCCATATTATTATGGCACACATTGTCAGCCATCTGGAGCATATTTTTATTTTCAAGTAATTCAGCCTGCTGCTGTTGTTTGTTGCTGCTATCAAGGTTGATGACCGATAAAAAGCATGGCACATTTTTTAACTTGAAATGTGCGCCCAAATCTACTCTTTGTGAGCTTGTTGCTTCAAGATGACAAACCCCAGCATTTCTGTACATAGCAAGAATAAAGAGAGAAGAATTGTGCACCAAGTACCTCGTGAATTGGAAACTGCGACGGAATGCCACCTGCGTCAGGTCCGTGCACAATGATTTTCTTGGCACTTGGAACATTGGCTGTGATCAGCAAGGTTGCCTGAAAAGGACGGCAAGAAATGCCTTTTGTCAGCTTACTAGTGTAACAAGTTAGCAGGCATAGAAAAATGCCAACAGGCTTAGCTCAGTTAAAGAGAGACAAGTTAACATTGCACGCTACGTCAACTCACATCGCATTGCTCTTTTCTGAGCACTTGCTTCAGGTCTTTCAAGTAGAGTCCATGGACACTGGGGACAACCTTCAATAAAAAATAACTGTGAGAGTCAGTCAAGAACCTCCGAAACCATCATTCATCTACATTTCTGTTAGTGATGGCACCAGGAGTATGTAGGTGAGCGGAGGTGGTCCCCACAAGTAAACTGATCAGGTGATGATGTGGGAAATATTCACAGGCAGGGTGCAGTCCCAACCTGTTTGATTTATTTTAAGGCAAAAGCCTTACTAGCCTGCGTTAGCACCGAAACCGTATTTGCAAAATGTCTGCAAAGTGCAAGATGTCTCATCACCAGCTGGTGGCGTCACTGGTCATGGTCCGAAGAGTCGTGTGAAGTATATATAAAGGCAGTAATTAGTCAATACAAAGTCATGGTCATTTGTCATGATCAGTTGTGTCATTAATTAATGACATTAACAATTATGTATGTCACATGACTATGAGAACATCATGTGACAGTGCATGAAAATGTCACGTTACTATGAGAGTATCACGTGACAGTCAAGTTGCATGAGAAGTCCACGTGGCTATGAAGGCGCCACGCAACAGGAGTGATGCCATACCGTCTAATCCCACTCTTATAGGAGCGCTGAACACACACACGCCAAGGAAAGGAAATTTCCACTATGCAGCACAAGCCCTGGCGTTGCTAGCAAAAGCTATACAAGAGGCAGGCAATGCAGTGTGTGCAGCAGCAATGCTCCGGCTTTTGCATTTCTCCAGTGCAGATTCCGCAGTGCTCTCGGGAATTTTTTGGGAGGAGGAATGGCCGAGTATATGAGTTAGAAAGAAAGAAGGAATGCAATTTTTAATTGCTGATATGTTCAGTGTTAATGACGCTAACTCGAAAAATTTTGAAATGTGGTAAAAAGTGATGTAATAGCTATCGCTCATTCGGTTTACCTAATTTCATTAAATATCGCTTCCTAGTCCCTGCAAAAGGATCGATGATGCAAAACTTGCAGGCAAACATAGAAAGTAATTTTGTCGTAGCATTTTAAATTGTGACACAATCGTCAAGTGAAGCCACGATAATGTTCAAGGTTCTCCACATCGCATACCGCCGTGTAGAGCACCTGACAAAAATGTCATCTGTGGCGACGGTACATTCTCTATACAGAAATGTTCATGTACAATGTACAGAAAAAAAGCCATCACCACTGAAAGCAAAGGCCACAGGGTGTTGTTTGGTAGCATATGACGACACACAGCTAGGTGTGGACGACGAGGCAGCTGAAATTTGAAACCTGACCACAAATGATGTCGCCACCAAGCCTCTCCTCATTTCTCCAATGTTTCTGAGGAGAAGCCTGAAATTAATCCAGGCTTTAATGTGTGATTAAGTTAACACTTTAAATGCTAGCACAAAAAGAAAAGCCTGCTTGTTCTGCCTACAAGCTCCATAAACTTAAATCCCTGAGTTTGGAAGAATTCTTAAGAACTGATTGCTTTAGTTTCCCTTTTAAGGAATACTCCTGCAAGATCCAATTGACTGACAACAATGCCGTTTCAGTTTCAGCCCCATAACCTGCACCAGTTGTTGTTGAATCCCTAACAAGGTGATCCAATATTCCACTGTCAGTAAATGCTCAGAGTGACTGACATCAGCCACAGTTGTTGACAAGACCGAAAGCAATCTTTTGAGTGTTGCAAAAAATCTTGTCAGCCCAGTAATAACAGCGCGGAAAAAGAATGAGTGGACCTAGAGTATTTGTAAACGAACTACAGAAAACCAACTTTTATTTTTTCACTGGATGCATAGAAAATACAAGAGTTATATATTTGCCCATTGTAAGTTATTTAGGTCTTTCACAAGCATTCGGTAATCATATCTGGCTAATAATATATACTATTGCAAACCATGTAGTAAAGATCTTTTCACATTTTGGCTATTATAACTAAGATTAAAAATCCCAGTGCTTTCATGTTCACCTGCAGCTACACCTCTCGTTTAAAGATTATTTAGGGGATCGCAGAAAACAATGCATAACGGAATCTCTTCCAGCAACACGGATTTTTCTTCATTTTGAATGCATAGTGTACAAAAAGGCAAATTTGTGCGGCTTCTGTGGATAAAAATGGACCTACAAGTTGTAGCCAATCAATTCCTGGCATCTACTCAGCACCTCATAACATCCTAGCACATATTACGCAAAGTGTTCACTAAGAATGCATGTCAGTTTCACACTTACCAGCCAAAGCATTGATATGGCATTGGCAATAAGCTCTGTTCCCCCTTCCACGGGGGCTCGTATGTAAAACATAATGTAGCCAACCTGAAAAACAAAAGCGTTAAATATTGATACACAACCAATGATGCATGTTGCAAACGCTACATCAAAAAGTGCTTTGGCGGTTTTAAAACTACATCACGGTTGTCTTTATCAGCAAATGCCCGGAGAAGGCAACGAGCGCTAAAGAAAGGGGGGAAATTCCAGCTAACAACACACGAGGAAGGTTTCTGGAATGTTTTCAGCAAATAGTCTGTGAATAGGAAAAGTGCAATAGAGGGCAGTCATTGATAAAAATTCAACATTTACAATTGGCCCAGGTATAGAAATTCACATGACCTGCAAAAGCTTTTAGTTAAAAAGGTCGGAATCAGAAGTAAATGTTATTCTTGGCACAGAAGACTTAAGTTTAATATACTTGCTAGGAAGTATGTAGATCCACTGATTAAACAAAAAAATTCATTGAAATACCAAAACTATTTTTTTACACTGCTGTCACTTTTTAGATCGCTTGCAAAATAAACTGTAGATGCTTGAGACTTCATCCCAGGTTGTTTACAAGGGGCAAAGCATAGATAACTGCAACACCAACTAGACGAATGTTGAACTGTCAGAACTGCGGTGTTGCACTTTGATTAATTGTTTACGCATTACTAAGGCGTTCATGTTCATGCCCTGGCATTCACTCTGGGTGTAGAATACCTAGCTTCCAACAACAATGTGACTTTCGCTGGATGAACACATATGTGTCTGTACTGCTTGTGATCACGTCAGTCATTCACAATTCATCAATGAGTGGAAACTGCCTCTGCCCTTTGCTGCAGCCCGCAATGTACCGCCAAAATAATACAGAGGGTCCTTGTGACTTTCACAGCTGGTCATCTAGTTTCTTTGTCTTTGCGACTGGGCATGGAGGACAGTGATCCTTGTTGTTGCTGGTGATGGCCCGAACTTTACTTAATTTGACTCATTATTGAAGATACCTTCCTCTTTTATAGAACGACAGGCTTGTACTCCCGCTTTCCTGTACAATATGTAACAGCTAGCTCAATGACTAGCGTTCCACATGCATGTTTCGTCTGAATTTTAACTCTTCGTGCTTTTTTTTTATTATAGACATTATTCCAACATAAGAACAGCAGTGAAACCATGCTTCCAATAATACTAGGGATGTGGGAATATTTGAAATCACGAACATTAATTGAATGTTTGTTGTTCGATTTGTGTTTGTATTTGAAAATCTGATATTCGGGACTTCTGAATACTACTGGAAAATTACTGTATAAAAAAAAAACGGTATACAAAACCCTGCGGAAAATTACAGTAGATTTTTCAGTAGGACATACACTTATGCGCTATTCTAGTTTAATTTTGCTTGCAAATAGCACGTGAATTCTAAAACAAACAAGATGAACAATGTTCGCTCTTTATTAATTTTCCGTTATTTTTTTTTCCGTTCATCAGACATTCATTATTCGATTCTATATTCAAAGACACTTTTTTTTCTCACAGTTGTTTGACTGGTATTAAAACATTTCGATATTTGCACACCCCTAAAAAATGGCAATCTATCCACAAGTGGCAGTACAAACATGAACCTATCAATCTTGAAAATGCGCCATTTTGCAAAGATTTCACCTATGGTCACAAAAACATTTTTAAAGACTCGCTTTTAATGCAATAGGCCCTAGTCTCTAGTAAATCTAGTGCTGGCGTTGTTGGCCATTGTGAGCGAGAAATAACAAGCTAGCTCTGGCAGGTAGTAGGTGGCAGGTGGCGTGGCCATGCACTGGCTGGTGACCGGGTGATGTGACATCACGCGACCATATGACATGGCTGAGTTGACAGGCGCTGTCAACTCAGCCATCGTCTTTGTGATTGGAGGGTGAGACTGGAACCCAGCCTTTCAAGACCCTTGAATCCTGAGTTAAGACACACTTCCTCTAGGCTATGCAGGCACATTCGTACGGCTTGGTTAAAAGGGGAATAATGTGGAATAACATAATGTGGCATCTTACAAATGCATGTCGATAAGTAGTATTTGTACAATAATAGAAATACAAATAAAAAATTACCGATTAGGACAGCAGCACAGTGACTGGATACGAATAAAGATTCGAAAAGGGAGCCATTATTCCCTTAAAGGGATTAATGGGAACATTATACCCCTAAAGGTAGAGCATAAGTGGCCTCCAATTTATGGGCCGTTTGAGGAAATTCTTTGGACGCAATTAAGAAGAGTATATCGTACTTGAAGTTTGCTCAAATGCGATTTTTTTTTTGTCACATTTTCTGTCTCCCTCAACTAGTAACATATTAAAAGCTCATTACGTGCTATTGATATAAAAACAAATGTGTGAGTCAAAGCATGTACTCACTTGCATTGCCTCATTAACCTACGTGGCCAGCTCACATGATGATGAGGCTAGCATTTAGTATTTGACAAGCTACTGGTCATGCATGAATGCCACGTCACAAATTCCAGTGGTAACAGATTAAGTGTGCTGCCATTTTATTTCATTAATTAGCGCTCCAGTTTCGGTCAACGATACAGACACACCAATTTCTGCAGCATAAGAGAAAGAAGTTTAACACTGCACCAGGTAGTTATAGAGGGTGTGGGCAGCTTGTGTGGGCAGTCGAGGCACAAATCGTAGCAGGCGTCGCAGGATCTGGATCACGCTGTCCGGCTTTTCACGGGTGAGCCTCTCCAGGAAGTGGCGAAGAAACAGTGCCGTATCCTCTACGAGGCAGTTCCAGATTACTTTGTAGGCCACCTCATACACTGCAAGGACGGCACGCATACAATTTGCTTAGTTTTGAATTTGAAAAAGAATAGCATCATAAGGCCTGTGTGATGCTCGCCAAAGACCGCAGTAAAGAAAGCAAGATGCAAACTGGACAAGAGATGGTGCCGCGTCTAGCTCCTTTTCTTCTCACTCCTCCCCTAATTTCTAGCTGTAGTGAGGGAGCAAGTCGTGAAAATAAAGAAAAAGCGCAAAACAAAGCCAGATTGGCTTGCATTCGTGAGTAGAGTGTGGCATCGATTTGTTCTATGTTTTTTCTCGCTCAGCCCAATGTATGAAATTGAATGCAACAGATAACTCCACCCGAGCCTCTGCCGCCCCCAATTATAGTTCCTCACTCTCACTATGTTCCTTCCTTGCTCCAAGAAGCCATCAGTTTTGCATTTTGCACAACACCTTTGCCAATAAACGGGCATTCCGTTCAAACCGAAAACCCAACTTCAATTCTTAGTTTACCTCCGCACTAGCAACACATATTGCAGATTGGCATGCACAAATGTTATAATGCATACCTTCTCTATATTATAAAAAAAAAAAAAGTACATGTGACAAAGACCAGCTGTGGTAAGGAAAGCTCAGCTGTAATGTCCATGGCAGTTCATAAAATGCACAAAGTGGTTTGGGAAGGAATGTCGTTAAGTGTTCAGTGCTCCGTTTTGTGCAAAGAACACCAAACCAACCAGATTTTGACACAAAGTAGTTGAGGACAAAGTTGGCCTCAGAAAAGGAAAAAATATTTTGCAGACAGCAATGTTTTCTTTGCCATGGCACGTGCCTGACGTACTAATGTACTCTTGGAGGGAACACCAACTCCAGATTTTTTATTTTTTTTTCACCTGCACTAGCATGCTTTGGCTGCATGAAGTGCGACTACACATTCACACGTTCGCCCCAAAAGTGGACGACAATGTATGTGCGTTACCACTGCCTACATAACATACCTGCGACACCGTCTGTGCTGACCTCTGCATCATTCAAGAGGTTTATAATGTACACCGCCGCTGAACACATGCACGATGGAAACAAGGCATGCGCCACTTGTATTGGGTGGGCAGACAACCGCTCTGCCGTCTGGTCTTCATCTCCTGAAGGCAAAAAGGAAACATGTCAAGGAAGGACCAGGCATTAACGCATCACAAATATACAAAGATATATATTAAAGTAACTTTGCACCAAGACATTATCCAGCACTATACTTTCACATGAAATAGTCTCAATATTAATTTCATCCCAACATTGGCTACACTGCCTCAAAAAAATAGACTAACATCATTTTCTGTGTGTGTGTATGCCAAACGCTTAATAGACACTTGACCATAGAAAGGGCAGGAAGAGTCAGCATAAGAATAACAGGTAATGGCATAATAAATTAGACAACTTCATTCTCCCAGACAAGCTGGAAACTAAGACTTGCTGTGCCACAGCCTGATGACCAACAGAGTATGCCCGTCCTAGTTGACAACTCACAGGTTGGTAAGAGAGGATCCAAATAAATTTTTCTTCCACACACTTACGTGACATCCCTTAACCAGGTTTTCCTGCCGACTTTAAGTACCACGACCAAATGTGATTTTGAAACTGTGCTATTTTTGCTCAGCGTAGAGTGTGCCAACTTAATGGTATTGGGCTGGTAGTAAGAGAAAACTTTTCTCAGTTGCACCGAGTTCCATTAGGTTTGTGCACTGTGGAGATAAAACAAACCTGAAAAACCCTTCTGCAACTTGCTAACAGCCATAATAACATGCATTAGGTGATGCAGTGATGACACTTTCATCCGTGTTTATACACCGCGCTTTCTTTAATAACAAATGCCCCTGCATAATAAGCACACCCCTTGCATAAGCCATTAAAATCTGTGCGATTTTTAAGTGACCACAATGCATGATTCACTACACAAATTAATATGAATTATTTCATACAAAAGTGCACTCGTTATGCAAGTACTAAATACAGTACATATCCTTGTATACGCTATGGTGAAGAGAACAAGAATATGTCAGTTGATAAAAAGCAAAATGGCAACAGCTAGGACAGAAGCACCAATGTGACAATTAAGCCAAATTACCTTCTTCGTGTTCTTCAACAGCATGGAACAGAGCTGGCTCATATGCGGATAGCACATTCACAGCAACGGAAGTGATGTGGAAGTTTTCCCTCTCGTTGCATTTCTTCTCTTCCTCAGCCTGCAGGGCTCGATGAATGAGCTCCATCTGCTGCTTGCGGCGTGTCTGAGTCGCCGTCACGAATGACCGCTGCACATGACCGAAAAAGATGCAGATGGAAGCAAGCTTTCGCCACAAAATGGAAAGAGAGCTACAAAAAGTCTACATAAAGACAGTTGGGAGCATTTGCAGTGCAGCCGTTTCTACTCACAGAGGCACTCAATTAGAGCAAAGAAAACGTGATGTGACCAACATGATTCCCACTCTAAGGCTGTGGCACGAATTCGCAATGGAGATTAAATGGGTCAGAGAATGAGAGCACGCAAGCGCAGAACTTAATTATAACCCCAAATTTGTTGATGCCGTTTACTGCAGATAAACGTGACCACTAAAAACTCTAATATCCTGGCATGAAAGGAACACAAAAAGCACATATGTTATGTGAAAGAAAGGAAAAGACAAGAAGACCATAAAATCTACCATGAGCATACAGCCTCAACCCAGCTTACATGCACTTCAAGATAATTGCCTCAAGGTTTGGCTGTGCAGAAGAATGACTTCATGGAACGAACAACAGCCAGATGCTTGTGTGAACCAGAATTACCTATTCATCCCTTCCTCAAACACTTTTCATGACATGTCATGAAGGAATAATATGCTGGGCCCCAGGTGAACCACAGGAAGTGAAGCAGCTTGTTTCATGCTAGAAAGCACTCATCAGTGACTGCCTATTTCCTGTGCTGGTTACTCCAGTCACCAATATCTCTGCAAATGGACAAAACATCATGCAGCCAGAAAAAAGAAAAAAAGACCTGCGTGCCTACTTGATCAAGTCACTGCAACTATACACACCTCCTGGCATAAGGCAGACAGGCAGCTGCGCCATGGAAGATTTTTCCTGTGGCATGGGCAGAGGCTCTTTATTTTTCTTTCCTTTTCATGCCTCAACATAATATATGTCCATCACACAAAGCCCGTTATACCTAGTGGCACGGGCAGAGGCATATTATTTTCTATTACTTTTGGGTAACGTCACCATAATATATGTCCATCACACATCACTAGCTGCCCAATAGACATACTTTCTCTTGCACCCGCACTGTGTTTGAGCAACCGAGTATCCCTGGCTTTGATTGATTGACCCAATTTTTGGTTTGGTACATTTTCTTTGCCTGTAAGCCAGCATAAGAATAACAGTGAATGAATCCCACGTGACAGCTGTAGTGTTTTGTTACAAAAAGGCTCAACTGCAGTGCCATTCAAATGTCCTCAAAGTGAGTTCATTTCACTGCTGCTTAGCACTTTCTCCTTCAAGGACTCACATAACGAAAAAACCAAATCTCGAAATAGAGCTTTCCTGTATTTAGTACTAGCAAACTAACTCTAATGAGGCATTGTAATCTTCACTACGAATCGCAGCTAGAGCCCTGATGTGTTCCGACATGTGCCAGCGCCCTCCAGTTCTCTGCTCATCCGTCACACTCTGCTGCCATAGGTTACGCTAAGGTCAAAGCAGGTGGTTTGTTGATAACTTATGCTGTCAATTCAAAACGTCTCAAGCAAGAAGTGAGCATTTTTATCCTCACAGACTGGTCCTGATTGATGGTGACTTCCTCCACTTTGGTCTTCACTTGAGGCATCCACGGAGGATCAGCCACTGGCGCACAGTCCAGGGCAATGCGTGGGCTGGGCAGAGTGAACTCAATGGTAGGAGGAGGCACCTGCAAACCCCCCCCCCAGAAGGAAAGAAAGATAATTCAAGGGTACGACGTGATAGCTTTAATGACCCCTCAAACACAAATACTCTTCAGCATGCAATTGCAAACTACCCATTTATAGGAAAGACCACCCGACATAGATACCTTGAAAGGACAACTCCGGAGGTTTTTCAACATTCACATATTCTGGTAAAATTTTTACTGTAGGGTTTCTTCTCTGCCCTGATGCAATCTCCCAAATTTGGATGCAGTGTGACAATTCATTCGCGCACAATTTGATTTTCAAATGTGCAGTTTTTGTGGCCTCGGTTCAGACAATTACTGTGAACAACACTGCATTTGTTACGTCACAAACATTATACCCACGTTACTGCCCGCTCCACATGTAGTCATGAAATTTTGAGGCCTGTATTAGGCTATCTCAGACATTTTATGCAATATGTCATGATTTCCAGACTTTTGTGTACCAAATCGTGTGAGTTTTTTTTAATACTGTATGTGACATTACTGTTTCATCAACTGGAACGTCACTGATGGCCATGAAACCAGTTTCAGTTTCGATTTCCTGTTTTTATTTTAAAAATAGCTTTACTAGTAATTTCGAAAAGCGTTTTTTTTTTGTGCAGGAGTCAGGACAAACCGAGGAATACAATGCAATCGATAATTCTAAATGATGAAAAAACCACCAGAGTTGCCCTTTAAAGCCCCACTTTGACCGAGCTGTATGGATGTGCCTGCGTGGCCTCCGTCTCTCAAAGTCCACCACTCACATCATCCAAACAAGACAGTCACAACTCCCACCAGCTATACACAAACTAAAGAAAACCACAACACATCTGCAGCTGCCACAAATCACGTTCTCTGCTAGTCAAAGACGAGGTGTGCGAGTGTGATGTACTTGGGAGTAGAGGAGGAAGTTGTGCCAGGGTGTGAAAGAGGAAGTTCGGGTTCCGTTCTGTATTACAGTTGTGCACCTGTGTTGTGTTTCTCTCTCCGGTTTGTCTACTTTGCGCCGCAGTTCTGGGTATTATGCACCAACTCGCCCCACAGGCTGTTTTTTTTGTCATAAAAATTTGCCACATATGCTTGACGGAGGCTGGTTACCTTGAAGACCAAGTGTGCAGCCTCTTCCATCCTCAACCAGCACTGGTAGCGAAATTTCCAAAGTGCTTGGAACCTGAAAGGGCACAGCAACATCAATGTATTCAAACATTGACCTTCAATTGACCCTGACCATTAAGCAAGGGTAAAAGCTGGATGTGGTTCTCTCCCTAATAGGATATGTCCTCAGAGCTTGCATTCTTTGTCCCCGAAGTTTCACTACTCCCAAATAGTCACAATTTGGCCATATATATTGTAGCAAAACAACCTAACACTGCATGGTAATGGAAAACAGAGGCTTAGTAGCAGAGTCTGCAAAACTGATAATGACTAACCTGTCCTGAATGTGAACAATCTGGCATGTCGCAGCTATCTATACTACTGCATGCAAGGGAACTGTAAACTACCATCACAATTCTCTCTCTTTTAAGGCGAAAGCTCATGACTCGCCAGCATGTACGTCTGTGCGTGCATCCATGGGATATTTCTCCATGGAATACCACAGGATTGCACTTGTCAATCATCCTGATGACCGTCATCAGAAAAATAAAAACTTCGTCTCCACTAGGAATCGAACCTCCATCCCTCAAATCCCCAGCCGAGTACTTTAACCAACTGCGGCACGCCCGGGATCATAAAACGCACATCATAATTCTCCTTGTCCACCGTGAGGATGATAGTAGCAGGATTCCGTGAGTGACAGATACTGCGCCTTTCCTTTCCTGTAAACAAATTATAGAATGCCGGAGAACTGATGCGTTCAGTGGAACGCTGGTTGTGTTAGACAAGGAGCGTGCGATGTACTGTGCGCAGCAGCAACGCTTGGGCTTTCGCATTTCTCCCCTGCAGATTCCACAGTGATCTCGAAATGTTGTTTTTGTATGAAGTCTGCAGTAATGAATGAATGCAAATCACACAGCTCAATTTCTAACCCTTTAAAATCCTACCAAAACATTTTCCTAAAACAACAAATAGGCAAATACACCCATTCCTTTCTTGAGCTTAATTCCCTGCCTATCAACGCGTATTATGTCTGTTACAATCAATTTAGAGTCACCTTTCCAGGATACAACTATTTACGAGGTATGTGCAAATATCAAATTTTTGGATGCAAAGTTAATAAAAATAATAAAGATTTGATGCAAATTGAATTCAATTTTTCTGATTTCCATATATTTTCAGTTATTTCAGATGTAATTAAAGGTAGTCCACACTAAAGATAAACAAATTTTTGTAAAGCACAGCTATGAAAAGAAACAGAGACACAGAAAACAAATTTTGTTTTCATCCATCATCAGCATTCCTGTAAGATTTATGAAGTATTAAGTGAGGGATGGAGAATCTTATTTTGTGGGATAAGACATCCTTTTAAATCTCCAACAGATGCATTCAGCGAAAAAAATTTGCCATGGTTTAGGTTGTGGTTAAACCTGGAGCTGCGCGAGAGCTATCTGCATGGCTACGCTTAGGTTCGGCTTGAAAGTAAAGATATGGCTTTTGCACACAGTAATTTACTCTGTGGTTTCAGTTTATTTATGCCATAGGGGGCACTTCTTACCACTAAAGTGCGATGAGGCGAAAGCCTCTATCGCGCGGTGGTCCAAAGCCCTCCACTACGGCACCCTTTCTCTCTGCTTTCACTCCCACCTTCGCGATGACGCGATAGCGTAAGCCTCCAGCCAACATATAAAGCCCCGTTTTAACCGAGCCATATATGAACGTGCCTGCGTGGCCTAGGGATAACGTGAATGGAAGGGTTTTGGCAGGGTGATTTTGATATCACCCTCATGTTGACAGCTCCTGCCAAACGTAATGTCAGGAAGCCCTACATCCAGCTAGTGCTCAGCCATGCCAGCTGCCAGCTATCACCTCCCACGACTTCTTCTTCTTTCTTTGCTCTTCGGAAAGGCACAGACAGGCACCGGACAGGCACGGACAGGAACAGCGAAATGGCGAGACTGGCCAATGTAGCTCTCACGACAAAAAAAAAATTGCTTTCTGAGTTTGGCCTCACGCTCAAGTTTATAAAGCTTATTAGTAAATGCTGCCATGAAGCACTGTAAGGTGCCTATGCAGGTGACTGCTCCCTGGAGAAGTGTCAGCAGCAGTCAGTTATTGGAGGAGCAAGGCACAAGGCATTGCTAACAAAGTTGCAACAAGAGAGCTCGCAAAACAGACACATAGGCTGCTGATACTTCCTTGCGGCACATAAAGACAAAGCACCAGTTAGTGAGCCTCATCACGCGGCGCACAGGAGAAAAAAAGTTTCGTCTGGCTACCCTGACAAAGAAGCAGCAGCAACAGTGGGGAGCAAGACAACCAAAAGAAAGATGGACTCTGAACTGTATAATGTGCGGCAGCACTTCACAAATGCTACGACAATGAGCCAGATCAAGTTTGGATGGATGCTGCCTGTGATGAGAACGGAGCTACTGCGGTTGTTCACAACCCCCACATTTCGTCCCTAACTTTCGAGCTTCCTTCAGGCACCACACCTGAGGAAGCCGAGAAGACCACTATAGCCATCGCTCTGGCATACACAGATGCCAGTTACGTACTTAGTGATTCCAAATCCGCCATTCTAAATGATGCCAGGGGCCGTGTCCATCCCTCGACACACCACCTGCTGCAGATGCCCACCCCCCACCTCCCCCGATGGGTTGAGCTCACCTGGGTGCCTGCGCACAAGGAAAATTTCGGCAACGAGGCCGCTGACTCCTTAGCCCGAGGGTCTAGAAACCGGGCAAGGACAGACCTCTTGAGGAATTTCTTGAAGGAGCGTATGCATTCGTTTGCCGAGTTCATCGCAAACTCCCGTGCTGAGTGCCTCATCTATCTGTCACCCCAGCCGTCCCTCACTACCAGAGAACAGTCAATCTGGTGTCGCCTGCAGACACGAACACTGCTGACACCAGCTCTACTTTCAAAATTTTAGCCAGCATCTCCCATTTGTGCCGGTATCCCCCACTTTATGCTTCCACCCAATGCCACCCTTACCCATATTCCTTTATCCTGCCCGGTATCTCCTTCCCCCGCCGGGCCAATGCCTCTCCGTATCTGGGAAGACTGGGAGACCTCACTGCAATCAATGGACCCGGCCAGGCAGAAGATCGCCGTCAGCATGGCCGCATACGATAAACATGAATGTTTAGATCGTGAGTGGGGTCGTGCGGAGATCCCGGAGGCCTGCGTGCCTCGAATTCTTCGATACAATAAAGTTTTTTCCTTCTCCTTCTTCTCCTCTGAACTGTATGAACCCATGTAGCCACGCTTAACACTAGCTTGTTAATAAACAGTTGTTTCCAAAAGATGTAAAAAAAGACATCCCGCATATAATCTGCACCTCTTGAGTAAATAATTGCCTAAAACCCAAAATGAAGCACTCTCAATGACACAGAGCACGCAAGTATCAGCTTCTCTGACTTGCAAGATCCATATAAACCCTGAATGCTGTTGCAAGCCAAAGACATGAAAACAAAGCCATGTAATCAGATGCCCCCCGCTTCGCACACTGCACTGAACGTGTTGCAGTTCTGCCAGGCTTGTTCCACATCCATTTTCACATAATTTTTTTCTTGTCTATCTATTGCGAACTAAACGCACTGTTTGTAGATTCCTACTGGCAAAAATTTCAAGCAAACGCCACAAAGCAGCCGCACGCAGCAATGCATGCATGCTGCATCCTCATTCTTTCCTACACAAGCTGGGCGGCTTCCGCACATGCTGCACTTCTTGTGATACTCGTGATCTGAATTGAGAGGATCTCTACCATTCAAAGCCAACTGCCATACCAGCAATCGTGGCATGATGCAGTGACAAGCCGCGTGGTGGAGTACTGCGTTTTCCAACCGAAAGCGTGTACTATCAGCTCTCAATGACACACTGGTCACCTTAAAGAATAAAGAGCAATTTAACTCGCGTGATAAACGCAAGATACTGCCATTCGAAACAGTTACACAATATTCTAATGCCAGCTTAGGTGAACTAGGAATTCGTGCGGTGCAAATCAAATAGAAAATTATATTTGAAAACTATTCAAAGTTTCGAATATTCTCAAATCCCTGCTACTATTTACCTTAAAAGAGCGTTGATCTTCTGGGTGGTGTCTTCACTTTTAAGCTCTCGGCTCAGGAGCTCCGAGGCATGTTCGGGAGCTTTCACAGCAGCCAGAATAAAGACAACAGCTGTGATGAGAGAAGAAAATGCGAACCAAGGAATGAAGCCCACAACTCACATTTTGAATAATTGCTGGTCAAATGTTAAAACTGTTGCCATGCAACATGAGACCTGGTACAGTGTGAGCTACCTTCACCAGTTCCGGCTCCTCACTCTGAACTATGACTTCCTGAATGCAAAAGCTTCTTATAAATTTAACTAAGAGACCTTATTGTCCTTCCTCTTTTCCTCCAACCAAGCTTATAAAGTTTTCTAAGTGTAACAGATCCTTATTTTTTTTTCCTTCTGTCTACAGTTCTTTTGCACCCAAACCAATGAACATAATATGCCATGCAATTTCACTTCACTGAACACCTTGGAATAATTTTTTTACTCAATGTGCATAAATTGATGAGGTTTTCGTTTTTCCCGTATCAGGAACTTGTGGATAATGAGAGACTAGGATGCTGTCCACTGAAGTCAAAGCACTAACATTATTCCAACAAAACAGCCTTGCTCAAAACAGTGGTCCGCAGAAAAAAAAAATGCTCCGAGCCAAGGCATACTGTAGCACTTTAACATTCTGCATACACTGTCTCATCAATTCCGATCTCATCAATTCCGACTGATGGCATAACTCATAGTTAGCATGAATGGCTGTCCTCGGTTGCAAATGCACGTACTGGTTAGAGCTTTATATTGCGACACATAATGTGTTTGCCGACACACCTTAGCACATGCAGCCTTTTCACATTGCCTTGAATGTGTGTCATTCAGAGGTCAGCCCCATCCCCCTTCTCCCCCTACACACACGTGCACACACGCACGCACGCGCACTCACACGCACGCACACACACACACACACGAATGAATGGAGCATATTTGTGCAAAATGCTGTTGACCGAGGATATTATGTTAGGCACATGTTTTCAGTCTAAAACTACATGTGATCTAAGTCTTAGTTCATTCCGCATGCAGCAAAAGACTTGACTAAGACCTTACTTGATCATCTCTGTTACAGGCTCACATTCCTCCTTTCCCACTTCATTAATTTCTAATTGCTACAACCCTCTTCCTCAGTTCTAACACAACCGCATTTCCTTCCCATCATGAAGCTCTCTTTGCTCCTCTTTATCCCTTGGATAAAGAACACAGGTTAACTTTGCGCTTACTTTTTGTTTGCTTAACAAAGACGTTAAGAAATGAAAACCGAGTGTTAACAATTGTGATCTCTTTTTAATTTATTTTTCTGCGATCCTGCGAGTGACTTTCCCTTCCTCCAGCATCAAAGGGCACTAGCCAACTCAAATGTAAGAACTCACAGACTTCTTATGACTCAACCAGTCTATGGTAATAAAAAGCAACTTGAAATGAAGTGCCGATGTAAGCCATAAATGGTGCAGCACTTTTACTGCACCTAACTGGTAACGAAAAAGAGAAAAATGCTTACAGAAAGACTGCACAAAGCCTACCTGCCACAGCACTCAGCTGCTGGTCACTTTCGAGAAGAAGCTCCCAGGCGATGGGCATGGCTTCGATGAAGGTTTCCTCAGTGGCCACAACAGTGCCTTTTATAAGTGTTGACAAAGGACTGTGGAACAAGCTCATTACCTAAAAAACAAAACGGTACAACAGTGGCTTCCAGTGGCTGTATGCCCTATAAGTAATGCAACTCTTAATGCAGTGAAACAAAGGCATCAACTTTTGCTAGTTTTTTTTTGTAAACATAACTAGCACGTAATACATTAAGACTCAACAACAATAACCTGCCGTGTAACTTTTATGGGCAAAAATAAGTTTGGAGCAACAGAAACATGCAGGATAGATTACTACTGACTGACCAATTGAGCACCTTCGATAATTACAGGTGTTACCTGCATGCATAAGTTTAAAATTATTCCCTTCGAATATTCACAAAAACAAAGTTGTGCCTTTCCTTGGATTTTCTGCAAAGATAAAAACATGGTTTCCTAAAGCTTCTGCAGCACTGCCTGGTCTGCGGTACTGTCTCGATAGAAGTAGCTTCCACAGAGAGCCCGCAGGCACCATGTACAATAGAACCCCGCTATAGTAAACTCGGATATAGTAAAGTCCAACTGAAGTCCCAGTTCATTTTCCATAGACAACTGCACGTTTTCCCGCCTTTATATTAAATACATTTTCGGTAAAAATCGGTTATAGTAAATGCGCCTGGCCGCGGCGGCGACTCCCATGATATGACATTGCCGCCCGTGCACTACATAGAATCACGAAGAAAAGATTTTTTGTATTTGAAAACAGAAAAATAAGATCGAGTGTCATTTCGAGTGGCTTTACCACCAGGCTTAGCAGCATACAGGAGAAGCCTACTTTACGGAGGCCTGGAGCCATGAGGGAGAGCACGCAGCTCATAGGGGAAAAAAGAAAGTAAAGCTGTCTACAAACATGGAAAGTAGGCGCCGCGGTCCATTCAGAAAGTAAGGGAGAGTAAAAGTGCAGCAAGAAATAGTAAAGGAGAAGAAACGGGAGAACATTCACAGCACTGTGCAGCACAAAGCATGAGGCAACGGAGGCAAGAAGTGAAGGTGCAGCATGTGCGGTCTTGCAGCACTCAACTGCCGTGGGCATTTATCATTTATTGCCTTTTAAAAGACAGAAACGACAAAAAGTAGCACCGTGTTCATGTGAGGCTTTGGTTTTCACATGAAATCAAACTTGGTTGTATTTGTAGCCACAGTGTCTTCATGCTTCAGAGGTACTTCCACAAGATGTGAAAAATTTTGATAACTGAAAAAAAAATTGAGATAGAAGGTATTTCAGAGTGTTTTTATTTTTTTTTTTTTTTCATTAAGCAGCAAGACATGTTCAGTAAGTAGGCATTTAATTACCAGACCGCATCTTCAGGACCATGTCACCACCAACAACTGATAGTGTAAAGACTCTGATATAGTAAAGATTTTTGCTGGTCCCAGTGACATTACTATAAATGGGTTCTACTGTATTATTCAATACAAATAGCTCGTAGAAGCTTTTGCCTTACAAGAGATAAGGGCCAAATCCCAAATAATTTTTTCACAGGCTAACTTAACTTGATGAGCTAGAGTATGAAGATGAATGGGACTGATCCGCAATTCTTTAAACAGCGCGACAACTAGTAAGGTAGAATGTATGCTCTAAACCCAAACATGCACAGCTTGAATGCACCATATGTGACCCATCACCTGAGTCTTGAGGTACTTGAGCATCGGGTGCTCCTCCTTGGCTGGGCTGGCACCCTTGCCCTTGCCAGATTGGGGCAGAGGTGGTTTTGTCTCGGGTGGCATGCCACCCTCCACGTCATGCACCAGACAGGTGGCACTGCTGTGAAGCGACCGCGCACCATCCAGCGCCTTCTCCAGTTTCTCCAGGTTGTGCGCTAGGCTCGCCTTGCGTTTCAACGGTGAGCTCGGCCCTGTGATAATCTGCGAGGGCCAAGTTTACGAGACTGCTTCGTGAATGGCACTTTCAGTGGGATTGGAACTGAGTTGTGCAAAGATACAAAACATGGATCTCCATGCAGGTTCCAAACAATTGCAGAGGCAGCACGACGATGCTGATTGCAATGTGCGCACCATTCATAAAAGAGCTGGCTGATCACTCCTGTATAACTGAGTGCAAAAACGAAAGAGTGGCTACTAAGTACGATACTCAAGCAGAAAGAAGCACAGCATAGCAACGCACTTTTGAAACAAAAGCCACCTTGGGCCAAGGTCAACGTGGGCCAGCAATTGACCTTCAAGGAGCCAAACGACAGTGCAGCTAGAAGAAAAGAAAACTTGTCTCCACCGGAAATCAAACCACCATTCCTCCGATCCCCAGCCGAATGCGCAAACCACTACTCCCCGCCAGCCTCGTAGGGAACAGATCATAATACTCCTTGTCTTGCATAAGAATGATTGCAGCAACGACAATTTCAACATAGTTAGTGATAGCGTTGATGATGGTAGTGATGGCAATGAGCATGCATTTAGCTGATAATGATGATAATAGTGGTGGCGCTAGTGGTGGTGGTGATAGCAGCAATGACAATGACGATGCAGTTAATGAAAACAGTCCTGTAAAATTTATTTCACCATTTCCGCTCTTAAGCAGACTTAAGCGCAATCCACACTTTCACTTCGCCTAACTAGGCTTAGCAGGGTTAAACCTCAGCCATTTTTTTCCACTTTGTTCTTTCCTTGTTCTTCCCCTAAGAGCAACAAACATAGGAAATGAGTGAGGAGGAGTTCCAATTAATATTCACAGTCATCTGAAAACCGCTAGAAAGTTAAGTGATATGCCCTTACCCTGGATTAAGCTTCACTGCAACAAAAATAGCGCAATGTCTGCATCCGCTAATGGAAAATAATTTAGTTTACAAAAGCTAATCAAAACTAATCTACTCATCACACAAAACAAACGAAAGAAACTACTTGAATCAGAAGTTACAAAGATCAAACCCTGCTGTGAGCACAGTCCCCACCTTTTTGAATTTTTTGTCTTTCTTTCCACCCTCTTTGTCCTCTTGCTGCTTGCCCATATCTTGGATAAGTCCAAAGTCATCTCCGTAAACCTGCACAGCAGATGTGAAGAGAGAAAAAAAAAAATAAGATTAGAACCCCTTCACCTAGACAAACAACTTTTCAGAGAACAGTACACATGAAAATGGGGTGGCTGATGTAGAAACAAAATTTCACCAGGCAACCATGGAAGACTGCACTTGTATTGAGTACTCACAGCTTACCTAGCCAACCAAATTTTACAAACGAACTTTTTTAATTTATCACAAGCTGGTGAATAGCGTCAATCAAGAGTTTGCAGCCACAGGCAAGACAATGCCAGATTAGTTTTTTTAAACCAAAGAAAACATCATAATACAAACCTCCACAGCACAAGAAAATAGAATGCTTTTTTCCGTTAAAAGCCGAAACTGGCTACGATGGGGTGCATGTATGGTTCAGTGCATCAGCCGGCTAATCAGCTCAATTTCCTTAAATAAGTGACGCTCAGAGTTTGTTTAGAAGACTTTTTTTCTATTTCAAAGACCACATATAAATAGGAATGTTAGAGATCGCTTGCTGAAACCCATTAATGCCTCAAGAGCCATTAGTTCGCTATGAGAATAGGCTGAAGGCACCATCTCTGAACAGTGTAAATGGTAAGAAATATGACCTGCAAGAAGCAGGAAACAAACAGCTGCCAAAATTGTAAATATAAATAACTGTTCAATCCCAGCTAAAACAACCGTCAAAAAAAAAAACATGAGTGGCATCCTCTCATTCAGCATTAACTCTGCCCGCACAAAATGTGTATAAGCCATTTCGTTGTCACAATATGTTACCTAGGCTGCACTTCATGTATTTTTTTTTCACACCTAAGTTGAAAACAGTGAAAAAAAGTGCATAGCCATTCCTGCTCCCTCCAAAACCTTGAAGAAAAAAAAGATTAACTTTGCAGAACAAGAGTTTGCTCTAAATGAATGGAAGCATTCCCAATATCTGGAATGGCTAGCAAATTTCAAATGACAATTTCAGTACACTCCTAAAGAACATTATGCAATGTTTATAACGATCTACACAGCTAGACGTAGTACAGACTGCTTGCTTTTTGAATAAATTAAAATAATCAGCCCATTTACTAATGCAATGGCATCAAGGGTAAAAACAATCCGCTCATCTGAGAACAAAATTAATTTACGCATCTTCTTTGCATCAAAGTTTACAATCAAATTATGCCGACTAATTCAAGTAGCTATTGCGCCTCAGCTGCAAATAATTTGTCGATTTTGGTAGCGGTCGTGGTGTTCTTTTGTGGCCTTGAACCATTACTTTCATTATCTCAAATCATGTAGCTATGATATACCAAAGTTTTTGACAGAGACAAATCTCAACTCCAAGTGAAAGCAAAGTTCCCCGAAAAGCTCAGGACTCCAGGACACCTCAATGTTGATTACCTGATCAGCAACTTGCATGCAGGCATCTCACATGCTTGCTCCATCCATACCTCCTAAAGAAAACTGCCATTGGTTACCTTTCGAACACTCTTTGCCAGCCGATTGCAGGCCCTCATCTGCCTCCTGTAGCAGGTGTGGTGGCAGAACTGCTGGTGTGTGCAGGTGAAGTGCAAGGTGCCGCAGAGTTGGACGATGACCTAAATACAGAAGCAACACTGAGCAAAATATTCACCATGCCTTGCTGCAGTGTGTAAACGGCCACCACCCATAAAGAAATCCATTAAACTTTGAATCCTTTGAACTTGAGCCAAGGATTTAAAAGGAAAGCCTCAGTGCAGCGTGATGAAACCAAATGCATAGTGTTTGCCATAATTTAGCAACTCCTCAGAGCATTCTTAGTTTTACTTTGTTAGTAAATTAACTAAAGTGAATTATGCAAAATATTTCATATTCATTTAAGGGCCAAATGCATTTCATGAAATTGTAGAGGGTGTTCAGGAGCAACCAGTCCATTTCTTTCTACGCTCTACCGACTTACTTCCTACATGTAATTTGGTCGTTTTCCTCTGGCTTTTAAAGAAAGCCGGTGAATAAGAAAAATACCATGTGACTGTGCTCACACGCTAGCACGCTGCAGTGCTCCCAAACATAGTGGTTCACCGCGCTAACACCTAGAACGGCAATAAACAGAACACAGGGGGCAAACTATTCATTGGTTTTTAATGGAAGAAACAGGAGTCATTTTATACACAAAAACGTGATCGTCATCACAGCAACATAAAGCCACGAGGAAACCTGAGAAAATCAATTATCGTAGGCATCAAAAGGCATACAGCTGGACACACTCATCGCGATACACTGCTGATACGCATATCAGTACCGAGGGATTTGATTTCAAGCGCTTCTGTGATTTCTCTTCCTGATTTGTTATTAGAATGCGAGATTACTGCGGTTCTTTCAAACTGAGGCTGGCATTTGCAGTGCTGACAATGCGTCGCCAGCTTTCCTGGATGCGCAATAGATTTACAATTGTTGGCATGGGCCCGTTTGGCCGACATACCTACTTCATTCTGCATGAGAGGGGAATGGAATAGACCATGCCGATATCGCATTCGACTTGTTTCATCCCATGGTTGGTGGTGCAACGTGGTTTGGGTGTCTTATCAAGTGTGTCGTTGCATGAACTGTTGCATAAACAAAAGGCTAAGTGAGCATGCCAACAATTGTAAATCCATCGCGCATCCAGGAAAGCTGACGACACATTGTCAGCACTGCAAATGCCAGCCTCAGTTTGAAAAAACCGCAGTAATCTCGCATTCTAACAAAACAGAAAGAGAAATCACAGAAGCGTTTCAAATCAAATCCCTCAGAGCTGATAAGTGTATTAGCAATGTATCGCTGTCGTTGTCTGCGAAAGAAATTGACCTGCTATCGCGATGAGTTTGTCCAGCTGTATACCTTTTATTCCTACGATGATTCATTTCCTCAGGTTTCCTCGTGTCTTTATGTTGCTCTGATGACGATCATGTTTCTGTGTATAAAATGACTTCCGTTTCTTCCATTAAAAACCAGCTGTTAGTTCGCGCTCTGTGTCGTGTTTATTGCCATTCTAGGTGTTAGAACGGTGAACCACTATGAATAACTAACTAGGCCCAATTCTCGCCATTTTAGCTCTCAGACATATTTTTAATTAATGAAACATGCACACTGACCATGCTGAAGTGAGCAAATGTCATACATTTCGACAGACTGCACAATGACAAAAATAAAGAAAAAGCTTACTATCACCATGAATTATGCAAATCTGAGTGCTTTTTCTTCCTTTTACTGTATTGTCAATGTGAAAGTTCAAAAAGCTCTGTCTGAGTCAGCTCTAGATAGCCTGCCATATCACTTATTGCTGGTCATGGCTTGCGCTTTCCGTGTTTCATTTTAATGTGCTGACACACTTTCAAGACTACATTGACAGCAGTCTTGGTTACTAATTCAGCCACAGTGAGCACGCATGTTTCGTTCATTCAAAATGAAGTTGGTAGCGCTGCAATATGACAGCATGTGAGCGTAGCCATCGGCAATTTTCTCATATTTTGCGGATTAAATCCTGGAAATAATTACCAATGTAGGAAGTATGTTGGGAGAAAGAACTGGACCAGTTGCTTCTAAGCTCCTTCTACAACTTATAAAACACACTTGCCCTAAACTCAATGTTAAGTTAATTTTATTTGTACCAAAAATACATACTCTGAGAAGTGCTACATGAACGCAGACAAATGGTTTCATCTAGCTCTATTTTCCTTGGCTCAAAGTATGTGAAACACTCTTAATAGCGAAAAGCACCTATCAGGTAAAAGAAAAAAAATGAGTGTTGTAAAATTCAGATGAGCTTACACAAACAACATCCCCTCTGGCAGCAATGACATGAGAAAGCAAACAGCACCTACCTAATGATAGAACTTGCACTGCTTAAGAGGCAACAAAACTGTTAAACAATCTCAATCAGTTACAAATCTACTGTAGCAAGAAAAAGGAAAGGCTAGTGTGACTGATGCTTAACATTACGATATGTACTGAGATGAAGACAGGATAAATGTTTTTTTTAACTAGAGTGGGCATGTTACAGTAGCAGGGGCTACCATCTATGCCGTAGTTCACAATCTTGTTCACAAAGCTTCTAGTTCTTTCATGCAGACACTTGAGGTGTAGACCAATATTCAGGCCAGGCAAAATGTGTAACCTATGCAAGGCTGAACAAGTGAACTATTTTCTCCGAGATTCCGAGCGTTACTCTGCGACATAAGCTCCCAAACTGAAAACTTCCTGTGCCCACCCCTTTGAACCCCTTCCTTTTCGTCGCACCTTGAGCCAGGGCATGCGGGTGGCGATGATGGTGGCGTCGTCTGCGTCCAGCAGGTCCACGGGGCTCTCTGGTGCCGGCTCGTCGCTGAGCACGCCAGGCGACTCTTCCCCACTCACGTCTGCCCGCTCGCTCGTGTCACTGCGGTCCGAGACCGCGCTCACCTTGCGCCGGGACTTGATGCTCTCCGTTCTGCGCAGCCCTGCATCACGACCCTTTGACGTCACAAAGCCGACACCAACCATGCAACCCGAAAGAGCGGCATGGCCTACGCACAGCCCGACAGTACCACGTGGAATTGTACATTCCATGGCCATGACTCCTAAACACGTACCAGTCACCAGAACATCAAAAGTAGTGATAAAAAATACCAAAGAGAACACACTTCCTGTAAGCATATAAAACTTTCTTTACAATTTCTAAAGTGACAACTTTAAAACCCTGTAACTCAACCTCTACGAAAAGTATGGCAAGCATTTTAACATGTTTGTTTTAGCAAAATTTTTTAAAGGCTCTTGACAAGAAACTTGCATAACACATTATGCAGCTGCACCTGACCTTGCTGCACAGTCATGGTCCACAATCACGGCGCTGCCATCGCCGATGCGTGCCACCACTTGCTTGCGACAGGGGTAAAGAGGGCAAGGGAAAATGTCCCCTTACTCAAGGGCGTCCCTCGATAACAGAGCTTATGAATACCCAGTACAGTGCTCGTTTGATGCTCACACAGTCCTCCCTATAATAAAGCAAGCATTGCACAAGTTCAACAATGGCAAAAAAAAAAGAGCATAGAATTTTTTGTTTGCGCATGACTTGGCCCACAAGTGGCTTCCCCCTTTACACCACCCCACTGCTACCCACCTCCCTCCTCTTCGTCCTCAGCAAAAGTGGAGGAGCGTGCCCGTGACTTGCGGTCACCGGGCTTCTTCAGTTTGAGGCTGCAGCGCTTGAAGCTGGAATTGTGGCCAGCCGTCGAACCTCCCGTCCTGCGCAGCAGGTGGGGCCTTCCTTGGGCAATGCGGCGGCCTGCACGCAGCACCACAGCCTGGTCAGCCATAGTTTGGTTTGGTTTGTGGGGTTTAACGTCCCAAAGCAACTCAGGCTACGAGAGACGCCGTGTGGAGGGCTCCGGAAATTTCGACCACCTGGGGTTCTTCTTTAATGTGCACTGACATCGCACAGCACACGGGTGCCTTACTTTCCGCCTCCATCGAAAAGCAACCGCCGTGACTGGGATTTGATCCCGCATCCTTGGGCACAGAAGTCGAGCGCCCTAACCACTGCACCACCACGGCAGGTCCCGGGTTAGCCATAAATTCGCCTTCTGCCGTGCCTTGTACTTGTGCACAGTGCTTTCTTAGAGACAGCATATTGCGCCCATTATTAGGAAGTGTTGTTGCATACCCAACCACAATTTTGACGGACAGCATAACAAATAATACTGACAATGTTAAAGTTTGATAATATGTCAATGCCAGATAAAGTAGGCAACGTTAATAGCATTAGATATTGTTAGATAATGTAAACTAATTGTGCTAGTGTTACCGAAGAGTCAATATTGCCATTTGTTCAAACCAAAGCAAGACTACAGGAAGGAAAATGTAATGTTTGAACACTCCAGAGGCTGCCATGTTCCTATTCACTGCTAGTTCATAGAGCGAACAATTGAAAAGCGTGAAGAAAAGATGAAGAAAATATGGCATACAAGTGTTTCTCTATAACTAATAAACCCGGTGGAAGGGGCTGCGGTCCATCCAGTGAGAATGCTTGCCAGTAATATGTAGCTCTGTATACATGGACTCGACAGCACCGGGTCGAGTAAGCATCGAGTAAGCGAGGTCACCATTACTCGACCCGATTGGTGTCTACATGAACTCGCTTTCTAGCGAGTAAGTATCGCAGCGGCTCGTAGCGTCGAGATTTGAAGTTATTGTACAAGTTTTTTACTCGTATTTGATTCCGTTGCCTTTTACTATTGAGAGTTTCAAATATTATTTTTTATCGTTGATGAGGGCTAAAAAGCATTCAACATCGCTGACGCTCCTCGCCGCTCCGGTTGCTTTTTAATCCCAGAGTTTGCCATACATAACTCGACTCCCTGACTCGACAGCGTCTACATGCTTTTAGACAAGCGGGTCAAGCGAGTTAACCTACCTTCTGCAAGCGAGTTAACGCAACCCGCTCCGCGGCTATTTTACCTGACCCGACTGCGTATACATGAACCCGACAACTGGTTTTTTACTCGACAAGCTTACTCGACCCGACTCTGTCGAGTCCATGTATACAGGGCTTGTGCAGTACTATGCAGCTATCACTATCAATTCTTTTTCTGCACAGAGTGAGAAAGAAAAGCATGGCCGTCTTTTTTTTTTTTTTCCTTCTTTTAAATTTCTTTAGTACTTGGTCAGTCATCCCAGGCAAACTTTTTTAATCTATCGCTATATCCAGCCACTTTAAAGACAATAAAAATAATCACTATTAATTTTAGGATACGAAATCAGCTCAAGCTACAATATTACATATATCTAATTACAGCATCCAAGAAAGAAAAGTTTTCAAGTTTTAGGCATTTCATTCCACAACAATCACTAAATAAAAATCAACCATAAAAGAATTAACACAATGTCTGGCACATAAATCAGTGCTAACACAGGAAAACAGACGTGGATGAAGGAGACATACACACACAAAGCATCGTGTGTGTGCATGTATGTCTCCTCCTTCGTTCACTACCGTAGCGTTGTGTTAATAATGATGAACCACCAACTCGCCCAAGTGTCCACGCTGGCACATAAAACGTGTGCAGAAGTATAATAGGAAACCAATGCAACACCCAATGGAGCGCTTTAGAGACAACAGTGCCAGACGAACACGGGCTGGTGAGGACTGTCCAGAAATATCCCTGCAGAATAATTTATTTTCAAGCACCTACCTCTCTTCTCGTCAGGAAGGATGAGCTCCTCCTGAACATTCACCGTGTTGTTGCTGCTGTTTTCGGACTCCCCTTCAGCATCCGCCTCGTGCAGCACAAAACTAATTCTTCTTTCTCCTACCACAACTGGAAAAGGAAAAGACACAATGTTAATTCACTCACAGAACGGGGACTCTCAAGTTTCTACCACTCAGCATCGAGTAATGATTAACACTTTGATGGTTCTAGCCACACATATACGGTAGAAGATTTCAGATCCATAGTGCAGACACAGCATCATTGGGAGGCGCTATCACTATGTACGGCTTACAATAAGCCTTACAAAAATTGCTTTTGGTGTCATCTTGGGGAAAAAACACAAGAACCAATTTGCATCTTTAAAGAGCGTGTGGTTTACAGGAAATGCTTTCATGGTTTCAGTTTCTCAGAGTGGTCTTCCTCTATGTGATCGCAACGAAGACGTGCAAAAATTGATTTTTATCTTTATTGGCACTGTATTGCAGAGGCCCACAAGTAGTGATTTCTATTTTGGAGCACAACTCTTAGGTTCCCATTTCTGGCTTGAGTGGCGTCACTGTCGTCGTAACTGTCATGGAACACAGACGTATTGGACAGCCTGAAGAATGATGGCGTCGAGGTCCTGAGGGATCCCATGGCGCTAGTACATCCTACATCCAAACATGAAGTTTAAATCCACCTGCGCAACAGAGTGAAGCGCCACCTCCCACGGCCAGCAGACATGGCAGAGTGAGGAGTTAGAAATCCCCTTCCCACATTTAGGAGCGAGGGAGACAGTGTGAGAGGCCACGCATGGGGAAGCCCTCCTTTCCCGACTTCAAACAAAGCAGCGGTGGGACCGCACCTGGGTGGGTTTGTTCAGCCAATGAGACCAGGCTGTGGGCCGAAGTCTGGCTGACTCCCAGAGTGCTCAGGGCCATGCTCCAACGACGATTAGCGTTGACACTACGAGGCTCAAAGGTCAGCCGGTCGCGAGCCGACGTGCGGGCCGACTTCTGCGGTAGCAGTTGGTATGTCTCCCGCAGGAAGGCAGTGATCTCCAGAAGCAGCTGGCAGGCTGCCATCTTCAGTGCAAATGGGCAGATGTTGCCCGAAGGATTGATGCTTGCTGCAGACCATAACAAAATCACGGATTGATGCATGGTTCCGCACATGTCAACAAGGTACACTTTTGATACAGGCAGGCAAAGCGTGACCTCTTCAGCATATCTCACCTACACAAGGGGCATTTTGCAGAAATGTAGACGCCGAAAATCTCCCGAAGTCTAAAAAACCTTGCGTGGAAAGTAGGCGTGTGAGAATATTCCACGTTTCAAATATGAATCAAACACATGTTTGCTATTCGGTTCATATTCTATTCTAGAAATTCTTATTTGAAAATTTCCAAACACTTACATGCAGCCAAGTACCATGCTGACTTTCATACACTTGATCATAGAAAAACTACAATATCAAGGGAAATTATCAAAAGACCCAAGTTTAAAGTGCCATGAAAACAGTAAAATGGCCTTCGCTCTCTGCTCTGTTGGTCATGAGACCCGGTCACATTTGGGCATTTTGGCTCTGTTAAGCTTGGGCCTCGCGTGAAATTCTGAAGTCAGCTTTCCCGCACACCACAAGATGAAAACAGGATGCTTAACAATCCACTTCGAACGATCATGACATGAAATCATGCGTTTTTTGTTTGTTTTTGTTTGTTTGTTTGATCCACAATGTGTTTCATGCCTAAAGTACAGACCTGGCATTTGTCTTGTTCCCTTCACAGCTTTTAGTGCCATGATGCATAAAACTGTCACTAAAGAAAGTTCTGTGCAGTCTTCTGCGCCATTTGTAAGCACCTATGTGGCAGCTGCCATAATGTTCCGTGTACGAAACGAATCCTTGCCTGTTGTCGGCATCTCGGTGCAAACACTTATTTCATTTACTATGCAATTCATTTATTTTTACCTTGCAAAACATACAGACAGGGGAGCTGCGGAAAAAGCCACAAGACAGAGCTTGACAAAGTGGCAGCTCAGCGTATCCTGAGCAAGGCAGGTCTGGCGAATACGTGCAACAAGGATGCGATAACGTTGGCACACGCATACTACTTACAGCTATCTTAACATGCGGCGAGCCAACCAGACAGACCAAGAAAATCAATGCAGCCACTACAAGAATGTGCGAGTGAGGACTAGAACATGCAAGAGTGAGGCTACAAACGCATGCTTGAATGCAACCAAAAATGCACAGCAATAAAAGATACTCTATGCATTCCAAAATGATTACAAATGACCAAACTTATTTAAAACTCCTTTTTTCCGCACACCATCGTGCAATGGAACTGTTTGCCGTCATCTGTTGCCAAATGCGCAGATACTGCTATGTATATCTGTAAAGAAACTCCTCCTGTAACCTCTTCTGCTTGGGCACCGGCACTGCATACACTACAGTAAAATAAAAGCGATATCAAATTAATAAAGAGTACCATTTTCAAGGAGTCATATTTTAGTCATTCACAAAACGATAAAACTTGTCTTTTATGGTGTCTTTTCTTTCCTTTTTTTTACCCCGCCGGGGTGGCGCAGTGGTTACGGCGCTCGACTACTGTTCCCAAGGACGCAGTATTCACCGCAGTACACGTGATTAATGGTGGTGCAACGAGCATTTACGGAAGGTTCCAATTTTACAGCGTTCGTATCTCGCATTCGCTAACAGCACCGACAACCGTGGAAGCAGCGGCACGGACGGTTGTAGCCTTGTCGCCATCATGCGTTCACGTCGGCTGTCACAACGGTTTTGAAAACTGGACACATTTCGCTCTAACGCATCATTTCCTACACCACATGGCCGTAATGTGGTAAACCACAAGACCTCGGAGTCAATGGCCGCAATCCATGAATGTATAAAGAGGGAAGGGTGCCCAAAGAGCGATTAACTTTCCCCAGTGTTTGCTGAATACAGTCAAAACTCGATTTAACGAAACCCGATTTAACGAAAATCTCGATTTATTGAAGGTATCCTAATTCCCCCTCAGACGCCCATAGGGTTCAATGCTTTGACTAACCCGAAATAACGAAACCGATTCCGTGATCTGTCCCGATTTAACGAACCAATTTTCGAGAAATAAAGGTGAAAAAGTGTTAATTTTTGGTCTATTTTGTAGACAGCACCCCAAAATTTATTGATTGCGAGTCAGCGGTAACAGCGCGGAGCATCTTCATCCCGTCGCTTTTTTCAAACTGCGCGGCGCAAAACGAGTTTTAATTTTGAGTCGAGCTCAGAATTAAAAAATTAATTTGTCATTAGCTGTGTGGCTTGCCGTCCCGTCGACGAGTGCGACGAAAAGTGAAAATGGTATGTGCTAACCGATACGACCACGATAAGCTGGTACGGTTTATGCGGATGCAAAATGCATTATGTTCAATGGGTGCTCAGTCGGGACTTGACTTTACTACTTTTAAAACGAAAGTACTGTTTAAGCGGGTACGTTTTAACGAGGTTTTACTGTAATCGAATGTACTGAATTATGTGCCCAAGAAATGCCTCATTCAATTTAACGAAGTTCTCGATTTAACGAAATAATTCACGGCTCCCCTCAACTTCGTTAAATCGAGTTTTAACTGTATACCACAACTCGAGTAAAAGCCTCCTGCACAGGTTAGCTTCGGTATCCAGTATAATTATTCCATCAAAATCAATTTTATGGTCGCATGTCTCGAAACGTCATGATTTTCTGTTAAAAAAAACATGGTTGGAGTCATTGACCTTTACCTTAAAATTAAAAATTTCTTTTTGTCACTTATTTTGCACGACCATGATACAGGTTTAATACTGTTATGCTGTTTATTCAAGCAGTGAACATTTCTTTTTTTTTTTCTTTTTATGGTGCTGTGCGTCTAGCTTTGTTTATTTTCTTTTTGTTAAATATTTGTCATACTGCACAGGTATTCATAATTTGATCTGACATTCAAAGGCATTTTCTTCGTGTTTGTATTGATGCTGGAAATTTTAAATATTTGCAAACCCCTAGTAGAAAGATATTGGACCAGACATGCGAAATGAAAGCAGTATTGAGCATGATATATATATATATATATATATATATATATTTTTTAATGAATGTCTTAGTGTTTTACTATTGTTCTGTTAAGGCTACAGAGAGTGACAATTTCTGCTCATTTGTTTTGCAAGCCTGAACAGTTTAACATGCTTTAAACATGACGACTTGCATATATAACGACTTTTTATGAAAAGAATGAGTCGAAAAAAACAAGACCTTGAAAGTAATGCAAAGCCACAGTAATAGATACATAAAAATTCGAAAAATTTTGCATAATTAGTTGTTTGGGAAGGTTGAAGCTTGTTCTGTGCAATCCTCATGTGCTCTTTACAAAAGTTTTACCTCCAATCCCCCCCCAGCAATCCTTAGATACTGAAGGAGATAAAAAAAGCAGCTAAAAGCACCAGTTTTTCATCTCAGTGAGAAAACAACCTTATTCTAATGGCAAGGAATATCAAGTAAACCTCGTTAAATAACCCTCTCCCTTTGAAACTGTGCTAAGTTCAGCAAAGCTTCACTCCTAGCATGTCGAAGCAAGGTTGTCTCCACTGCAACAAATGGCTACAGGTTACCTTCATCTAAGAAATCCTCTTCTTCGTCTTCCATCCTGCATTGTCGACGCCTCTGCTCATCTGCTGCAATAGCAGCAACCTCCAGGGGGTCGTGGGTTTCGCTTTGCAGCATCTCTTCTAGTCTGGCCCCGATGGCCTATAAGGCAAAGAAGGAGACAAGTTCAAGCTTTAGATATGCATACAAGGGTACTCACAGCCTTGCTGAAATGCTTGCCCTGGTGTTTGCCCCATCTGCAGCTGCTGAATACACAAGCTACCACCCTGTGAAAAATGTCAACGTATTCGATTCGCGTCTTGTGGAGTTGATATGTAGGTATTAAAGCAGCACATAGGACCTTGATAAAAAAAAAAAGGATAAGATATACACGGCACCACTTGCTGCTTTGTTGGCATCCAATTTGTGCTGTTTTAAGGTACAAACAACCAACTATACTGCACTGCTGCTCTTGATATGTAGGATTTAATGCCCTAAAATAGCACATTATCTGTGAGAGTGCATGGTGGCTCTGGATTAATGTAGACCAAAAACCACATTTCTTCAACATGCACCAACACAATAAGTGGCCATTCTTGGACTTTGGCTTGATTGAAATGTAGCTATCATGACTCACATTTATGCACGCAAATTTGGCTCAATTCGCCCCACCGCGGTGATGCAGTGGTAAGACACCTGACTACTGTCTGTGCCGGAGTACCCAGGTTTGATCCCGATCGCTGGCGGCTGCGTTTCGATGGCAAAACGAAGTGGCATCCGTGTGCTGTGCGATGTCAGTAAAGATCCCCAGGTGGTCAAAATTACTCTGGCGCCCTCCACTACGGCACCACTTTCCCTCTTTACACTTTCACTCTCACATTCCTCCCTTCCCATATGGTGTCGCTATTATTATTATTATTATTATTATTATTATTATTATTATTATTATTATTATTATTATTATTATTATTATTATTATTATTATTATTATTATTATTATTATTATTATTATTATTATTATTATTATTATTATTATTAAGCCAAAAACCATAGCAGCTAAACTGCCTTTCCAGGTTCACAATTTGTGAAGGCAGCAATTAATATCAGAACAGGAGAACTTCACGGTCACATTTAGGAACCGTCTCCACTTCAAAAATATTAATCTTAATTGCGCTGCAATACCCACTTTGACAAAACAGCCTCTGCTGGCATTCTAGACGATTCAGTGGCTGCAGCTGCAAACAGGCAAATATTCTGTTGCCACCAAAGAACTTAGCAGCAGAACGTTAAGCTTAACTGAAAGTACATTGGGTTGGCAAGTCCACTTCTCAAAATAGACTTGCTGACTTGATAAACTTTCCATGCTGTCGGTATTGCACCAAGTTACTCAAAATGGCGGTCCAAGTTGGTAAATATTCACGTTTTTACGGACAGTGGCAGCATCTGTGATCATTAAAGTAAACTATGTCCAAGTTGTAAACTTTCGGATTGATGGCAAATGCATAACCACCTGACAACAAAATGAGTTGGAAAGATGCAGCAGCAAAAATTTTTAGCCTTGACAGCTGTAGAGATGTAAAAAAAAGGAAAAAGAAAGAAAAGAAGTGCTTTTCAGAAGGCAATGACGACAATAACAGACAGCTTTCATTGCCCACTTCCAGATGACGCTGCAATCCATAAACACCTGAACAGTGCATACTAACACTAGCTCTTTTTGAAACAGAGTTTTCCAACTGGTATGCTGAAAGAGTCCTGTTTCCGACAGCTGCTTAAGTCATCTGCTCATGTTACTGTGTGAGCCAAGCGAGGCATATGGTTCTGGTTTACCGCCAATTATTGCAGACAAAGCAGAAAAGACAGAAGAGGAAGGCAGTAGTCAACAAATGTGCAGGCGGGAAAAAAACCCATGCTCAGGAAAGCGGGCATGACCACCTGAAGCCGACAAACTAAATATCAAAGGATGGCACGTTCATGGGTCTGGTCAGCTGTTCTTTTTTTCTTTCTGATACCTTGGAGTGTATGCGCTGGGAGAGAGGAGGAACATGATTTTTAATTACCGATTACTCTGGTGCTAATCAAGCAGAATCTGCAGTGCAGAATTGCGAAAGCCTGAGCATTGGTGCTGCACGCGGTACATACATCGCACGCCCTTTGTCCATAGGGTCCATAGGGTCACGAAGAGTCAGACACGACTGAACGACTGAACTGAACTGAATGAAGCTGGCAGGACTTCTTGCCGAGGAGCGATGAGTGATGGCATACTTATCACGCTTCTGCTTTACTAAACCTCAATAAATGGCATTCCCTGGTCCCCATAACTTTACTTTATGCACATTTTAAGCGTACTTTAACTGTAAACAATTGTGAACCGGCCTCCACGTGTTTGCCTTCTCAATGCGAAAATTTTAACAAAAGTTTCCAAGATCACTGCAGAATATGCACTAGAGAAATGTGTAAGCCAGAGCGTTGCTGTGTTGTCCGCGAGATGTGTCAGCAGGATTTTCCAAGTGACAGATACTGCGCCTTTCCTTTCACGTAAATCAACTACAGAACGCCGGTGAACTTTGATGCGCTCAACGGAACGCTGGTTGTGTGCGACAAAGGGCGTGCGATGTACCGCATGCAGCACCAACACTCAGGCTTTTGCAATTCTGCGCTGCGGATTCTGCAGTGCTCTTGAAATTTTTCAGACCACAGATTGTTGATTACCTCTCTTTACATACTTTCTAACAACTGCCACCCATTTGTGCATGCAAATCGCGTTGTTTACCACTCATTCACGTTCAAACATTTCAAATTTCATGCCACCAGAAGTTAGGCTCTAATTAATTACCTAAATAAGCCACATCAACCATTTTGTCACTTGCATACCTTTTCTTGATGCTCTATCCAATGCTACCATTCTTTTTCCCATATACCAACTAATTTCTCTTTTACAGCTCCAACGTCACACCCATTCGAAACATGACTACATAGCCATACAATGCTTGCGCATAAAAAAAATAACAACTTTGAAAGCCGGTCAAGCTACCCCGCTCAACTGAGTCAGGAAAACCAAGAAAATGCAGGAACGCCTACCTCAGCCCAGTGGAAGAAGAGTTTCCCAGCAGCTCGCTGAAGGATGTGCGTGCGGTGCAAGCCTGAGGGTGTGCCTCGGTTGGCCAGTGGACCCGATGGCCGAAACACAGGCAGGTTCAGCTTCATCCAGGTGGGCCACTGGCCCTTGTTGCACCGATGTACAAAGTGGGCGCATTCCAAGAACAAGGCTGCACGGGACACCACCGGAGCTTTCTGCACGTTTGCGACACAACCAGGCAGCAAGCAGTAATTTACCACAATTATTGCAACAACAGTGCTGCAAAAAACTGAAGCCATCTGCGTTAGTGCATAAATAGCAGCAATAATTGGTAATAACTTCCCTTTACTTTTCCCTGTATTGAACATAGGCCAACTCCCGACTCCGGAGCTGCAATATAGTACGATAACAGGCCATTTCCTCAATTCTAGCAGCAGTGCCATTCGTTGTAAAAGTCTTGCTATCAAGAATATTCCAGTCCTTAACATCGTAACAAGATTTGCTTTAAGCGTGCGATTATTAAAAGGTTCAAATAGTTTGTGAACAATATTTGCTATTAAATTCAAATCGCGCCACAGTTTCACTGTTGAATGTATTCATACCTTACTAAAATATTACGAAATTCCGGTTCATCTGGCTTGCGGCCAAGCATCACTGCATATCGGAATGGTGCTCACTAGACAGACTTGCCACATCGATTAACTTGCTATTTCCTGACAGATTCAACAGCGAGCATGCGGCAAAAAGATGTGTTAGGTAATGTTTAGTGTTGCATAAAGCCAATCTGCTGATGGCCGCGGAGAGCCATCGCAGTATGCTCGCGGGCCAAGTGCACTACTACATGGCATATTACTGTAGCATGCTACTGCAGCATGAACCAAAAATAACTGATTTGTTTTGCAACCAAATTTAATTATATGTATCCAATTCACAACCAAAATTTCGGTATCTACAATACTATAATGTTCCTTTGCTAACAATTACAAAAGTTTGCATCACTTTCCCATCACTGCATCAATGCAAGCATGCAAACGTTGGAATGCTGCATTTTTTTTTTCTTTTCTTTTTTAGCACACAAGAGAACCGCTTTGTGCCACTTTATGCACCAGCAAGTTCACTTTGCCCGTTTTCCCTCTTAATTCGCTCCCATTGGCAAATGCTCCTTCCAGTGCTGTGACACAGGCCAAAGAAAAGAGACGTGGAACAGAAGGAAAATGGAAGCAGGAAGAAAGGACAGATTTCAATAGCACTTTTTCGAAGGCAGTTGGAAGACAACGATGAAGCCAAAAATTCGAACGGAAGAAGAGAATCAAAAGTTTTTAAAAATTGGTAGAGCTAGGCTGAGCAACTTAGCGCATCAATCAGCGTAACAATCAGTGTGAGGTGGCAGAGAGTACATTGTTCTGCTCCGTTGCCGGGACAGGTTACGAGAGCAATCGAGAGTACATTGTTCTGCTCCGTTGCCGGAACCCGGAACACGTTACGAGAGCAATCTGCGATAAACGCTGGCGGCCAGCTCCAAAAAATAAAGTCTTCAATGCCTTCAATACAGCCTTCCCAACCCACAAAACAGGCCGGCCGCACAGCCTCTGACGTGCAGTTGTCAAGTCATCAGAGGACACGCGGGAGACCCATGGGCCATGGCTTCGCACCACCATTTCTTCTTGTTTCACTGGTTGTCCGGGAAGATTCCCATACCTTAAGAGTTGCAGCTCCCGCTGCAAAGCAGGAGCGACAACGCGGACAAAGGAAGGAGCTTCTGAGGCATGTACGGTGTTTCACAGCCACCGGCTGGCATCGACGTTCGTTCCTGAAGTCTACCGATCAGACGTAGTCCCATCCGGTTTGTGCTACTGTTTTGTGGATGATAACGCTGACCCCATCCTCAAAACAAGGTCCCTGCATTAAAGCCTCCAGGACACCAGCACAACCAGCTGTCACTGTCCATGGCCCCTTGTCTCCGGAACGATGACTTCAAGTCATCAGTGCTGCGCAAAGACTGACGAGGCACCACGATTTCTTGCTGGATCCCTCCAGCTTCAGTATGGACCCTCATCTTCAGCACAAAGTAGCATCCTTGATTTGACTGTGCAACGCTCCGCCTTAAAGCATCTCACATGTGCTCCACCTAATAAATTGGTTTTACTTTGTAATTCATCTAGTCTACCCCGGATATAACGAACCTGGATGTGTAAAATTACTGCTTATATCGAACTCTGAAAAATATAGCATCCCCTTGAGAACCCTATTAAAAACTATAGCAATAATGTTCGCGCTTACTGAACTGCCATTCAGCGATATATTCTATATAGCACTGTACAGCAGCATATCGAACTGCACACTGTGCCCTACATGGGTTGCTTCTCCTAATGGCACTACCACGAACACGTTTCGCACAAAGGTCCGCTGCCAACTTTGAGTACCCACTGTAAAACCGCTCAACAAGGTGGAAAGTTGACTAAGCTAGAAAGTGCTTTTCAGTCTAGCGTGCTTGTTTTCAACGCGAGACTGTCATGCGAGAAAGCCAAAGTTCAATGTCATGCAATGGAGCCAGCCTCGCTGACCGAAGGTTCACGGCGGTTTTTACGTAGCCCGTTTCGCTAATGAAGATGATGAAGAAATCCACTCTACCTTAATTTTAATTGAGATATTGCGATTATAGTGTGGCAGTAACATGATTAGACCTCTCATTATTGTCGGAGGCTTCTTTCAAAGCACCTTCAATGCATCTTTCCATACTCCAGCAGCACTTGTTGACTAGCACAGATGTTCAACAAAAATGGGGCTGCACATTCAGCATAAACCAGGCCAGTTAACAGTGGCAACATGATTTACTATGTAAAGGCTCCAAGGGCCCCAAAAATTGTAGTAAAGTGAGGCCAACAACAACAGTCTCAAGATCACAAGAGGAAGAACAGATTGCACACTTGCCAGATCTAGTGCTGCTGCCAGCAGAGGTGAGTCAGGAACGGTGCCAGGCTGGCAAACCTCTTGCAGGAAGGCAAACCGAAGCATGCCATCGTAGACCAGGCGGGTGTTGACCAGTTTGCTCTCTTTCATGATGAGCATCTCGCCATCTCTCTGGTTGTGGTCCAAGTCAAAAGAGTTTCGCCGGCTCAGATCTAAAGCAAAGAAGGTGCATTTTTTATCACCAGTTTTTAACAGTGATTGGTTGGCTTCACACTCGGGAATAAACTGCACTCCACACAAAAAAACACTTCAAGAGCTTCCTATATAGTTCACTTAAGGAAAGACTATCTAGAGTGTTTCTCTTATTACTGTCATGTTAAGGAAATCGAAGCAATCGAATTACATGGTTAGATATTTCCTTCAGCCAGTTTCTAAAAACCATGCAAACCACAAAGTTTGCCCACCTGGAGGCTCTTCAAAGCTGCCATGCTTGCTTTTGCTACGGCCAAAACCCAGCTTGGTGAGCTGGTCCTCCATGCGGCGACGAGCACGCAACAGTGTCAGGCTCATGTGGCTGGCAGACTTGGGCGGCATCTTGGGCGTGCGGTTCATGCCGCTCGAGCGCCGGATGAGGCGTTCAGTCGTGTTGGGCGATGTGTCTAATCCAACTCCACCGGGTGAACTCACATACTCTTCTTCACCTGAGTCACCTTTCCTGTCACCTTTCAGCCAACCCACTGCACGGACAGCACAGTACAAGTTTGTCACAACGCATTGGAAAAAAATGTCAATTTAAGTGCACGAGCTTTAAGAAACTGCCTTGCTTCTCAGCTTTGGCGTTCAGAGTACAAAAGTGCAGGAGTAAGGTTAATGAATTGCTGAAATATAAATGCAGATGTTGCCTTGTTTGATCACATAATTTCAAGCACCACGCATCTGTTCCTATCTGTTAACATTCACTTCAGCACTGTTGCTACATGCCTTTTTCTCACACCGAAGCACTCCCCTTGGCTAGGCTACACCCCTGGGCAACACACATCAGAGACCAGAGGTATAGACATGTTTGTTCATGTTTTTCACAATGGCGTGCACAATTTTTTTCTCAGACAGTGCCCACAAAGTGACAGGAAAAGAAAGGGCATACCCAGTGCGAACTTAGAGCCCTTGCTGTGCTTAGGAGTGAGGGAGATGTTGTCTCCCTCCGACACGCTAAGCCTAGGAGTCAGGGCCCGATGCTGACGAGGAAACGAGGGCGTTGTCTGTCCTGGCGCTGGGCTTGGGCATGCCGAGACATCCTCCTTCTCATCCATGACGCTCTGCAGAGGCAGTTGTTAACACGCATCTGTAGCATATGAGTTCTGCGCCACTATATCTGATTCCTTCAAAAGGGAGGGTTATCTATGTACTTTTTTCTTATTTTTCAGCATTTGAAAAGAAGCCAAAACTCAAAATGTCCACAAAAAAGTGGCTTCTTTTTTTTCTGCTCTATTTTCTGAATATCCACACATTACAAGAATGAATCAGACAGCCTTCCTCACATTTCCATAAAACTCCTCTCATTTGAAGCCAGTGTAAGCTTCAAACGACATTAATTCTGCAAGACTATCATTTTCTTCGCATCAAATTCTTGCTTCATAAGAAAGAACAAAGAGGGCATCTTTGAGGCTTACATCCATGGCTTCTCAACATCATCAATATGTGACTCTACGTTTTTTGTGTGTTGATAGTTTTCTAAAGGAAACTGGACAGAGATTGCTCAAAACACAAAGACACTGCTGTTGCTGCCAACAGAGACTGCAATGAGGCACCTTATGTAACAGAAACATACCTGAGCACTGGGGACCTTTCTAACACCTCTCTTCCTGAAGAAGGACTTCCGGCTACTCTTCTCCACAGCTGTTTCATCAATGATGAAAACATTTGATGAAAACAATGGATCCTTCAATTCTTCGTGCTCCAAGGACTTGGCATGCCTGAAAAAGAAAAGCTTTTTTTCTTGGCGGGCGTGTGTGAACATTTAAATTTTCGAATACGAATCGAATACGAACATGTGAATAAAATTGCCTTCGAATATGGAATCGAATATGGAATCGAATATTGAATATCTGATCAATCTGATCAATGAAAAAAAAAAATAAAATATCGGGCGGGGAGGAAGTAAAGAAGAGCGAACATCGTCTGTTTTGTTTATTTCAGAAATCATATGGTATTTGCAAATTAAATCAAACTAGAAATGCACAGAGAAATACAAAAATATCCAGTACAAGTTTTATACAGGATCCCGTGTGTCACTTTATTGTGCAAAAAGGACCTACGTGAAACAGAGAAGAGCTGTCATATCGCTGCTGAATACAGTAAATTCCTGTTAATTTGGCCTTCAAGGAACCGGAGAAAAAGATGCCGAATTAACTGAAGGTTTGACTAATCAGTAGGGCCTGAAAAGAACTACCGAAAACCATTTGCATCACAGTAATTTTACCTGATCAACACCTGCATGATGGTTGTCTGCATCTGAGATGAGACCGAAGCAAGAAAGACACAAGTTCTCAAGTTAATGCATAAAACAAGACTTAAAAGTCCAAGCACCACTACAGCGAAGAAATATGCACTATAGCACTATTCTTCACAGGCAAGACTCACAAATTCCAAGCAATAAAGATAAAATATACAGTCAAAAATAAAACTAAGACAACATATGAACTACTACTAGTTAAAACTTTTCCAGTGTTGCACAGCAGGTGCAAGAATTAAAATGGTCAAGCTGGGTACCTGACAATTCTTGTCCCTGGTACATAATTCTTCTTTTTGTTTGGACGGTCTGCAGAATCAAGCATCCCACTCAAGGCCACTCTTCGAAATATGCCCCCATGGTTGTCGTGAACATAACTCATCAGTTGGCGCAGATCACAATATAAAGACTAAAAAGAAAGAAAAAACACAGAATGCAAGCATCACTACACTGTGCAGAATGCTCACCAAAGACTCCAAACAATATGCATATGTTAGCTTTCAATCACTCCAAATCACTCATCAGCAGCTAGTATTTGCTGCTGAGCGAGGCCAGATGAACACATCAGGCCATAAAAATTATTTCCATATTTCCATTTATAAGACTCATTTACATTACAACTGCAGATTAATTGCTCTTCATTCATCCTTATTATTACCACCAACACTGTTCCACCACCACGAGACGGCTAATTTCTTTTTCGAAAAAATTCAGAATTCAGGCTTACGAAAACGGCTTGAACCAAGTATAGCACAGCCACAAGAAAAGAGCAATGGTTTTGCATAATGTAGAAAGGAGTTTATAAAGCTTCAAAATTTCTGTAATTAAAAAGCAGTAGCAAACCATCTTCTCAGTTATACTGTGATTTTATGGTGACACATATTTTACTTAAATATAACATCCTTCTCCTCATTAGCATGAAAGTGTTAAAAAATCATGACCCTGAAGAGCTTAAAAACCCTGAGCTACGCTTTTATGTGCGCATCTTTTAGTATAGCGTACACAAGAATATGCAGAAGTATAGCATACATGAGAAAATAGCATGCTTTATAGTGCAAATGTGCATTACATTATTTCAAATCAAGCCTGCAAGTATGTTCACACTACCCACGCTGTTTCCCAAACTTAGCATTTGTGCTCCTGTGCATGATAAAACATTGTTTCCAAGATGGCGGTGCACCAGGCTAGAAGTGGGACCCGGCCTTAAGAGTGAATTTGTTGTTACTGTGTTTATCAGTAAGTTTTTGATCCCAATGAGCTAATTAAGACAAGTAATTAGTCCAGTGCAATTATACTCGACATAAGCTATCGAACAATATATGACAATGTTGTAGCATAAAGTTCAATTTTCAATCACAACGAAATAATAGCTATAATTAATTAGGACCTACAATTAGTTCAGTGCAATTATACTCAAAATAAAATATCACTGAATTGTAGAGCATAAAACTCAATTTAACTGCATAATTAATTAATCCCATTAATCATAATTAATCATAATGCCATTATACTTGACATAAACTGCACAGGCAAGGCGGACACTTTCTGCACACTCATTCTGTACATAGCAAGCATGAGCCAAGTAGTGCTACGCATTAAAAATGTGGTTCCACAATGTGCATACGCCAAGTGAGCAGCTGAAACCAATATACATCTTCCACAGTAACATCCACGGCCATGTGAGATGCTCCAAGCTTAATTCAGCCATAAAATGTTAAGGGGACAGCGAGAACAAAAAATTAGAGGGTCTCTTAGAAGTCTCTTAAGAGTAGAATGGCGAAAGCCTACCCTTTCTGTCCTATAGTTTGCCTCCCATCGTTAGCCTCTTGTCGGCATCCGTTGCAGTGCTACATATAATAATTGGTTTACAGGAAAGGAAAGGCGCAGTATCTATCACACTTTCTTAGGCAAGTGCGAGACCATAGCTCCTGTTGCGTGGCGTTCCTTGGCACGCGTTCAAGTGTGGCATTGCAGATGGCAGGGACGTATCCCGCCTCGGCCAATCAGAACGCCGCAAAAGTGGAACACACTTTGTCCACGACAGCATGAGCCATTAAAGGCTTTTGCCTTAATTGATTATTGCCTATATCCAATAATGGCCTGTAATGCGAGAGCAACTGATTAATTACTGCATAGTAACGAAAAACATTCTCTGTTTTTTATCGTATTGAGGCAAGGTTCGACTAAGTTACCGAGGGAAAGATTAGGCGTCCGAAAAAAAGAATAGGTGATTGGCGATATATGATGAATGACAAAAGAGGCACTTAATAAAACTCGACCACAAAAAAAAAACATCGGAGATGCTACCTCCACTGAAAGCAGAGTCATGGTAAGACAGAAAAAGACTAGAAAAAATTAAACATGTTTGTTTTCAAAACCACCCAATTTTTAAGTAAAATGGAGGTACATCGACACATTTTTGGCATAGCACCCGATTTCGACAGATTTTTGGCCGTGGATCCCCGAGGCTGGGCTACATCGTTATTCACTTCCAAGTGGCAACCACATATTCTTTTTGAGTGTGCACGCTGAAGTTAAATTCAAGCAGAGGGAGAGTTTTCCTCCGCAACACTGTGCAGCCGCTCTATCAGACTAACAACAACACATCCAGAAAGAGGCAGAGGGTCAATTTTGATTAAGGACTAAAATCTGGATGGAGTTGTGCTCAGTGTCCTCTTAAAGAAGTGCCGAAGTCGCAGCACAAGTCATATTTCTGCACTTTGTCGCCATCAAGATGCGGCTACTGCAAAAACAGGTGGGATTCAGCGCTCACCATGTTCTCTTGGTTCTTAAGCTCACGACTGCACTTCGCCAGCCGCGTGACCAGCGCCTTGAACGTGCACGTGACGACCACGCCTTCAATGCCTTTGCCGGAGATCCCACCTGGACCGGCTCCAAAATTGTTGGCATACCCACTGTGCACGCTTCCATCCTGGCTGCTCGTCGTGCTAGTTCTCTTCTGGGCTGAAAATCCAGCACACCTACTGTTTCAAAACTTGCATTTCTTTAAAGAATGCATCAAGAACGTTGGGCAAAATACACAATTGGGTCCCAAAGCAGCAGAGCAACTCGGCATGGCTGACCAAACTAATCCTGTGTGTTCATGCGTGCATGCAGCACAGCAACAATTCGCATGACATTAATAAAGACAGCACTTCACGAGGTTCTAAATACCCGGCTTCGAATCCAATACTTTCTCATTTGAAAGGTATCATCCACAAAATGACCATCAGGGAAAAAGCTCTTGTAAGCAATTGATCATTGTAGCCTTTGCATGTCTCTTTTTGATTTTGTTTAGAAGGTTTTCATATGCTATGAAGTTTGAAGTAATGCGGAGCTCGCTGATATTGGTCCAAAATCATGAAATTACTGCTTTGCACGTTTACTTTGAGCATGCATATATGATTTTACCTCCCTTCAGCATCATGCCACTTAAGTGCTTCATTATTAACTTTATTAACTTTAATCCAATTTAACATCTTGTCAATTTAGTTCAGAGATGTATTGCTGAGTACCACGCCTTATTCGTAGTAAAATGTTGAAAAACTGCCCGTGGCGCAAACTGTCTACCAATGAGCAGCAAGAGACGAGACACATGGGCAGGCAGCCGAGCGCCAGGAAACCCACAGCAAAGCCGGCGCCATGCTAACCGCCGTATTCATAAATATGCACTCACTCAAGCTTACTCCAAACGGCCCTGGAGGCCTGTTTTTCATTTCAGAAAGCAACCTCCACTCGAATCGCTCCTCCAACAATGGAGAAAACTAGAGTTTTCTCGAGCTTGGTATACCAAGCTTTTCCCGAAAGTGGATACAGCGAGGATGCACAGAACCTTTCTCTAAAGCCTCGGCTGAGTGACGACAACCCGGTTCTTCTGGCACACTATCGTTTTATGAGTTCGGCCATGGCTAGCCTCCTGCCCTCCCTGCCGCTGAAGCGGAGCATCGATGACTATGATCAGCTGCCGACACCAGTGCTGTAGTTGATCATAACAGTACGCTTCTCTGTGTGGGCGCATTTCAAGTCGACACTGGGTATTTGACGTTTCAGAGCCTACTGAGTGCAGAGCTGAGGTGCGCATCTGACCACTGATGGTGAGTGGCGGTGGCTTCTGCAGACGGCGGCGAACTTGTGAGGAAAGGCATGTTGAATGCAGTTAAGCCGAGGTGCTTCGGAGGCGCGGTGGAGTTGTACGGACATCTGTGCTGCACCCCCATGCACGAATGGATTGCTCATCGCCTGAGGGTATGTACAGTCGTGAGCAAAAGTGGAGAGACCACGGTATTTGCTACGATTGCTTTTTTGATGTATAAAAAGATGTGCCAGAGAAGATTACTTGGGCAAGAAGGTAAGTATATTAAGCATGGTAACTAATGCATTTCTCAAAAATAACTATTTCACTGTCAGAAAAAGCTGGCGGGTTGTTTTCTCAAAGCGCATGGTCTCTCCACTTTTGCTCACGACTGTACATCTTCGAATGCACGGCGCTGTTGAGGGAGTGTGTTGGTTTGCTCATTCTACAGAGGGATATTCACAGTCGGCGAAGGGCATAATTTTTCGAGCATGTTTTCAATTACGGCTCCCAACTTGTTCAAAAAACACAAGTGGCGTTTGCTTTTGGAGAGTCGAATTCAGTGCGTATGCCTTGCAACGCACCCCCTTCACAGCTGCCTTTTTCATGCAGCCCGCAAAACAAGTTCTCATGACAACAAGAAAGCTTTAAGCATTCTGTGTGCAGAAACGACGTAAATCGCATGCGAGGTACTGAACATTTGGAGAACTATGCACTCACTTATAGGCGACAGCAGCGATCCAGTCTCCGCGCAGAAGCCCATAAATGCATGGTAGATGTCAACTACTTCTGCCAGTGAGCGTTCCCGCACAAGTTCGCGAAGAAATCTCCGGAACTGGGCTTCATCCGCACGGTGTAAGCGCAGGAGGCAGGCATGGGCCTGCTTGCGTACAGTTTCTGCAGTCGATGAACGGTGACCTTCTCCACAGCCGTGCGGACAACCAAGGTGCTTGATTACTCTGCAGCACACCAGGTGGCACAATAACAGCACACTGATTCAAACAACCGTAGAATGCAAGAAAGGCCCTGAAGTTCTATGGTGTGAGCATCAGGTGCCCCAAGCACAAAAACAATGGCACGCCTATTTATTTTGTTTCCGTTCACTGTTCTGTATCCATCTTACTACAAGGCCACGGCCAGCAGTCCCCTTAATCTAGCGTCAACACAGCAAGGAAAAACCATCATTAACATAAGACTAGAAAGTAATCAAATAAAATACCCATGTCACCACTTTTACAGCAAACCCTAGAGCATAAGTATATATACCATGAGACTTAGAGCAATATCTTAGATGGTAAACCATACTGCGAAATTTTCTAATTGACTTTTGCTTTATAAGATCTCTTCTAAAAGCTGTTATTAATGACAATCGTGAGTATTGTTTTCTGGCTTAAGACTCACATACAGCTCATGAAAAAGGAATTAGATCAGCTGACATACAGTGACAATAACAACCACATTGTGCTGCGTGACTCTTTTATGTGAAGTGTCTGTGCGGTTATTATCTTAACACAATTACAGCAGTTTCATTACTGAACGGGGAATGTGGGGATAGGATCGCGAAAATCACGAAAAAAAAAAGTTAATTTTAGAAAACTTAGCTTTTCGGCATCTACAACACTCATTCTATCTTGTACTGAAATATTTCACCCAAAAACAAATTCTAAGTGCTCCAAATAAAGATACAGACACCGTAATGTATGCTAGTTAAGAATTTTGAGGCATGTTTTCTCAAACGGTTGTTTTGAGCATATTACCTTAGGAGTGGAAAGCATAGCACAGCAATGGATGCACGGGTTTGAATGCAGTTTGTTTTGTTGTAATTTTTGACATATGCTTTGTATCAAGGCAGTCTCAGATTTACCATCTAGGCTTTCATTGTTTTTTATTAACGAGTAATTAGGCCATGATGCATTGTAAACATTAGGAGAAGGTGCATACTGCGCCCTTTAAAGAAAGAGCCAGAAAATTCAAAAAGAAATTAAGAACATCTTGATTTAGAATAAATTCATCGAATATTAAAACTATTTACAGACCCATAACCAGTGTTGTAGTTATGCTAGCAGTCTGCTATAGAACAAAATGACCCACAGTTAGGGGGTAACAGAAGCACCAGTTGAAAATCATTTGAAAGGACAGGCTTTTTTTCCTGTGGTAACTCAACTCCTGCAGCTGCCACTGTTGCTGCTGCTGTTGCTTATGATGATATTGGTGGTTTGAAGATTACGAGGATGATGAGAATGGTGAAGAACAGAAGGAAAAATAATAAACATCACTTTAGAGTGCATAAAACTGGGTCATCAGAGCTCCAAATTAACTTGTATATTATTTATTAACTTTTTTGAGACCGCCCTAAAGGCCATCATTCATATCTGAACAATAGTTTTGCATGCCCTGCCAAGCTCAAATTTTCAAGCTTTCAATCTGTCTTGAGCCATAGCGACCATGAACAGCTTGTAGCGGATGTACGACATCTACACCACCAATCAATCGAAGAGGGTCACAAAGTTATATACCTGTGGCTACCATGTCATAGTGGCATTGCTGGCAACGACTCAATAACGACGCTGCTCAACAGGCTCATGATACAGCCAAAATTGTCCACGTACCACAGACAAGAGCTGACGCAGCAAGGCACCTTTCACTACCTGCCCAAAATTTCGCTATACAGTCATGGCCTACACCTGGAGGCTGGACGTCACGTTCGCATCACTTCGACCCCTTACTTCAACTGTGAATACCATTTGGCCTCCCCCGCTATGATGCTACGCTGCTGTGCCACCTGTAGCTGGGAGTGGTGTTTACGAGTGCCTACTCCCATCTCATCGCAATGGCTGGCCATCCAATGCATGAGCAGTATGGGTGTGATGAAACGATTGGGCACATACTTTGTGACTCCCCTCGGTTTGAGCGAGAGCTTGCCCGCCTGGCTGCTAAATTCCGTCACTTGAACTCTAGTCCTCTCACAAAAGAAAAAGTTCTGGAGCCTTAGACAAAACCCTCATCACAAAGAAAAGCTGTGAAGGCGTTCTTGAAGTTTTTAAAGAACTCGAGATTAACTTAGCAATTATAAGTTTGCACCCTCTGTTTCTTTAACTTGAACTATGGACACGTAAAAATATCATATCATTATTGCTATTTCTTTCCTTTTTCTCCCTTTATTTCACTCCCCCTGTGTAGGGTAGCCTACTGAGCATCGCCTAATTAACCTCCCTACCTTTCTTTCTTTCCTTCCATCTCCTCCTCCCCCCTGTGTAGGGTAGCCTACTGAGCATCGCCTAATTAACCTCCCTACCTTTCTTTCTTTCCTTCCATCTCCTCCTCCCCCCCCCCCCCCCCTTTCTTTCTGTCTCTCTCAAGCGCTGGTACAGGTCTCGCCATTTGGCTGCTTCGGTGGCGGATTTCAACGAGAATAGCAGTGAACCATTGGAAGACAATTCTGGAAGCTCTACTTTCAGCTCAGAGAGTAAATCAGGTGCACAGCTATCTGGAACATTAACTACTGACTGAAAAAGAGCACAATTTCAGTTTCTGCTTGCTCTTTAATGCGTGCGCATGATCACTACCTGCCCTCACTGTTTGTCTGTTTGGTGGGGTGGTTTCCAAAGCTATGGTGATGATCGGCTACCAGTGTATCGAGTTTTAGTCAAATAGAAGACGCTTTTAGCCTAGCAAAAAGCTTGGTGCGCACCTGAATAAATGTGTGAGCACGGCGCTCGGAACAAGATCATAAGGAACTTTTTCTGGCCCTAAACTTCGTTTTTAAATTGTTTTTTAACCCAAGTGATACAAGCTATTTGTGAAAAAAGAAATAAATACGCTTGGACATGAATTTTGAAGAAATCAACACATGCCCATTCTGAGGGCTTGTAGTACTAAAGGGTCATTCTGAGGGCATTCTCAAGCTCTTGTTCAGCGTGATTTGCATGGGCATTGTAAAGAGTCCTCGGCTAAAGCTGCATTGACATGCAAAAAACATCTAGGTGGCCAGCTTCCAGCACGGAAAAACTATAAAAGGTTCAAAAACGCAAAAAAAAATAAAAAAAAGAAAGTTGTGTTAAAGAGGCTGCCCTGCAAATGAACATTTTTAGCAATTTAGCAATCCTGTGAGAATGGCACAAAGGACTTCACCACATAGTATATATAAGGTTCCTAGTACTTTAACTTCACTACATTTTACTGGTGTAATCAAGAGAATGAATATACCATAGCCTGAGTGGTGACTGCCGGTGCTGCACAACGCTAAAAAAAAAAAAAATAGAAAGCATTACAGAAAGGTATGCCAAATTTTTACAACTAAGAAAATAGGCACTGAGCACGCTTTGTATATTGTAAGCATATTACTTGTTTGTTTGTTTGCTTTTTTTCTATTTTTTTATGTTGTTTTTCTGCAAACGTAACACAAAAAAAAAAATATGTCTAAGTAAGTAACTTTTAGTATATGCTGTAACAGGAACATGTAAATATCTTGCTTACTAAAATTTTTTATCCAATGCCACTCAGAAGTCACCTGGTTATTCTACACTTCCAAAAAGAGTTAACACCCAAAAAAGAAACAGATACACAAGCCATATTTTCAAGAGCAAAAAAAAAAGAGGCATTGTGTCCCATTTTGTAAATTCAGAAAATTTTTAAATACAACTTCTTATTTTTATAAGCATGCCTTTATCAGCTGCTGGCTTACTTTTTTCCCAGAAATATCGCAGTTAAAGATTTTTTTCATATATATTTCTTAGGTGAAATATTACGAGTTCAAAGATCTCAATTAACTATATTATGATATATGCTACACGAGGATTGTTTCACTACAACATTTAGAAAATGTTTCTCTAAATGCCCCTCAAGAATCACATGTTCTTTCGTGGTCCCAAAAGAGTTAAAGCAATGGCATAGACGTCAATACAAAACTCTTCTCCTCCTCAAGCACGTATCATACAGATGTTCTCATCCCTTAAAGTCCTTTCACTTCTTACTGTTTTAATAAGGTGAGAATAACAGGGGGCAACAGCCCAATGCACCTGATAATGCTGTCGACAAACAGGTTGTGTGTAGAAAGCTCATCAGAGCGCTTTTCAGCTTCGGGCTTGGCAGTCTTGAAATCGTCCAAGCCCCATGGGTCCGCCTCATCAGGTCGTCCTAGCTTCTTGGGCAGCACACCCAGGTTGAGGAGCAGCTCCACAATGCTCACCACCACCCCGCACACCCGGAGAGAACAACTCGTGTCTCTCAAGGTAACAGCATGGACCGCCTAGGCAAGAGGTACAGGGCACCTTACAATCCCGGGGCCACGCATCATGGGCCCGATATCAACCCAATATTGGCTCTGCATTGGCAGCATACTAGTCCTATATCGGGACAGACAATGCCAACACAGTCTCAATACTGGATTAATGGTTTGTGTAGCCTGGGATGTGTCTCAGCAAATTGGTAGTTTCTATGTCTTGGCATTTCATAACGCCACCACTTTACAAATTAGTCAAGAAAAGCGGTGCAACTAGCCATCGCATAAATCACCTCTACCAGACAAGCACACCATAGCTTCGTGCAGTACACAGCAGATACCGGATTTCACCCATACAGTCGCAGACAATAACACAGACTGCACTTAGGCGGTTAAAGTCTTGTGGCACGTTGCCAAGCATCGGGTAATGTTAGGGCCGGATATAGAAGCATGGGGGCCCTAATGTGCATATAGGCCTCCCTTTCCCTTCTCTTGACAATCTCCCTGCCCTCTAGCTACGATACTGAAAGATACCCCATGCTTAATTTTAACTACACAAAATTTTAAAAATAAAGTGCAATGAATGCGATTCATGCGACAGTAATGCATTAGCGTTAGTTTTAGAGTGCACAGAACACTAAAGCGACTATCAGAATGCGCGCCGCATTGGTGGAACGCCAACTATGGGGAGCCGCATTCTAGCATGCCGAAAATGCCGCCCCTCTCTTCTTTAATTGGTGCAGTAACGAAGGAGACAGACGAACTTCTGCTCGCATGACCGTTATAATGCTAATGAATTAAGTAAAGGCCAGCTGAGCTAGCTTCCTAGGCTCCACAGTTGCATTTTGTACCCTGGCAGTGACTAGGGAAAAAACAAAAATTAATTTAATCTCATCTAACGATGTCAGTTAATTACTTTTCTAATCCTGCGCTTTTGTGGCCCATTGGAATAGCCTAATTGAACACCTCACTTCATATAATGAACCTCTTAAAAAAAATATAGTGAAAATAAAGCTGCTTTTTCTCTACGTTCCTGCATTATGTGCTCTGAAACTGCGTAAAAAGCGCAGACTACATCATCATGCAGCATGCCATGCAATCTCTTCCGCTCAGTGTGTGTGTTGTGTGTGTATTTGTGGGTGGGTGCGTGTGTGTGCATGCGTGCATTTGTGTGCGTGCCCAAGTGATAAGGCAGGTCTTCGATTTTGGTTCAGTTTGTGGGGTTTAATGTCCCAAAGCGACTCAGGCTATGAGAGACACCGTAGTGGAGGGCTCAGAAAATTTCTACCACCTGGGGTTCTTTAACATGCACTGACATCGCACAGGACACTGGCACCTTGCTTTTTGCCTCCATCGAAAAGTGGCCGCCAAGGCTGGGATTCGATCCTGCATCCTTGGGAACAGTAGTCGAGCGTTGTAACCACTGCGCCACCCCGGCGATTTCGCTATTCCATTATGCCCAAGAATGGCACAATTAAAACATTAACAAAACAAATTTAGTTTCCTAATTTAACAAGTGCTTCCTTTTACTAGTGACTGTCAGAGCAGTCAATGAAGCTGGTGCCTCTGGATAGCTAGGAAAGCCTACTTTTCAAAATTTTTGTACAGTACCATTACTGCACTCTGAAAGGTCCCAGAGTAGAAATTGTTCAAAATTAGGTACCTTCTCCTGAGCTGCCTTTTATTAAGCTCGTGATAAAATAAAATGAATATATTCAGTAAAAATAACCATTAGCACACGAGGCTGATCCTAGCCCAAGCAAGCACGCAGGAGCACAGACCCGAGCTCGGCCCAGGCCCAGGGCCGCAAACCCAGGCACAGCATGGCTCGTAAGCCCATACAGTGCTCTAGCCGTACCTGGGAATTCCTGCTTTTGCAGCTCAACAAGGCCCCGAACTGATCAAGATAAATGAAATTACATTATAGATGGGGACTCCACCTCCTCAATCTGGCTTCCTCTCTTCATATGTGCCACTCAGAGTTCCATTATCTGCGGTTCCATACATTTCCACAAATTTCCTTAAAAAATATGGTTTAACAGGGGTTTAAAAGTGAAAGCTCTTGATTAAGGAAGAAGGTGGAAACAAAGCAGAAGTAGAGCTGTGGGGGCACACCATCACAAGAGCTGTCTGTTAAATATTATAACACCATCATGCAATAAACAAAGTGAGGCATAGCCCCATAAAACAGAGCAATTATTACAAAAATATATATCATATAGGAGTTTCATTTAAAGACAAGCATTGTTTGTGTCAGTCATCATCATCATCACCATCAGTGAATTATACTCAATGCAGGGCAAAGGCCTTTCCTATTTTCGTCCAATTAACCAAGTCCTGTGCTAGCTGCATCCACTTGAACCCTGCAGACTTCTTAACCTCATCCGCCCACCTAAATTTCTGCCGCCCCCTGCTACGCTTTCCTTCCCTTGGAATCCAATTGGTTACTCTTGGAGACAATCAGTTATCCTCTCTTCTCACTACATGTCCTGCCCATGCCCCTTTCTTCTGATTTCCACTAGAATGTCAGCAACTCAAGTTATTTCTCTGACAGACTCTGCACGCTTTCTATCTCTTAACATTACACTTACCATTTTCATTTCTGTAGCCCTCTGCATTGTCCTCAATTTAAGTAGAGCCCTTTTCATTAGCCTCCATGTTTCAGCTCCATGGGTGAGTACCGGTAAGATGCAACTGTTATACACTTTCCTCTTGAGCGATATTGGTAAGCTACTAGTCATAATGTGTGAGTACCTTCCAAATGCACTCCATCCTAATTTTATTCTCCCAGTTATTTTCCTTTCATGATCTGGATCTGCAGTTACTACCTGTCCTAAGTCGACATATTTGCCTACTTCTAATGCTTCGCTACCTATTTTAATCTGCTGTTCCTTTCCCAGGCTGTTCAATATTACCTTAGTCTTCTGAGTATTAATCTTTAAGCCTACCTTTCTGCTTCTCTTGTCTAGGTCATTAGGCAGCGTCATCAGTGACTCGCAGATTACCGAGATAGTCTCTATCAGCCCCGATGCCTGACTGCTCCCATTCCATGTCTTTGATTACGCCCTCTAAGCAAGCTGTAAATAGCCCTGATTGTGTCTCCTTGCCTAACACCTTTCTTAATTAGAATTTTATCACTTTTTTTATGCAGAACTATCTCATGTTTGTCCTGACTACTTTGGCTACTGTAGAGGTTCGTATAGAACTCCTCGGCTACCTTGATTATCTTGTCCACGTTAGTATAATGACATTGCCCGCCTTTTCGCTCAGTGCATACATATGATTTTTGCCTATTCCTAATTTCTCCTTTACTGCTTTCAGGCTATGACTGTTCTTTAGAGCGTGCACAATTTTCCCCATGTTCTACTTCCTTATGTCGGCCACCTTGCGTTTATTATTAGCTTTGATATCTCTGCCAGCTCTATCCGGTCTGTTCGGTTGGAGGCTTACATACTTTGACAGTTCTTAATCTAATCTTTTGTCTCCTTAGATTGTTTAGCAGTATCCTCTTTAATATCTTACCGCCTACTTCTACCCCACACTCGGTAATGACGTCTCTGAAATTATTGTTCATTGTTTCTAGGTTAAGGTCAGCTTCCTCGGTTAGAGCTAAATGCGTATTCTACAGCAAAAGCCTGAATTCCTCTACTTTTCCCCTTACCGCTAATTTGTTGGACTTCTTCCTCAGTAATCGGTTCCGTTCCATTCCTCTTCCAATCCAGATTAATTTGAGACCTTACCATCCTGTGGTCATTGCATCGAGCCTTTCCGCTTAACTCTAACACCCTGCACGGCTTTTCCATGTACACTTCCGGTTCTTCTATGAACCGATTGCATGAGTACCAAAAAGAAAAAAAAAAGGCCTTACCTTCAGTACCACCTGGAGGTTTATTCTGCCATCAACAGTTATGTAGTGAGTCGACCCAGACGCTTCGTTGAAATCATCGCTGCTGTATATGATGTTAGAATCAGTTTGACTCCGTGTTATGGACAACTGATGGCACAAAGGAATGAACATGGGACTGGGAGGTGTCTCCTCTTTTGGGCTCTCAGCAGAATCCTACAGAAAAATAAAAACCAAAATACAGCAAGAACATGCTTTAACAACTCCGAACTTACTACTTTTGCAGTATGTACATTGCAGCTAGCAATTCTGCAGCCTGAAATAGGGCATACTCTTTACTTCGTTTTCCGGTCCTGAATGTAGTGCCTTTTTTTACTTAGATCTGCTCTGTCATCACTTTTGTTCACTGACTTTTCATTACTGAGCAAACAGTTTTGTAACTACCATTGCACTGCACTTTACAACTTAAGTGAACATCTGGTCAAGCCTATAACTGGCCACGACAAGCAACCACTCCTTTCACATGCGAGGTAGCGTCCATCATTTCACTGCGTCCAATCTAGAACACCACAGCTGTTGTACGTGCATGGGTTTTCAAACCAGCAGAAGCCAACCACTTCAGGCAAACCGTATATGGATCTGCTTTCTACTCCGCCTTCACTTGATCGGCAGGCGATAAAGAAGCACATACGAAATGAGTAGATGGTGCAACGCTTGGTCTATGTCAGCACTGCATCCGTCAGTCACAGAGAGAGACCTATTGATGTCGTTTCAGAGGAAAACTTCATCACAGAAGTTTGGATGACAACACAGAGCATGATTACACTCTGTTTCATACATTAGGTGCAACATTGCCAAAGCTAGAGCTCTTGTTTGCGCTCCTCACGTCCGTGATGAAAAATAGTGCCTGCTCTTGACGAGAGAAAATAATAGTTGCTTTGTCTGCAAGCTTAATTCATCTTACATTTGCCATCAACTTCATAAAATGCACCTTTTTTAGGGAGAAAGGATCGGATGTGAATTTGTATGTTTTGTTTGTCGTTTTCTTTCGTGTCGCATTTTCGCTGCCCCGCAACCTGGCAGCTATGCTTTCCAAGCTGCACAACACAGCGACCTCGACTGCTTCTTCGGAGTGGATTTTTTCTATAAGATCAGCACTACGAAGATGTCCAGGCACGCGAAGCAAGTTATTGCAAACGTGTATGCTCAGAATAGAGCCCGTTTCCGCAGAAACCGCTCGGCCATAGGTATAGCACATAGTGATACACCTTTTTTTTCTTGCGGACTACTTGTGTAGCTTTCGCTGCGCTGCACCTGATGTATGAAACGGAGTATTGACTCTCCAAAAAAAAAAAAAACACGACAGGGATTTGGTTTCAGTTTTTTCTGCTTTCCGAGACGTGCATTGCTATACAGTCGATCCTGGATATATTGAATTATTGCTTACATCGACCTCTCAGAATATCCCATGCAGAAGTACAGGAGTTGTTGGTTGGTTGGTGTGTTGGTTTTTATGGTGCATAAACAACTAAGGCTATCATGCGCCAAGAGCATAAGCAGAGCCAAGTCAACTGCTCAACCTGTGGCGTCTCCTGACAGCACTAACACTGTATATCCGCTTGATGAGATAAAAGCTGAGTCCGCTTGGAAGTGGCTTTCTGTCTAGAGTGGTTGTTTTCAATGCGACACTGCTGTCATGCGGGAAAGCAAAGTACAGTGCAGCGGTTGTCGTGCGGTGAAGCCAGCCTAGCTGGCCGGCCAGCGGCGGTTGTCGCATGGCCGGTTTCGCTGCTAAAGGAGATGGAGAAATCAACTGCACCCTATTTTAACTGAGTTATTACAGGGTTTATAGTGTGTCAGCATCAGAGTTACACCTCTTATGGTGAACGGTGGCATTTCCCAAAGCACCTTCTGCAGCACCTTTGAAGTGAGCCCCAACCACAATGGCACACGCGCTATCCTGCTCTGGACGCTAGGTGCAGGCAGCAAGAGGTTCAACAACCCGATCTTACTCTGCCAAATATTTAGAACACGTGCTCGAATCCACGGAACAGCATGCGAGATTCACTCCTTTTCTGGGGGAGAGCATCGTACGCCGTGCAGTTCGCCATTCCCGAGGTGTGCTGTATGGTGCCAGTACACTGGTGTGCAGCACAATGCTGCGGGTAGCGTTCCACTAACTTGAGTACACCATATCGATGCTATTGTATTGCACAGTAGATCATCTCTTGGGATGTTTTATATATCGAATTATCGATATACCGGACTATTTAGTGATCCCCTTTGAGTTCAATATATCTAGGATCGCCTGTACTAGTTTGCAGACGCGACCTCCGATGCCTGATCAAAGCTTGTTCGTCTAAAATGTCCAGACCCTGGTCAATGGCCTTAACACACACCGAAATTCCAACACACAGAGACACTTCTTTTTTGGTACAATAAGGACCTCAGAATCAGCACCTAAGACACAATCTCACAAATAGAAGCGGCAAACTGCACATGTTAGTCAGTAACTAGCTCATGTGTTTCACCTGGTTGATGAAAAACTGGATGGAAGCAACGGGTGAGTGCTCAGTGACCGTGATGATAGGATTGGGCACACTGTGCGTGTGAACAGCCGGAAGCTTGCGTGGTGCCCCTGGAGGTTCCCGTTGTGGAACCGCAATGGTTGCCATGGTGGTAGTTGGCTCTTTAGGACCAGGTGGCTCTTCGATATGGATGCTGGGGAGGCTTTTGCCTCTAACCATCTCCGATTTTGAGAAAAATGCAGGTGCAGAGAACCCGGGAGATCTCAAGTGCTCGTCTTCATCAGGGTCTCTCAGGAGGCCTAGCGCTGAGCTGGGGCGCGGAGGAAGCAGTCGTGGAAGGACAACAGCTGGCGTTGGGGGATGGTTGCTTGGCTGGAGGGGCTCACACCAGCCGGCGGGCTCTTCGATGGTACATGTTGTGGCATTGTTGTTGGTCGTAGTGGTGGTGGTGCTGCTGCTCCCACCGCTCACCCCAGCGACAGCCACTGCTACCTCGATGGTTGGACGGTGGTTGCTGACACTGCTGCCGTCGTCGTCATCCCGCCCCAAACGATCCAGGATGCGCTCGGACAAGCGTAGTCCCTCCTCCACAAAAGCCCGCAAGTCACCTCGATTGAGGCGTTTGTTCCTGCAATCGCGAACAAGGCGAGTGGGCCAACAAGCTTTATTACAACTGAATGATGCTGTGGGGCATTTGCACATGGCCGGTCAAAAGGCTGCTTAACTCAATAGTGCCGAGCTTTACAAAAAGCACTAACCATTCTACAAATATTTAATTGTTTTTGTAAGTAGTATGTATATATTGAAAATAACTCCATAAAGTGAGTTAATTTTAATGTTTAGAATACCCATTCAAGACAGCAAAAGCCACTGCACTGAAATTAATGCACTACAGTAAAGCCTCGTTACAAGAGACACTCAAGGGATGCGAAAAAGATGTCTCTTGTAAGCCAGGCCTCTAGTAACCAAAAATTCTAAAGGCTCTGTGTTGATCAGTTTACTGCACATCAGCATATAAATGCATTCACACACATTAACAGAAAAATGTTAGGAAAGCTTTAAGTCCTTTATGCAAGTATGTCTTTTTGTGAGTGGAGAGTGTATTCCTTCCCAAATTCTGGAGGTGAAGCACTTCGCTTTGCAAGCCTTCCTGTTGTTCACAATACATTTCAAGCACACTACTCGTCACCTTCAGATGCTGACACTTGTTCTTTTGAAATGTCCTCGAAGTCGTCCTCTATGGCACATGCGCCATTTACTTGCATGAGAATTGTACAGTCTGTAAGCTATTCGGGAGCACTCAAGATCCACATGTGTAGATACGAATTCCTCAAAACATTCTGGTACCTCAGCAGTCTCTCGGATGTTCGCCCAAGCTTCATCTTTAAGGAAGCTTTCCACAGTATCCATATATGGGCCCTCTTACAATATATCACCATATTTAAAGCCTGCTTGTCAGAAACAATTTTTCACACCTTCACTCCATTCCATAAACCTGAAATCACCAACAGCAAACTTAGCATCAATTACTATTGTACAGTCTTGCTGCCTGTCGAGCAACAGGCATTCTACTAACCTTGGCTTCTACAGCAATTTGGCAGAGTGCATAACCCCTTTGTCTATTTGTTGAAGGTAGGGTGTGGAGTTTGAAGGGAAAAAATAACTTTGGTGGCTTTGAGCATGAGAACTTTGGTGCTGCAAGAAGCATTGTCCACAAAGAGAAAGACATCCGGATTCTGACCTTTCATCACGAATTTTTTTTAAATAAAGAGGATTTAAAAATGCTGAATGTCATTCATGAATTTCGGTTTGCTTCGAAGATGACAGTAATGCGATGCCAGTGGATGAAACAACAGGGTCATTTTGACTTTCCAATCCTGAGGAAGCACTTCTCAGTTCGTGATATACTGCAACAAAAAGGATGCTGACTGGAACAAAATTTAGCTAAGGGAATCTGAAGTGCAGCATGTACAAGTTTGTATGCTTCAGCTGCATTGCATGAGCATATTTGAGTTATATCTCTTATAAATAATGAAGAATTTACTCGGGGGACCTGAAAAAGCTGCCCTTAGTAACAGAGTGCCTCTTGTAACCATGCCTCTTGTATGCAATGTTGTTAGCATGGCAGACATAGGAAAACCAACCAAACCATTTTCAAATGTCTCTTATAACCGAGTGTCTCTTGTAACAGTGTCTCTTGTAATGAGATTTTACATCAGATATCCATTCCTATTCATTCCTCTACTGGAATAAACGAACCCACTTCACAAAATCCCACATAAACTGCACATAATAAAATGTTACATATGAGAAGTATCTGAAATGTGGACATTGAAATGAATTTCAACTGCTTGCTGGTAAGCAGCTGCAGTCCACAACAAATCGAAAGCCTGTAATGCAAAGGTAAAGCTCCAGATTCAATTTACCGGTGCAGACAAAGTAAATGGAGCACACGTTTTCACTCTAAAATTTTTCACGCGTTGCATAAACAAAACTGGCATTCATGGTATGTGCGAACCGGTAGTAGACGTCCATGCCCTTCCACTTGGATAAATATTGTTTCCTTGTCTCTAGTACAGAAAGCGTGATTTTAATTTGAATGGAAAAGCGTGCTCCGTTTACTTATGTCCTCACCTGTACATCTGTTAACTCTCTGTGCAGCTTACGGTAGGGCTCTGCTCTCGGACTACTTTTCAGAAGCAAGTATGCAAACACGGCCAAACAAATCAAAGCTAATGGAAGGAGGATAATAATATGCGAGTTTTGGCACTGCGAAGCGAGCATGCCATGTATGTGAGCACATTAAAATGAACAACCACAAAACAGCATTCCACAGCTTCGCAATGAGTGATGAAATATATTAACTCAAATTTCCTTTTCATTTTCTTTTCCCCCAGAAAAGAGTTAGTCTTAGTGAGTTTCTCCAAATATTCTTTTGCACCAAGACACTATTAAAAAGTGAAGTGTCCATCATACAAGGTACAAGAATGTGCAAGAGTCAGAATTTGACATTTTCACATACTCTTGCATAACAGAACTGCAAGCTGGTTGGCCACAAAGACCAATCGACAGGCAATAAAAAAATTAGACAAAAGTTCGCACTATTCTATAAAATATGAGAACCTAGCATCAGAAGCAACAAGTGCAATCAAAAAGTCAGTAAAATTTAAAAAGAAAAAAAAAGCAACACTGCATGCACAACATAACCCAACGCCTTGTTTCTCTCCTAGTCTTCTCCCTCTCTCGCACTCCTTCGCTACAGTGCTCTAGAATCTGTACCTTCACTGTGCACGCATCTATGCCAATGCTATGAATCCAGATGTTGCCTCCATGTCACTGTACAACTTGGACAAAAGAGCAGCCGAGAACAACAAAGAAGATGAGAGACATACCGGCGCAGGTCCGGGGATGCCATGCAGCGATGCGGGAAGGGCTGCTGCGGTGGCTGCTGCTGTTGGCGAAGCTCTTGCATGCTGGTGTGGTGGCTGGGTGGTCCTCCACCGGGCCCCTGACCATGCACCAAAGGCAGGCCACGCAGGAACGGGCTCGGGCATGAGTCCCGGCCCGACATAGCACTGCTGCCCAGCGGACGAGGAGTGGAAGGCGGTGCCGGCTGCTCCCGCTGCTTTGGAGAAGGCGGTGGCGGGGGCTCTGGTCGCGGCACAGGCAATGAGCTGCTCCGTTTGCGCGGGCGCACCTCGCGTGACTGCTCCTCGGCTATGCCTTGCAGCCTTCGAGGGAGAAAAAGGAGGGGAAGGCAGAACATGATCCACAGCCGGTCAGCTGGGCTATATAAAGGCACAAAATGGGTGCTAGAGAACTTCAATACTCCACTGGCAGCATGCCATGTACAGAGTCTATCCCAGGCCAAAATGAGCAGCGTTTTGAGCAGATTCTCAACATCTTGCATAAGCAAGCACCAAAATGAATGTGGGACAGAGCGAAGACGCAACACACACACATAGGCCTTGTGGAAACTGCCAAGCAAACTCACCTAACACCTGCTAGGCACATTCTCAAGTCTGTACTTGCTTAGGACAGGGTTTGCGAAAACACACTGGGAGCCAGAGCTGCACCGTCATGGATAGCACTTTTTTTTGTTTTCATTTGGGAAAGGCAAATTAGTGTTTACGTCATGATTAAATGGTTTCGCACTAGAATATCATCTAATAAGGTCTGCCCCTAAGTGCATCAGGCTCAAGATCACCCATATTGATATCATTAAAATACAACTGCTTTAATGAGGGGCTCAATTCACCTGGAGGTAGTTACATGGCTATAATGTCAGAGTGAGTTTCGGGCACTATGCTTACTAACCTAAACAAAATACAACGGGCATGCGGCTATGCACCTGTTTAACAGAAACTGCAGAGCCCAGTGAACGCCCTCTTCCAGCCACTGAGAGATGAAAAGGCATCTCATAACAGACACATCAAGGTAGGTGGCCATACAGATGTCGGTCAAGGCTTCCTTCTTGACCCCTCCCTCTGTTTTTGGAGTTGGTCTTGCGGCCAGCTCCCCCTATGATGTGAAAAAAAAAAAAAAAAAAAATTGGTTTCTTTGTCCATACTCACGGGGCAAGTAATCAACAAGACTTTTGCTGAACACACAGACAGACACAGAAAGCATTTCCGGCACTAGTGTTTTTAACACGTACATTGCAAGGAATTGCCTGAAACAAGACAAGTGGCACACACTCAGATATCCCATCTTGTCTGTGATAAAATCTGCGTGCAAATCTGTGGCAGCTTCTCCTGGATGTCTAGAGTAACAATCAAGGAGCTAACAATGAGGAAAAGTGCAGAAGAACTGAACACACTGCCAGTAATGAAATACGAATGTAATGAAAGCCAAAAAACCGAGAGCCAATATAAAAAAGGAAAGCGGTTGGTAAGGATCAGATAACTGCAGGTCAGTCGAAGGACAAAGGAGAGATTGTGAAGGATGCATCTCAAATACAAGCACATCGCATTTCTTACCTGAGACTTTGAAGGGCTTGGGCGGCATCCTTCTACAATGGTTACTTTTGGTTCACTCTCTTTGGCAACAGGCATGGTAATATCCGAGTCGGTAGCTTCTTTCTGTGGCACACAAAATTGACACCTTAGCTGTACTAAATCTTGTGTTACGGCAGTACAAAGTGCATCAGATTTGTGCAGGGAACTCAAATGGCACTCCAAGCAGACAGCAAAGTGACCAGGCTCTCAAGAAAGCACTTGCCTAGGGGTGCAGTTACATCGTCCTACAAGCCACACCTAACCTCACCATTGGCAACTTGGTCCTGTTTTTCACTGTCTGCAGCAGAACATCCTATACAACAGTGATACACACTGCAATCACTAAACAAGAGCGTATGTCACAAAGGTGGCATCAACAGCCATTACCATGTGCTAAACAAAATGAAGAAGGATAATATTAGCATTAGCATCATGAAAATGCATACAGCTTCACCATTCTTTGACACAAAAACCTATCAAATACATAACTGGATTTTTAATGCTTCAAATGTGCACGTTTAAGCACTTTATACACTTACATGCAGTCACTGGCACAGTATACTTTCTTTAAGGCTAACCCACAATGACATGAAAAATCTGCTAGCACAGTCTTGCACTCAAAGTTAACACACAGGGTTCGACTTGTAGCGCTAATGTCCCAGAGCTACTCAGGCTATGAGAGATGCTGTAGTGGAGAACTATGGAAACTTCGACCACCTTGGGTACTGTAACATGCATTCACATCACACAGTACACAGTTTCTCTGAAAAGCAGCTGGGATTCAATCCTTGGGCTCAGTAGTAGAGTTCCTTAACCACTGAGCCACCACGGTAGGGCTTAACATATATAGTCAAAGCGGTGGGTGCGTGAGACTGAACATACTGCTCTGACAATGTATGGTGCAAGTGTGGTCATCACACAGATTTACTGATGAACTGCAATCCATACCCCATTTCTTTTTCTTTTTTTTTTTCTTGAACTTAATACCTAAAAATGCTCATTACTTGATGCAAGTCATTAATACTATAATAACCCAAGTAACTCCCTATTGTCTGGCCCCTTGAGATTCATAAAGGAAGTGGAGTGAGTGGGAACCAATAAAAAAAATTAAAAAATTCTAGAAAATATGCACATTTTTTGTTTGTATATGACAAGGCTTGAAAAGAGATACACACAACAATTTAGTCACAGAATGTTCGATTGCTCAGAAAAGTCATAAAACAATGCTTTACTGTCTTCGAAATCTACTGCCCGTGTAGCATGAGGGCAGCTCGAGAAGAGCATAATTCAAAGCCAAGTCTGCAATCAGCTTGTGCCCAAAAGCGAACACAGTACGACTGCATGGCCGTTGTGGATGGCACGTCTATACTTCCTCCTTTTTGAACTTTTTTGAGCCTCACTCCAGCACACACTTGCAGTCCACGCGACGCGCAGTTGAACTCATTTTCGTTCTACGAATCCAGCATCATTCAATGACCTCCACTTTTTTCTTGGCCGTGTAGCTGGTCTTCATTGTGTATAAAAATGCAGCCAGATAACAATCAGCACCATAGTTATTTTTCTGCAATCGTTACGTTTGAGGGGGCATTTTGCTCAAATTGCAAGGCCCACAGTTTGTCTTCTAGGGGTGGGCGATGAACTGGTAGTTTCGACATAATCAATATTTTGCCCAAATGAATACAGGCAATGATTTGAGAATGGGCAATTACTAAGGATATTACAACAAATACTTAATTATAAATATAGATAATATCTGAATGAGAGACTGACAAAACTCGGGCAGCTTTGTGCAGGCAGGTGAAATGCCACGGGTAAGGCCTCTGATTCATTTGCGATTCCCCCGCAAAATTGTGAATTTTAGCATTTCTTGCAGAGCTGTCCATTAGAAGCCATATTTTTCTTTCTTTAATCGTAATGTGTTTGTCGGTTTGTGTTTACACATATAGTTATGGTAGAACAATGAGAATCTGATGAGTTTAAAAGGACAATCTACTGCCGGAGGAGAGTATAGAAATATTGGTATATTCTAGTAGATCTTACTACTTGGTGGCAGTATTGAGGAAAGAACTCATGGTTTAAACAGGAATTTATATTTTAATTGATCAGGAAAGTTGGGTTTTAGCAAATGGTGGCTTCGTCGTCGTTGCTAACACTGTTTAGAGCATCTGAAGTGAATATATTACATTTTATGATTATGCCACAGTGTCATAGAGACAGGTATTTGTGTTCATATCAGCATAAGGCTGCCTATCTTTTTCTTTTTCAATACATTACAGCTACTTTTATTCTTTAATCTTCCTTGATTCACTTTTAAAATGTGTTCAAAACCGAAAACTGCGCAACCAAAGGCGCCGCCATACATGCTGCTATAAGCAAGAACGGTTGCTGGCATCTATGGAAGGTTTCACTTCACCAAGTTTATTTAGTTTATTCATTCATTTCATTCTATTTTAAGCTATTTCGATTCTCTCAGTTATGGCTTTAATAAAATCTGTGTATCTTAGTTAATGACATGTTCTGCAAACGACTTGGGCAGTGCGGCAGTTGTTGTGTTCATAAAGCTGCATAGAGTTGCTAGTATACTAACTGTAGGTATGTCGTGTCCATAATGTAGGTGTTTGCAGACACGGACTAACACAGAAAACGAGACTACAGTCACCGACCAATTTTTTCGACTGCAATAATTCGGACTTGCACGATATTTCGGACTTCATTCAGGAACCGCCACGTGCCCCATAGGAACGTGTACATTTTCACAACCGATATTGCAGACTCTAAAGTGTCCAAAAGCTCGATTTTTCGGACCAAATTCAATGCCAGCAATAATAATAATTAGTTCACAGGAATGGAAAGGCGCAGCATCTGTAACACTTACTATGCGGACACCTGAACCGAGCAATACTGCAGAGATTGTTTTTTGGCCGAAGCTTTTTTTTTTTTTTCCAAAAAGAAATAGACGAGAGCGGGCATTATTGTGGCAAACAATCTGGTTTTGCGTGGCCATGAAAGCTTAGGCGAAGCGAATCATTCGGACGGACTAGCTTGGCTCTCCGTGCACATTAGCCATTGGAGGCAGCGGCAATAAGGGAATGCTCAGCCTTGTCATCGCGGTAGCCTAGACTGCGCAATCGGGTGGCAATATGGAGCATGAGTACTGTCTGCCGCGGAGGGTGTAGGCAGCAATGTGGGGGGTGTAGGCAAAAACACAGCTTGCCTACACTGCGCCAAGTGACGCTGCCTTCGAAACCAACTCGGTGTGTGTGAATATTTCGAAGCATGCATGTCTCTTGTGCTAAGAAATGTTTCTTTTTATGCCTGAAGGTGAAACGCAAAGGCACCCATGTGTTGTGGCCGAAAGGCGCCGACAAAAGTCTCCACCATGTATTGGGGCTGGAGTCATTATCGTATTTGCCGAAGAACAAGATTAATTAACTGTCTCGCTCCTAAGGCCGCGACACGATGCGACCGCAGTCTTGTTAATCGTGATGGTTGCCTACGTAGCGCAATATGAGTATCGCCATCTAGAAGTACGTTTAAGGCTAGACTGGTATGTTTAGTCACATAATTTACAATAAGCATGACATGACATTATGGCAGCTCGTAAATATTTTACTATGTGCTCAGTAAATGCTGCCAACTTTTTTATTTGCCAGCAGAGAAAGACCGAAGGAATAGGACATTGTCGAGGGTTGTTGAATTCATCTGGGTTCGATAACAAAAGAGGATATACAGTCTAGCCCGGTTATAACGAAGTTGGCGGGAATTGGAAATCGCTTTCGCTATATCTTATTTTGTTGTATCTTGACTATGAAAAGGAAAAAAAAAACAAATTGGAGTAAATTATTTTATCGTCGCTGGACGAAGTGGTCCAGCATTCCCTGAACAGGTTTTGCAAGTGCGGTCTTCAGGATCGCGGCCTCCATACAGTCCAACTACCAAAGTTCTGCTTTGAACTCCCCAGGTACATCCATAGTGTGTCAACAGCTGAGATGGCCGCTGCGGTGGTCTTCGGCTTAGGGGTGCAACCAGTGTCATCACTGTCACTCTCGGAGGTGGTATCCTTTCCTTCCATGACGCTCCGGGCAATTTCGTCCATCATGAAGCCCTATGTGGCAACAAGTTTGTTGTTGGCGAAAATCAAGGTCCAACTCGCTAGCGGGCTCCCATAGCTGCTCCAAGCAGGCTGTCGTGGCAGCACCATCAGTTGTTGCAGTGGTGTGAACCGCGGCAGCTTTGTACTGGACAGGTGCCATATCCATGCTGCTGCTTCACAAGAAGTCAGCTTTCTTAAAGCAATGAGTGATAGTCAGGTGCTTCCGGTCCGACTTGGTTGCGAGGGTCTTTGACGGTAGCATTTGGAAGAACAAACTCGTTTCGTCTGCATTGTAAATGTCCTTGTCAGAATACGCAAGTATCCGATCGCGATGCTTGGCCATCCACTGCTGGAGTGATCCCTCATCAACGAATGCAGTCTCTTCGACTATGTTTTTACACGTAATGTTGTGCCTCTCCTTGAGCCTCTAGAGCCACCAATTTACCAACTGGAAGTCATCGTGACTAAGATCGAAGCCCAAGTCCTTAGCCTTCACTATCATGATGGGCCCACTGGGCATCCATGACAGGCATCCAAGAACCACCTATAAAGTGCAGCTTCTATGTCTGTGGACGTGGCGCACTGGATCGTCTTTCAGTTCCCGCTGCCAACGTCGTCATCGAGAACGGCGTCGATCTTGCTGCCGTTCTTGATAGTCATTGAGAGTGTGGACTGCGCAATTTCATACTTTCGTGCGATATCACTCTTCACGTTTCGGCGCACTTCGTTCAGAATGGCATGCTTCTTCACCAAAGACAACACTTTTCTCTTACCTGTTAAAGGAGTAGAGACACCAAATTAAAAGGTTGTGCAAAGCTTGTCACGCGCTTCCTGCGTGTTTGAAGACCATCACCATCAAATATTAGACTCAGCGGAGCATAAAAAATATTTTATTCCTTTTTTAAAGTTTGTGGAAATGCTCGCCCCTGCATTCTGGACCCATCGCTAGCGCATTGACTGTGACGTAGGCTCACTAAAAAAAACATAATCAAGTACTTGTGATGTCACTGCACAGTTTTCTGATGTAAGAGACGATGCTGCTGGTCGGCTCGTTTCAGCTCTTCTATTGCATTCTAACTGTTCTGACACACAGACTGCACGATAGTGCACTGTAACCAAAATTATGCTTGATGGCAATATTCACTAAAACTTACGAACACTGCCACTCACGGCCAGCAATGGTTGGCGGACGGCGTTGTCGGTCACCGTAGCCAAGACCAGAGTGGCCATGGCGGCGCAGCAGTGAGGCAGTGTATAGCACTCCTTGGCTTTGTGCCACAAAAGACAAACGTTATCAGGACCACCCCTATGCCTGCACAAGTGTGTAGGCTTCGGCAACGGCGCCTCCCATGGGCACGCCAGGCGACGAACTGCACTGCTCTCTGCCTGCCCTACTTGTCGCTAGGCCTAGTCGGTTTCGCCTGGCGGCACTTCGAAACAGGTCAGTGACTCAACGCTGTAATAAAGGTTTGTCTTCTATCCCCGCTTTACTATAGAAAGCCTATCGCACAATAAAGCAAGCTCGATAAAATGTGTATAAGGCGACTGTCCTCAATTGGCTTAATTTGCTGTCCACAAGTAGTGCCAACGACTGTTCCAAACCGCTCGCAGCATTGCTCGGCGCATCAAGTCACACTGGCGCTTCGTAGTGATTGTACACGCATTCTGCGATGTAAGCAATTGTCGATTTCAGGTCACTGTTGCCAAAACTATACTCGATGGCCATTTTCATTCGTAAAATTTGTGAATTTTTTCTCAACAATCGCCAGATTCGCACACATGAAAGCGGCACTCAAAATGGCATGCGAACGCGATGCCTCCATCAGTGCAATTAAAACTATATACTCGCGAGCATTTACGCGCACTACTTCATAATCAAAGCCTGTCCCGCTTTCTAATTTTTCCTAGCCGCTCGCATAGCATAGGAATTTAGGCGCAATTCTAGCGAAGCGAGCAGCTGACATCGGCACTGCTATGTGCAACAAATTATTGAACGAGTTGGTGATAGCTGTTCAAAAGCAACAACAGCACATTTCCAAATAGTTAGTGTTGAAGCAGCATGACAGGATCGCCAAAATGCTGCAAACATCATGTTTATGGTAACGAATGCAGTTGACCAATTGTTTCCACAGTGTGAATCCGCCTTGAGAGCATATGGCAGACTCACTGCAAACAGAGCAGACGACACACCTACTCGTAAACGTCATGAGTTTTTGGTCCACGTGACATTTCAATGTTATGTCTCTTGTTTTTTGACGTCAAGTAACAACCTGGCAACTAAGAACCAAATTCGAAACTGCTGCGTGCTAACAGTAAGATAATAAATTATGTAATGCGATTTAGTGCATCTAACACCGTGCTCTATGCGCAGAGAATCACTACGCACTATTTACAACGCAAAAGTACAGCACGAAGATTTGGTGTCCCTACCCCTTTAATATGCTGGGGCTTGCGAGACTCGACACTGCCGAGAAATTGAAGGGTCAGGTCCAAAAGGATAACTAAGTCCGTTGTCGAAAAATTGTCCAGGCAAAGTCAAAGGTCACGAGATATCAAAAGTAAGAAGCGGAACAAGGCAGGAAGGCATAACGGCATCAGCGAGAGAAGCGTATACAATGATCCGTGAGAGAGAAGGAAACTCTCGCCTCTCTCTCTTTCTCTCCCAGACCCATAACTGAGGGGAGAAATTCAAGAGCCGCGATTCACCAAGTGGGCCACTACTCCATGACATCACTAAAAAATTGCCTTTTATTTTATTATGTTTTTTACCTACCACGCAGCCGGCTCAACGGCATGATGAAACGCCACATCACAAAGACAGCAAGCCAAGTGATGCAGTGAAGCAACCTTTTGCTTCGCGGGAGTGCAGACGATGACGCGAATGCGGCCATCAGCCAAGTTTTGTCCTTATTTTCACACAAGCATTTGCCTGATGGCGTAAAAATCTCTGGATTGATAGATTATTTTTCATTTGATACAAAATCACTTCGCTATATCCGCTGACGTACACTTATTTACTTAGTTAAAACTGGACTCAAATTGTATTGAAAATGCAAAAATGGGAATGAGAAGTTGAACTTCGTTATATAACTGCTATTTCGCTATAAGTGGCTTCACTTTAGCTGAGCTAGACTGTACTTCAGTCCAGAAGATGCTGACTCGATGCTGACTCGATGCTGACTTGTGTAGATGGCGCAGCAAGCGCTACAGCAGCTAGTAACTATAGTTCTAGGCGGTGCAACTTTTCCTCCCAAAATTTCAAAACACTCGAATCTTTACTTATTCTGGGCACCTTTTCATATGCATAGAGCAGGCTTTGTACTTCTTCAATTTTGAGACAACTGCCGTTGTCTCCAAGTCCTTGCAGGCAGTCTTCTTCTCTCTCCATAAGAAACACTTCAAGCTCATCCTCAGCTTGCAAACTCTAGGAGGAGATTGTGCTGCCGCCTGTAGCGGTACTTGATCACCGCCAGCCATCCTACGAAGTCACTCCCATGTGGTGACCAAACGTTGTTTTGCTTGGCACCTTTTCTCACTGGTCACCGCACTGTGATATCGAGGGTCTCAAGTTGCAGTTCACCGATTGTACAATTGCTGCCATTTCCTTTTCTGTTTTTTTTCTTAGAGCCTAGTCACAGGTTCCTTCAGTCCGCTTGACCTCATCCTCTCCCTGTTTTTCAAAGTTTTTGTCCTGACCTTCCTTGTTATCGCGCAACCCGTAGATCAGGTTACTCATCAGTTACGTTTTCTCTCAATAGTGCACTTCTAGCTTTTAGTGCCACCATTCTATCTAGACTCTCTTAGGCATTCGCATCAATGATGATGGATAGAGCAATGAAACGCCTTCTTTTTAATGCTTAAGTGTAAAGTGGCAATGTTTGAAGGAGCTTGTCCCGAGAATTTTTCATCATAAATGCGATGACCTGAAAAGAGTTAGATGAAAGAGGACCAAAGAATCCCGCCAGGGAAGCGTTGGTCGACGTGTGGTTATTAGTTAATTATAGCCAGAATGCCAATCATCGAAATAGCCAAGCAAGCTAATGTAGACGACCAAACGGACGTGATGTCACGCAACTGGAAGACGACGCGTGTTTTGACATCAGAGTGATAAGGTGCTAATGAATAGTCGGGATTGATCAAAAAGTGATTAAGGAATGTTGATTAATATAATTAGGGCAAAAGAGGGCGAGAAGCCGCTGTCAACAGCATAAATGAAGGCGCGTATGTGATGACATCACCTCGGCGGTGTTGTCATGCTGAACGCCGCCGGCGCCGCCATGGCATCCCTAGCAACCATGCGCCGTCTAGGCGTGCCTCTAGCAATGGTGACGTCATGGAGAGAAAGCGGCGCAGCATGTCTGAGCGCGTTGGAAGAGGAGGCGCGCTGTTGGTACAAAAAACATTGTGGTGACCTAGTGTAGTGCAATGTTACACCACGTGGTGATTACTGCGCAGATTGCTACATAATGTCATCAACGACCAGCTGCTATCATAATTTCCGGAGTGTGAAATCTCTACAAGCGGCACATGATACACCGTGTGCAGCAGCAACGCTCAGGCTTTTGAATTTCTCCAGTGCAGATTCTGCAGGGCTCTTGAATTTTCTTTTGACACCGTAGTTGTACGGGCCGAAACGATAGCACACTAAATAGAGCTTGTGAATTAATACTCCTGCCAGTAATTCCACTCTGTTCCTTGCTCCCATAGTCTTAACATTTGAACATCGGAACTTCACTCCTGACATAGATTAACTTGCCAAGGGAAATAAAACAAGCAGACACCCCTAGGAATAAAATAAAAGAAGACAAAAGGGGAAATCAACTTATGGAATAATCTTGCTAAGTTCAGATACAACTCAAGAACACACCAGTAGATTGCTGCCCAAGGCGGCCTTCCCACCATCAGCGTCGGATTATCATTCTGAAGTGCCGGTCAATCAAATTGCATCTGCAGGCGTCGCATCATACACGGCTGCTATGCACGTGCCATGTGACTCATTGCAACGTTGTCGAGCAATAGGAAAATAAAATGATTTGTGTGACATTTCTTTCAACAGATTTGTCATTTCGTTTTGAGTTTTACATGGTTATATATTTATTTAGTTAAATATGTAAGTCAACTTGCGAATTATATGCTATTATTTTACTGCCTAGGCAGGCTCTCGAAAGGGGCAACTTGCTTCACAAGCGGCTCGATTGTGCAGTGCAGCAGCCACCCATGTTCGGGATGAAACGACAGCTCGACACCAAAGACTAGTGCTATGCATGTGGCAATAGTGTTCTTTTGTTCTTGTCATATTTTGCAAGGAACAGTTCTTCAATATGGTTGTGATGTTTGTGGTGTGCAGTGGCATTTTGAAAATAAGTGATAGAGCGCTTTACAAGCAGCAATAAAAGAAGAAATAATGAAGGTAAGCTGCCACCAAAAATAGATCAGAACTATACCGCGAACCGGTTCAGAACAGTTCCTACGATTTGTTTTAGTTCAGGTTCTGTTCCAAAATGGCGGAAAAAATTTGGGTTCGGTTTGGTTCCAGTTCCGAGCAAAAATTCGGGTTCGGTTCCGGTTCGGCACACTGCCTACACAGTGCTCACCAACCAAGCTGGTTAGATGCCAACTCTCTCAGTGCCCTTGGCCCATTGATGTGAAACATGCGGCATGCATTGTGCGAAAGGATGGCTACAAATGTGGAAAAACGGTGGCACCCACCCCCTCCCTTTGTCGAAAAAGGCAGTGTAACATATATCAGGTGCAGAGGAAAGAAAATTGCAGCAAGAAATGCGAAGCAGCAAAGCAAGATGCAGCAGCACGATGACCGCCACTCTGAAAAAGGCCCCGTGCGTCAGTGCACAAAATGGTGGTTGAGAAATGCTACGTATTCTTTGTTCTCAATTTACAGAATTTAAAACTTTCGGCCTTAGCCACATGAATGCTCTGGTTGCGGAAGATAACCAAATATGCAGGAAACTATAAGTTAAGTTTCTTTCTCCATCATAAGAAATGAGCTAACTAGTCCTACAAGAGCCCAAGATACTACATAGGTTCACCAAATCTGAAGTCTCCTGTGCAAGCAACCGCTACTGTTTCTATAATTTCTGCAACACTTACCCAATGCAATTAAATATAGCGCAGAACACACACACGTTTTAGCATGTCTGCCATTATTGTTTTCTTAACACTCGACTCACAGTAGCAGATGCCGATGATGCCCTGCTTGTAAGTGTGATGTCAGGAGAACCATGGTCGCTTCCCTCCTTTTCATCAGCCACAGACTTGATGGGATCTGGCAAAGACAAAAAAAAAATATGCCAAAATATTGTTTCCTGTAGGTTCCCATTCAGTTAAAATGCATAAGATGTGCAAGATGGCACAGTTATATTCTGCACTTGAAGGCTAGCTAAGTAAATTTAACATAGAAATACAGGTGCATCACATATGCTACTTCTTCTCATGGTACTTTTAACTGCATCTTGCTAGAGTGCTAACTGCGGACAGTCTGCATGCCCCCAACCATGCGCCATAAATTACTAACCCGGCAGACCCCATTCCTATTGGCCTCGAGATCGAGCAGAGTCGCCACCTTGCGGCTCAGCGGCAAAACCTACTCAGTGTGGATGCGGTTTCGCGTCGCGTGCCGGCCCGCAGTGATTTACGCACGCGTGCGGCGTGTACAGGAGTGTTTTTGTTTGTTTCGCGGTTTCTGTGAGCTTTTGCTTACCTGTATGCCTCTTGCAAAATAAATATGAACAGTTTTTCTGTTCATTAAAAGCTTCATTAAAAATAAAAATACTTGTCCGTATCGAACATGTCATGCTTGGATAAGGATATCATCCATCGCGGTCTTCGGCGCTTGAGATTCTTTGACATGCAATGTCTCAAACGAAGTGGTACTGTCGTTACCGCCGTGTCAAAGCAAAACAGGTCGCTGCCGTCAATAAAAGTTAATGCAAACGCTCAGAAATCGCATATTCCCGTTTCTGTTTGGAACACCGCAGCTACTGAAGCATATGCCACTGCAGACTACTTCATATAGCAGAATGCAGTTTGAACGGACCACTCTATGCCTACTATGCCTTCTGTATTCACGATATAGTTCTGTGAGTACTTTTTTGTTTTGTTTTGTTTTCAAACCGCTGTCGTGGTGTCTCAATGGTACTCGACTGCTGGTTTCGAGAACGGGGGATTCAATCACAACCGTTTCGAAAGGCGCTCCTCTGCTGTGGGATTTGACTGCACAATAAACAATCCCACGTGGCAAGTAAATGTGGTGTTAATAACGAAAAAAAAAACGACACCACAACCAGCCTCTGCAATCATCCGTCATAGCCCATGCCGCTTTCATGCGTTAAACCCGGACCAATATGCATTTCTTTTTTTTTTTTCTTTTTTTTTTTTGTTGTTGTTGAAGGCTTCTGTGCATCCGTAAAAGTTTTAGTGAACACATTTTGCTCTAGAGAAATGCTCGAATGTTTGAGAAACATTCCCTGCACCCAATTGTTACCCTAAATATTACATAATAAACCTAGATTAATGTACTTTACTGGTAGCCTATTATAATCATTATAATCCCTTTTCGTCCAAGTGCTGTCTTCCGAGCAAACTCGTCGTTTCTGACAAGGGGAGTAAAACAGCTTCATGCGGGCTTAAATATTGGTGTTTTGTTCGGGAATAAATACATCTTTATAGTCGCATGATAAGATGACCTCCATTTCTTTCAGAATAGTTTTATATCCGGCATCTGTTTTGGAAGCAACCAAAATATTTTACTTCGCATAAGATTTAGTCACTGCTAAATAATTAGTGATAAAGAAATTTTCAACCTGTAAAATTGCTTCCCAGAACATGACAGTGCCCACGCATAGTTTATAATGATGTCTTCGCAGCGAGTAATTCGTAGCTTGCACTTTAACATTACTGAAAATTAATCGCTGATTATTGTAAATTCTGTCAAGTGTGTAAAAGTTCTCTCACATGGGGAAATTTATTGGCATTGCAAAACAAAATAATTACACTACTAATTTACCATTATATATCAATATCACACACATCAGAAATCCCTTATACTTTCCTCGGTTTCAGGAAATCATTTACAGTTAGTGGCGCATGCAGTAATACACTATCACTTTCTATGACAGTGGCCGCAAGAAGCATCTCGGCAAATTCAATCCCCTCAGCGCTGTACACGTGAACAATCAGCTTTCCTGTGCGGCGAGGTTTCCTGTATACAGTAAAATACCACTTGAACGAACGTCACTTAAACGAAGTATTCAGTTGTACGAACTTTATTAAATTTCCCCGCCGAAGCTCCATTAAACGCTGTGCAAACGCCCTTCATTTTAACGAAATTCAATTGTTGCTCATTTCAGTTCTACGAATATTTTCTATAACTTTATCCTGTGTTTCCCACGTCATACTTATTGAAACCAAAACAACGTGCACTTTTTACTGAATATTTTGAGAAACATATTTTATTAGCGCGTGACGAAAGCTGGCCGTCATTTAGCTCTAAGCTTAACAGGCTATCTAAACAAGTTTGTATCCAGCGGAATCACAGCTAGCTTTGCATGCTTAATTGGATCCACAGTCATAGCCACCGACAGCCACAACTTCAGCCCCACAAAGCTTTTTAGCTCCAAGAAAGGCGCACGTATGCATGCTGGTTAATTGTGATCTGCGGAAGAAATGATCTGGTTGGAGGAAATGAATGCCTCTGCTGCCCAGCAGACTGCTGTGCCGGACGAGGTTCACGGGAGCTTGCACACAGTGACTGAGGCCAAGACCACTGCAGTCCTAAGCTCGAAAGTGCTGCAAAATTTCAGTTCAGTGAACTTTCACTTTAACAAACATTTTCCTAAGGCCTCTGGAAGTTCGTTCAAGTGAAGTTTCACTGTATTGTCGCCGTGATCTCATTTTTGGGGAATACTTGTTTATTTATTTATTTATTTCCAATACCTCAAAGACCCCAGGAGTACGGGGTTTTACATGAGGGGTAGGCTTGACAGTATTTAACAAAAAAAGTTTTCAATGGCGGTTCTGAAATGGCTTGGGTTAGAGTGAGCGACGATGTCAGCGGGAAGATCGTTCCAGTCGATGGCTGTCCTTACAAAAAATGAGTTGAGGTGCGTTGTCGTTCGGGCATGTGGCGGATAAACAGCAAAGGTGTGGCTGATGCGACTGGATGTTCGATGAATCGGCATGATGACTGCTGTGCTAGATGATAAGGCATGATAAAATTTATGAAATAAACAGAGTCTGGATATTTTACGGCGTGCTTGCAAGCTTGGGAGACCGGCATTAGCTTTTAGACTAGTGGCGCTAGTATTACGAGAATAGTCAGAGAAGATAAATCTAGCTGCACGGTTTTGTGTTAATTCAATGGTAGATATCAAGTTTTGAAGATGCGGGTTGTGCGTGGTTGTCTGGGCCAGAGTTGATGTGCACTCAGTCTAAAGCTACTCGCCATGCAGTGCGCTGCCAGTGCTACATTTTCCCTGCTTAATCCTCGAGTCAAGTATGAGATAATGAACCAGGCTCTCTCGATTCAATCTAAAGTATTGCAGGTATCTGCGTGGGCTTGACACTAAATTCGCCGGTCTCACTCACATGAGACATGCGCAAACTGTTTAAAAGTCGATAAGAAAAACAAAGCTGTCATTAGGCAGGCCCAAGCATTAGGCGCGTGAGCGCGGTACACCGCAAGAAACGTGCAAAGTAAATCTGAAAGTCCGGTGGTTGCGTGCTTTGTTTTTCTAAAATCCGCTCTTCTTCTGCTGCATTGGCGAAATCCTTGAATCTTTTTCTGCAATATTGCAGAAATACTGCAGGAGACACGTTTTCATCGCTAACAAACCCGCCGTAAACTTGAAAGCAGACCTACGCAGCGTGCGTTTCTGTGAGCGCCGCCGGCTGCCGATCCACACTACCGGAGTGACGGTGGCGCCACCTCTAGGTCGATTTCGCGGCGAATAATGCATCACCTGCTACACATATGTTGCTCTCTAGCCTTTCACCTTGCCTTTCCCCACCAAACATTTCTGACGATGTCTGCTTAGTGGTTTTCTGCATAAGGCATGACCAAGGCAGACAGTCAACACTTTCAAACCAACAGCATACTATTAAGTCATTATGTCAACAGTTGAAACATATTAGCATCCTTATGTACTCATTAGAGAAAGGGTTTTGAGTTCAAAGGAGGAGTAAACTGGCGTGCGCCACCTTTCCTGTGCTCCTGCGTCTTAAGGCCAATAAAACTTGCTGGAAGGTCAAGATTAAGTAAGGGTTTGATGAGCCCTTGCTTATACTTGGACTTTTCACAGTTTAGCTCATCTGTAACGCTCTGAACCACAACAAATGCGGCCCTCACGCATGCCAATTAAAGCCTTGGGCGGCTGTATACGCACTGCTTTTACAGGAAAACACTCCCACCGAATGATGGTGTTCGATACAACAAGTGCCCCCCCTCCATTCTTTGAAAAAGAAAACTCACACCAAATGATAAGCACTAAACGCTTTCTTTTAAAAATGAAAATCTGCACACGAATGCCTGCACTACAACTACAATGTTGTGCGGAACTAGCTGAGAAAAGCAAAAAAAAACAAAGCTACCACGTTCATGCAGATTAAGTACACCTGGAACTGCCAATTCAAGCTGCCAATCTGAGGAACAAGCTTTGAGACTGCTGGTAGCACAGAACCTAGGGACTTTCAGAAGTTGCGGCTGAAGTTGCTTCTGAGTCATTCTGAATTGAAGTAGACATTCTGAATACTTTATAATTCAACGCAATTCGCGTAAAAAATTTTGTCTCTGCAGAAAACCTCCAAAATAAGAGACATTTCAGAAAAACTAACTTCAAATTATGTTTCTCTAAGGAAATATTTTTTTTTTCTTTTTGTTCCTGCAAACTAAGATTTCAACCGAGCTGATAATCTAATTGCTCCAGAAGATCGACACGGGCTAATTTAAAAGCTTAGGTTCTAAGTAGGGGTAAGAATATTCGAAATTTTCAATACGGATCGAATATGTCTGTTATTTGATTTGTATTCGAAAATCTGATATTCGAAATTGCCGAATTATTCGAAAACTTTATAATTTGCCGCAACAATTATGCAAGGACTAAAATTTACAGTTTGGAAAATTCTGGAGCAAAAGTATGTTGATTCTGAAGCACTAAACCTCGCAATCTAAACCATATAAAAGCAATGAAACAATGAAACTTTTCCACTACTATATGTAGCGGCTCAGTATAAAACACATCATCGAGAGTTTGTATTATGAAGTTCACTTTTTTTTTTATTCACTTACTGCACACTACAAGACATAATCAACTAACGCCACCTGACAGCCAAGTTCGCTATAAGTAGGCTTTAATGGCTCTTTACAGAAATGGTGGCCATAGCAAAACTAGATTTGTCTGCCAGAATAGCCAGCGCACGGTCCACTGAACACAAAAGCAGCCAATTTGGAATGTTTTGGAGCAAACTTCTAATTTTTATCACGATGGCACAGCCTAATTTATTCGGTGCAGTTTGGCACATTTGGTGCAAGGTAGCCACGTGCCAACCAAGATCCATATAACTCGTGCTATGGTCTTTCCAGTTGTGATGTATTGATGCGAGAGTTGGACTGTGAAAAAGGCTGACCGCCGAAGAATTGACGCGTTTGAATTGTGGTGCTGGCGAAGACTCTTGAGAGTTCCTTGGACTGCCAGAAGATCAAATCAGTCGATATTGTCGACCATAAACCCTGACCGCTCATTGGAGGGTCAAATTCTAAAGTTAAAGTTCAGCTACTTTGGTCATCTGATGAGAAGAGAGGAGTCGCTGGAGAAAGATTTGATGTTGGGAAAGGTTGAGGGTCGCCGGAGAAGGGGTAGGCAGCGAACGCGATGGTTAGATGGCATCCTCGAGGCACTGCAGATGAAGTTATGTGATGTTAGGAAGATAGTGAGAGACCGGAAAGCGTGGCGTGACATGGTCCATAGGGTCACGAAGAGTCGGACACGACTGAAGGACTGAACTGACTGACTCAGCCACGTGCTGTTGTAATGTGCATTTCAGTTCTGGTTTGCATTCATTGGCTTTGCTGCATACTTGGCTATTTGTGGATATTTGTGCACTGGCTATTTCCTGTCTGTATGACCTGCACCTGCGTCTCCTCAATAGATTCTTTCCCTACTCCTGCTAAATCTCAGTACACATGTCCTTGTGTTTCGTCTCCAACAAAATGCCACTTCCACAGCTAGGAATTGAGCTCATAATCACGTGCTCAGCAATAAAACACTGACAATGTAGGTCAAAGATTTCAGTGATTCCACAGTCTCTAAAGCACTGATATCATGAATCAAGACACACTATCATCTAACCAACCGGCAAACACCCTTGGATGTCTTGTGGACATCCTAAACGCCCACAAGGCATCCAGACGAATTTCAGTGCCACCAGAGAAGGCGCTCACTAAAAAGGGCCAAAAGTTCTACAGTATCTAATGAATTGATATTGCTACCTAGCATTGCCGGGTGGCATATGAAGTTGGAACGATGAACTGTTGCTCACTCTTGCAAGTCTGTGCTGTTGCTGCCGCTCCCTCTGGGCTGCCCCTGTCATAAAAGCTCCTTGCATTCCTATCTGGCCCCGAGTCACGGAGTATGTGCCATTCTTGTGGAAATGCGGAGTAAAACAGCCTCCTAGGCAAGAGACATCATCCGGAAGCCGTTGTGCCTGCCCTGTGCCATTTGACACCCCAGTGCATAGCTTCGACGGCTCCACTGGTGCCGAATATTTGATTTTAAGTGGCCGCATGGTAAGTTTTATAAAAAGTGCTTAATATTTGACTAGGTGTGCACCTTCAAACTGCCGGAAGTTATCTAGTTACTCCTAAAGGGATGTGCACAACTCACATTCAGATTAAATGGACATTCGTCATTAGCTACATCATTTTGAGTGACTGCTCTCATGATCTTATGTTCGGCATTGACTTTCTGCGCAAGTACAGCGCAGTTATTGACCTGCAGAATAGACTCGTCACGTTTTCGATTGGATACACTGCTGAACATGACAGTAGCAGTCTTTGCAATGCTGCACTTCGCGTCTCTGTCGACATCATCTCACTGCCGCCACGAAGCAGTGTTCTGGTTGAAGTTACCCGTGATGACTTCCGTGCTGGCGACGCTGTAGCAGAGGTGAACCCTTCACTCTTGCTAGCTCAATGCATCTGCGCTGCTCACAGTTTACTGTTGCTTCACAATAGCCGGCTGCACTCCTAGTCACCAATTTTTCTAATGTGCGCCGCCACTTGTTTCCAGGAACTGCTATCGCTTTCGCCGGCCCTATTGCTGACAATCCGGTCTGTTTTGCATTGTGGCAATCGAAGTTGACGAACTATGAACCATCCGTTGGCAACGTCAACATTAACTGACACTTGTCCAAGCAGAAACAACGGGCCTTAGAGCAATCATTGCTGGATTTCAAGCACTGCTTTGCTTCCTCCTCGAAGGTTCATAAAACGCCTATTACGCAACTTTGCATCATTACTTATGACGACGCTCGCCCTATAAGACAGCAGCCTTATCATGTGTCCACAAAGTATGGGAATTGATCCAAAGCAAGTTCAAGAGATGCTTAATGATGGTGCTGTGCAGCCTTCCCAATGTCTGTGGTCTTCGCGAGTCATCCTTGTCAAGAAAGACCGCACCTTCCTATTCTGTGTTGACTATCGAAAATTGGACAATGTGACAAAAAAAAAAGATGTATACCTGCTGCTGCGCATTGGTGACTCACTGGACACATTACAACGTGTTAAGCACTTTTCATCTATTGATCTGAAGAGCGCCTACTGGCAAATTGAAGTGGGATGACGGACACCTCCCGGGCCTCACGTGGCAAAGTTGTCTCGTGTACCTGGATGACGTCAACGCTTCCAACAACTTCGTGCTGTCCTGGAAGCCCTCCTATCGGCTGACCTCACATTCGAACCTCAGAAATGCCACTTCAGCTATACTCAACACAAGTTTCTGGGTCAAGTTGTGAGCACTGACGGGGTGCGACCAGACCTCGATGAGACTGCCACTGTCACAAGGTTTCTCGTTCCAACTATTAAGAAAGCTGTTCAGCATTGTCTGGGTTTCTGTACGTACTATCGAAGTTTCATTGCTGACTTTTCTCAGATTGCGGGACACCTCATTTGTGTGGAATCCTGAGCAGCAGACAGCTTTCTGTTTGCTCCGTGAGCGCCTTCAAACATCCCTCATTCTGATGCACTTCAAAGAAGAGGCTGACACTGGGGTACGCACCGACGCCACAAGTATCGAGCTTGGCACTGTCCTCGTCCAATATCAAGATAGGATTGAAAGAATAATAGGCTATGCTAGCCGCACTCTCTGTCATGCCGAAGCGAATCCTTCCACGTCGGAAAAGCGGTTCTGTGGGCCACCATGAAGCTTCGCCCCTATCTTTACGGCCGCACAATTAAAGTTGTCATGGACCACCACTGTTTGTGCTGGTCAGTGAATCTGCAAGACCCACCTGGACTATTTGCACGATCAGCGCCACTGAGTAGTTTGTTCAAGTAACTTTGGACGCATGAGCCTGGGAGAGTTCAACGACGCAAGCAAAAAGTTAAAAAGAAAAAGCGCAAAACCCAGCACCACGCTCTGCTACAGGACAGGTCTTACGGAGGACTCCAACGCATGACACATGGCTCATTTGCACGAACTCACGCCTGCTAAAGTACACAACACCGCTAACTTGAGATTTTTCAGCTATCAGTGAGCACACTACGTCGGATCCAACAGAAGGCGTGCTCTATCATTTCAGTTTTGTGTTATCGCTAACGACTGGACATTGAAGCCACATAGGAGTCCCTGGAGAAAGACTTCAATCGACTGCTCGGAAGGCAGCCATATAGTCTTTGACTGTCTGCCTTCTCCTTGCCTCTCCTTCTCCCCCCCCTCCCATCATCCTTACCTCACCGAGAAAATTTGTCTGAGAAACTCCTTTCCCTCTACTTCGGGCCTTAAAAAGTGTTCTGTCATATCAGTGACATCGATTACGAAGTGATTCCTGACGGCACCGCACAACCAAAATGTCGAAAGCCCAGCTCTGACATTGTGCACGTTGTGCAGCTTAAGCCATACTGCCCGGGTAAGCATATGGCCACCGCTGTGACCAATGTGCTGTTCTGCCTCTCTTTTTTTCTTTTCCCCTCCTGAAGGGGGAGTAATGCCACCTAGCATAGCTGGGTGGCGCATGACTGAAGATGGAAGGACGGCAAAGTGTCAATCGCGCTTGCATGTCTGTGCTGTTCCTGCCGTTCCACCTGAGCTGACCCCATCATAAAAGCTCCTTGCATTCCTATCTGGCCCCGAGTCACCAAGCACGTCACAATATCATGCATCCAGAGACACTGTCATCTACTCAAATAACTAAGAAACACCCTTGGACATCTTGTGAACATCCTAAATGTCCAAAAGGCATCCAAAAATGCTTTCAGTGACACCTGAGAAGGTGCTCCCTAAGAAGGATCAAAAACAAAGAGACCTTGCTTGCGAACTTTTGCCGGGGCTCCTCCCATGAAGACATCACCGTACTGGTGTCGACGAAGGTCGTAGTCAGCCCTGCGTGCAGCGCGCATCGCGTGACCATGTGGTTGCACAGGGGCAGTGAAGCAGGGCACAGCAGGATGCCGGTGCTCCCACAGGGGCTCCCAGATGCGGACCCCATTTTCCAAACGAAAACTGCCCACAAAGTCTGACTGCTTCAGGAATGGAATCAGTGGGGCAAACAGGTAGACAAAGACCTGAAAACACACGGGAAGAGGAAAAAAAAAATGAAAACTAATGTAAGAAACCCATTACATACACAACCACACTCCAATTGCTAATTATGGTGTTTGTTAATTTTATGCAAGAAAATTATATGTCACATGAAGATGCAACACTGTAACCATCACCACGTGAAGGAGCATATGGAAAATGGCAAAGAAACACCACAGTCATTGAGATTAGACAGTGGTAGATCACATAAAAGAATGCAGCAGGTAGAAACAAGTCAATATCGTAAGCCAAAAAAAGAACTTCTCATATTTGACTACTACAAATGCTTATTGGAAGCACATTTCAAACTACAGTTTTGATATTAGAAAGCTCATAAAAACAAACTGATGGGACATCCAGCTCACAGACGTTATGCATATGGTTCTGAAGTTAAGCGGAAGGGAGGGGGGGAGGGGGTAAATGTGTCATTGCTCTGCCGCAATAGCTCTTTTGTGGGTTGTTTCGACGGAGGCGAAACACAGAGCACTCGTGTATTGAGCACTGTCAAAGCACATTAAAAAAACATTAAGATAGTCAAAATTTCTGGTGCTCTCCATAATGCCACCCCTCATAGCTGATATGTATCACTCAGATATGTTAAAGCCAACAAACCAAACAAAGATATTACACAGATTTTTTCAGTTTTCATGCTGTGTAAAAGTAAACACAGCAAATACTTCAAGTTTATTTTCTTTTAAAAATTTGCATTTCTGCGTAGCAGTACAAAGGAGTGTCCTATATAAGAGTAAACAGGTCATTTGCACAAATGTGGTAAAGAGGCATGCGTCCATGCTACACACGGCACTTCAAAATCCAACACACAGGTGGTGACTGCCACGTGTCGGGTTATGGTACTTAAAATTTATCCATTTGTCAGTGTCAGCTGGGGTGTTAGCATTAAGATGATACATGTTTACGAGTCGGTAACCTATAAACAGATTTACAGACATCTTGGAAATTACGAGTTTCCAATTAAATACAAGACAGGCAGCTCGGCTTTGACAAAGCTCCATAGCATACAAAAAACATTACAGTGACAAGTGTCATGCTGATCTCATAAAATAAAAGGTGGGGACTATCATGACGAGCTCTTACACTCTAATCAGCAGTTTAAAGAAGCATCACAAACTTTATGGGCTTCACAAAAAAAAAAATGAAGGCAACGCATATTCAACCCTCAAACAGTACTAACAATTAAGTAGTAATAAAGTCGCAAGAAACACGGCTGTGGCCACGGTTTTCTCTCCTTCAGCATGTTTAGCATGCTCTCACTGTGGTACATTGGCGCAGCCAGAGATATTTTTGAAAAGGTGTTTTACGCTGCCCATCAGAAATAAAACAGAAAAATGGCCAAAACGATGGGAGAATGCAGTGCTCAGAAAATTTTGGGGGTGCTCAAAGACCAATATCCTCCCCCTAGCTACGCCCCTGCTATGGAACTGTCTATGTTACCATTTATTAGTTCATTAAAGGTCCTGGAAGGCTTCACAGCAGGCAGGAAACAGTACGGCCTGAGGTACAGTGTATCTGTGGTCAGTTAAATTTTCAGCTCTAACTGTAATTTTTCCGCCAAGAAACTATATAACAGCAAGTTGTAACTTGCAACTCCCGAGTTTTTTCGGTGGCTGGGTATAAAATGTTAACACATGGCAGAATGTACAGTTATGCATTACACACTTGTGCCAGTAAACACGCAATGTTCTGCACATCAGCAATGTAAATGTGCTGGGTAATCAACAGTCTGATATCTTTACAAATGCTTTCGCTCCCGTTAAATTTGTTTTCTTTACTTGCAGTGCCTATAACTGCATGACCCTCCCCCTATGAGAATTATGCGCAACCTAAATAGAATATACGAAATAATTCTGAAGAATCAAAGCCAATCAAAGATCAGCTGCAAAAGAGTCGTCATGCTCAAGCCTAATCACCTACAAGATTACTGACTTGAATGAAAATCCTGTCAAAGAATGTCTTATTCATCCAGTAGTTTCACCCTCGTGGTCATACCACAGCCACTACCTGCACTAATTAGAAGTATTCAATTGTCACTTCCAAAGCATTATTGCCTATTACATAGCTGAAAGTTACTTTAATTCATTTCCCACAGAATAACTTTTATACCAATAAGCCCTGTTTTGCCTTTCTTGGTCATTAATCATGATTTACAATTCCTATAATGAGTTACTCCGAAGGCAATGTCATAAGCAAACCGCAGAGGTATCACCCGTTAACTCTTACTCTAGTTCTTCTCAATCGAAACCTCTGAAAGCTTGCAAATACATACTAAGCAAATAGAAGTTGGCCAAACAATGTCTCTCTGCCTGACAACCTTCCTTGTTAGAGTTTTATTACTTTTCCTTTGGAGGACTATGGCATGGTAGTGCAGTCACTACAGATCAATGCAGCCTAGGCAGACAGCTGGACTAGTTGGTGTGTCATGATTAATTAAAAAGACTGGCACATAGAACAAGGACAACGAGGAGTGGCATGGATGTTTCTTTTACACCCTCATTTTGCAATGAGTGCATGACTCCTGACGTTCTGACTGAAATGCATTCTTGTAATCTGTGAAGGCTATACAAGGATTGGTTACATTCTGTGTATTCATCTATGATTAGTTTGATGGTGTGGATGTGGTCTATCATCTTGATGACTGAATTCTAAGGGCACTCTGACTCTATTAGTGATTACCTTAGTACATGACAGTAACGTGATCGGTCTAAGTTTTTTAGTATTTGGCATCCACTTTCTTGTGGATTAAAACTGTTAGTTTTCTTTCAAGATTTCATTACTCACGAGATCAACAGGCACAGTGTATGCAGGGTGGAAAGTTCTGTTAAGCACTATCTCACCTCCATCCTTCAACAGATCTGCAGTTACCTGATCGTCACCAGATGCTTTCCTGCAGTGCTTCCAAGGCTTCCATTCTTTCCTCTCTCACTACTGACAGCATTTCCAATTCCTCTGTACTGCTACCTTCATCATTAGCATCTTGATTATTCCGGCCATTGTATGGCTCTATGTGGCCCCTTGGCTACCTTAGCCTCTTCTCCATAGTGCCCTCCTTCTCGCTTAGCATCTGATTTTTTCCAATGTCTAGTTTATTCCTGATCCCTCCATTCTTTACAACAAGCCTGACGCTCTGCATATGATGCTTTCTTACACTTGCTGACTGATTCTTATAAACTCTGACAGCTCTACCAGTTATATTTTATCTGTGGGGTTAGAGCTTTCACCTTTCATGCTTCGGCATTTCTTAATCACCAACAATTTCCTGAGAGGGCTTATGAGTATCCTAACTATCTTAGCCTCTACTTCGACTCCACACTCGGTAATGACATCCGAGAGACTACAATTCACCGAGTGAACGCAATCACCCTCAGTTAAAGCGGAATATCTGTTCGAAAGCAAGTTCCTGACCTGCTTTACTTTCATTTACCAAAAACTTGTTCGTAGAGCTCCTCCTATCTCGGATTTCTGAGATATCTAGACTTAAAACAGTTATTCTAAAAAACAGTCTGCTTCCTTCCCATCACCATACGCCGCCTTGCAGTAACACATGCACAAAGCAGGAATACTGGATTACTGAGGTTACGATGGCATAAAGCTACTCGTGCACCCACTTATCATGCTAGCCACAGCTGCTTCACTTGTTTGCTGCTGAAAATCACTACCCTGATAGCAATGTCCGTTTGGTTGCATTTACAGCTTGCCTTCATATGACCGCCAATATTCCGTTCACTTCCTTGAGCAATGTGCTTCAAACCCTAAGGCAGGCAGTATTCAAATAGGCAAACCTGAATAACAGTGATTGGGAAGATATACTGGCTCTTGTCAGGTGGCTGCCCAGTCTGGCTCTGCTCAGCATCAGTACATTCCTCAGCCGCATCCAGCAGGATCCAGTGAAGAGTATACAGTAGCTTGGTCTCAGCTGCGCCGAGTTTTTCCAGGCAGCTCTCCTTTCTGGCATACAGCAGAGCAGCACAGCAGTGCATCACATGCGGAAGGGCTGCCCGTACCAGACGCCACCTGACAACAGCAAGGCGACACATTTTAGACGCCCCGAAACGGGCCACGTGCACTAACGTTTCGCGAACCTCAAAAAGCTGCACTGGCACTGACTAAGGGAAGGCATACATATACATCCTTAAAAGAGAAAAAACATGACAGACTACAAAGGATAGGCACTCAAAGATGGTGACCAATTTGCTCTTGCCCTACTATCAGACCTGCCAGCCATTCTGGTTAGGTCAACTGGTAGAGTGACTACCCATGACAGGCAGTGGTTCCGGGTTCGAACTCCCAGACCAGGACTAGTTTTTCTTCAACTACAAAGTTTCTAATAAAGCTGTATAGCTGTGATTGGACAGATGATAATGAGTAATTACTCCCTTATCTCTAAGCATTGGTACAGTGTCACCCCTCTTCTAGTGTAGCAGTCGTGTTTCACACGTCTTCAAAGACAAGTCCCAAAACTGACCAACTTGGCTTACGTGCCAAGCAGAGCAAACCGTTCAACATTCTAACTTGTAGTTTACCTCTGGTAATTCCACTTGAAAGAACTCTTAAGAAGCTGCATGTGGACAGACTTAAAAATGGCAAGACCCATATGCGCGTATAGTGAAATGGTCATAAGAAACATAACACACAGAACATACCGCGGCATGTAAAGTGTACTCACCCACTCTAAAATCACACCACAGAACGCTAAATTACTAACCATTTAAAATTTCGGTTGACAACTCCATCACAAAAAATATAAAATTTTGCCCGGTTTTGGCATGTGACAAACAACTTGCTCAACTGAATCACAACACAAGTATGCGTCATGCATAATGCGAATCACAAATACCCGAGATACAAGTATATGGGAAAGAAAGGTCTGTATAAAAGAAAAAGGAAGACCACGAACCTCTTGATGCTTTTGATAGCAACAGTCAAACTGGGTGATAAGCCAAACTGAATGTTTTGCACCAAAACTTTCTCAAAGGACTGGAAGCAAAAAGAAAACAATAATCAGCACACACACACACCTGATTCAAAATAATGCTTAGTAAGCCAAACTATGACTTGTAAAGCTATACAAAATGGTCTTTATCATTGCACATAATTCATGACGACTTCACTGCACCCAATTAATAAACATTCATTCCAAATACCATGCTGCGATGAGCCAAAATAATGAATACAGCATTTTCTAACGCATACATCGTTTTCTCTGTTTTTCACTTGCTTCTTGTGCCGGCAAAACTTTAGCAGCTGCCAGAAATTATTTTGCAGGAAATAACGCTGCGGGTACAAGAAGCTTGTGCACACAAAAATAATGCACTTTAATTGTTCCTTTATTTTAATTGCTGTCGCTTGCCTTAAAGTAAAAACCTTTGCATGTAGCTGATAAGGTACTCCATACAAACATGAGACACAGTAAAAGCTAAACAGCACAGAATCATGGTCGTGTGTGGCGAACATCTTCAAGTGAAGTAGGAGACGACGCAAAGCTACTAACCTTGCATGCTTCTCGTTGCTCCTGCGAAATAAATAAAAAATTCATCAGTTTGTATTTCTTTTTTTCAGCTTGTACCAATTGTGAAAAAACTATTTTACAAGACTGAGGCTAAGCACACAAGCAGAGTACAAGCTCCACCTAACCACAAATGTTTCCAGTATGTGGCAACAACTGCACGGACTCCATTCTTACCATAAACTTTCACGACAAAAGGAGAAATAAACAAAGCAACTTATCCAGCTTAACTGCTTTTAACTACTAAAGGTGCTCCTTACTAGAAGGTATACTCAGTAAAAGATAGAGGTGCCTACTACTAGAGCTGCCCCTACATCAAGGTCCTATGACTCCTCCCCTTCTTGTCAATTCTGCACTATTTAAATTTAGGCAGTGCACTAACCAAGTTCCCATATTTGCAGCACCTCTAACGCATTAAATAATAAAAATCTACAAGTGCACCATGCTCATATTATTCCTCTGTGCAATCAGCATATTGCAGAACAGTTCTGTACAGTGTCCAATTGAAATGATACATGCAGGATATCTTACAATCAAAGACAGCCCATTGCAAAAATTGCATCATTTTACCATTTCTTCGGTGTAAGGTTCATGGTGAAATTGATGCCCTTGACCTTGCAAACAGAGTGCAAATGCTCGTTCCTATTATATTTACATATCCCCATAATATTTTTGCTCTAAGCACCTAAATGGCTGGCCCCCATACCTAATTACAGAGAACTTGCTTTTGAGCCTGTTATTCTTTCACAGTTGTCTGGAAGTGTTTCAAACAGATTCTTTTCACACTGCGGTATACACTCGTTTCACTTCACATGTTCATTGCATACTTTTGTTGTCAAGAGGCCAAAGTCAAACCTACAGATTTTTAGGCACACAATTAAAACTTAACGAATGCGTGAAAATTAGCAACTATTTGCAATCAACAAATAAGTGCACAATCACTGCAATACCTGAGGGCTTTAAGCTGACCGAATAACGGTGCACCAAATTTAACATGTTTACTGCAATGGGTGACTAATGTTTAACCTAGTAGCAACACATTATATAACGACTTACAAGTCTGGTAGAATTCCCTAAAGCGACTCAGCCAATACTGGGCCCCGTAGTGGAGGACTCCGAAAATTACAACCAGCTGGGGTTCTTTAACTCTAAATGTAGTTTTAAATCTAGTGCTGCAAATGCTAGAACCGATTGGCGGCTCCATCTGTGGGTGAACTAGCTTACATGCAATGAAAGTGGACTTCGATCATAGCCCAATAATATGCAGCCCAATTTTGAAGTCGCGGTGTTTCCTGGGAATTTTGCCGGCAATAAAACTTTTAGTAATCTAGGCAGTAATTAGCATTCACCTGAGCAAAAGACACACAGCTACAAAGGAACACTGCGCAGCTTTCTCAGAAACTTTCAGCAGCTGAGGAAAAGTTTCTTCTGCTTATCCTGAACTAAAACTGGGCTGACACAGTGCGCTCGAACTTCTTAGAGTAGTGAAGCCAATCATATTAAGCATGGCAAGACAAGTGAGGCTGAAGTAAATGGTTTTCACCACACAAAATTTTCTCAGAATAATTTAACTTATTCCTAGCAGACAGAATTCCATGCAAGACCAATTTGTGATCAGGTTAAAATACCAGTTTACGTGGAAACTAAAGGAAACTGTGTTACAAAGTGCACCTTATATAATAGGAAGCATTATGTGTTATATATTTAGTAAGACTATAAGCAACAATTTCCATTATTATTTTTAGATGAACTATCTCATCAGAATGCTCTTTGACACATTTTCAATTTTCACAGACCTATTCAAAGACGTAGGACTGCTTAGACAAAAATTATATCTGAAGTATACTATAACTAGAGCTCGAACTTTTTCGTTTAACTCAAAAATACAGATAGTGCTGGGGTGGTATAATATATTGATTCTAAAACCGATGCCATGCCATGTTTGAAATTCCTGCCATTTTCCATTGGATGTAGTGATGCCGCGCACGGTGTTCACTCTTCATAACTGCCCGAAGCCTAGTGCACGACATTGCTTTAGTTTAGCCAGTGGATAGAGGTGGGAAATTCAAGTACATATTCAATTTCAGGAGGAACTGCTTTATTATGTTGAACCTGTATTGAGTTTTTGATTTTGGTTATAAGTGAAAAAGGTCAGTATTCTTGGTATACTAGGTACAGGTAGCTGGCTGCTAAGTACGAGTTACACTCGGCCTAAGTTCAAAATTAACGAATTATGAAGCCAGGGACATAGTACGACAGTGGCATAGTTGAACGTAGGACGAGCTGCACAGCTTTTAGAGTTGAGGTACTGCTCCACTTGCTTACACGTCGTCGCAGACTGTAAAGCACTACATCTGCACCATCTACTAGCTCTACTATCATCCACTATCGTCACCTGCTTTGAGTGGTTAGTCAGTCAAGTAGGTATATCAGCTGTATGGACACTGACAGGAAACCGCATAGACTTTATGAAAAAGTGAGCGACAAATGAGCAGCAGTACCATAGTTGAGCTGCCAACATGAAGACCATGTGATGCCCCACCCTCCCACTCAACCCTGCACAACGAACCAATGGTAACATGACAAACTAGCTCTTAAATGTAAACTCTACTTGCTAGTTGGTCTACCGCCATTCCCACTTAAATTGTGTTACTTTTTAATGACGGCAGCAATCCCCCCACTACAAGTATAGTGCAATTACCACCATTTGCTGGTTATTTACTGGTAAATTGTTCATGCTGAGAAGAGCACTGGGATACTCTCAGTAACTTCACCACATCTGATCAATGAAAAAGATCAGTAATTCACTCCTCAAAAATAGTATCAGCCAAAAAAGAAAAATTAAACTCTCAACCTGAAATAATGAACGAAAAAGGTCCACCAAATTTTTGAAAAATAAAATTTGATAAGTCTGGCTCAACTACAAACACTCAACAGCAATAGTTTTCATTTGTGTTTCTCTAATCATCACAATGGCTGCTTAATGATTGAAATGAATGCCAGCAGCATCAAGAATAGGAACAACCCTTCCTGCGAGTTGAGCTTTCTGCACTTAAGTCACACGCTGAAATTTCAGAGTAATTCAAGGACATCAACAATGCGAGCTCGCCAAACAAGACGACTGACTAGCACCAAGAAGCCCTGCATGAAACAAAGCCTTTTCGAAAGAAAGTTCTCTAAGAAAAAAAATGTCTTAAAATGTCCTGTAACAAATACATGAAACTTTGATAGTGACTTTTTTCTGTGTGAGTGCCAATCACAACATTTGAAAAAGTTCATTTGCTTAGTGTACGAAAGACTAGGCATGAGTGAATATTGCATTTTAGCCCAAAGCAAATAGAAAGTAAGTAGGATGGACAGTTGGGAGAGTTGGTACAATTGCATAGTGGGTGGAACAGCGCTCGTCTGTTGTGCGTCTCTTCTTGTGTTTCGTCTTTTCGCGCTGTTCCACCCACCAAGAAAGTAAGTAATCATTATGCTCAAAGAGTACGTATCTGAATAAGAGTAGACATTTTGTTACAACTAACAAGAAACAACAAAAATTAACAGATATCTAGAATTTCAACAATAGCTGAGTAGAAAGTATGTGTGATTAATAGTATATTCTCAAAAAGAGACAGAATATAGTACACATCGTAACGAGTGGATATGGATTCCAGAACATGATCAATGCTCTTTTGTTTGGTGATGGAAAAATAAAGTGCATACTTGAGAAACCAGTGAATAACTGGCATTGGGTACGCATGAAAGTGAAAGTGTATGTGGCAAGTGCAAGAAACAAACAAAAAATGACGGCATGTGGTTACCCAAAAGGATTTTTACTTAAGCTTTCTATTTCCTTTGGGCTAAAAAGCAACTCTAACTCATGCCTAGTCTTGATATTCTAATCAAATAAACTTTTTCAATTGAACAACATTGGGTTTTTTTTATTTCCTTCTCTTGGCTTTCAATGAGGCGGTACTTTTTCAGTACTGCCAAACTGAAAACATACTGAAAATTTTAAACTGCTGAATACTTACATTATACGCATATCTTTTTTATCAAAAATATTTATGAGTTCCAGCAGCATATGCACTCATTGCAAAGTATGAAGGACATGAAGTATTAGCAAAAACTTGTATTTGGAGTCAAAACAGAGCATACATTCATCATGTCAAAGTAACCATTACTCAATAAATGTACATATGGTACTCCTGCACAAACAGTAAATCCAAATAAGATATTCTACATTCTCTAATTTGGCATATAAACAAAATTTGTGTTTGGCATTTGGTAGAAAGAATGGCTGCATTATTCAGCACCAATTTAGCAGCCCTGGAGAAGTTAAATACTGATTTTGCCACACAATTTCACAGGTTAATTGGTACAACCGGTTCAGTATGTGCAACAGCTTTTGAAATGGCATGCAAATATATCGAAACGACAGCAAGTAACATGCTTATATAACTGTTGTAGAATTTGACATGGAAAGTAAAACTTTTTTTTTTTTCCTTTCCTACGAACACTTGGAGGTAATAACCACCATACCATTGCTGACGCATCATGGGCTTTACCAATTTTCGGACGTATGAATGGGCTGCAAATACGAAAGAAGTACAATCAGCTATAGTGCGCCACGGATTTAATGGCCAACAACCACTGCACACAGATCAATGGGCTTTCTTAATAACAGAAGTCATTAATCGGTGTTTAAAAAGTTCGTTGCTTCAATCGAACATGCACAGGAAAGCTAATTGATACGCGATGATGATCGCGTAACATTCTCCACATTGAAATATATACAACTTTTGTCAGCTGGTTCACAAAGACAAAACAAAATATTTTTTTCTGCGGAGATCGATTTCCATACTATATTTGGTTTAACAAATATTTGAAAGCGAGCATCCTGAAGCATTTGCGTTATTCAACCACTGCGTACTATTGTTTGAAAAAAGCATTGCATAGCATTGCTAAAGCCACAGTAGGTCGTGGCTAAAGCAAGCATTTCGCCAGCATGCAACAAAGAGTTTTGCCATATTGCTGCGAAGGGCGTGCATCCTACAGCCTATGTTATTTAGTGCTTCCTTGGGGAATAAAAAAAAAAAAAAGAAAACATACCTTGTCTGTCGCCAGAGAAACGTCTGTATCGGCAGAGGCACTGACAGCTCGTCGGGTTCATGTTGATCCTCTTCTAGTTTCCGTTTCGGCATACCGATCGAATTTTTCAACGAAAACGAAGGATGCCCTCAATTATCTTTGCGGGATACGTAAACGCGCTACCAAGCAGTAACTAGGGCATGAAAGAAAAACAATGGGAATGTTGGGGGAAAAAAACATTCGTATTGAAGGAGCTCGCCGGCACCTCTTCACGTATCGTCGTCCATCTTTGGCTGGATGATCCCCCGCATCCGGAGAGCACGTGATCCGCACGTCCGAGCGCCACCGCCACCGCGCCAGCTGCTCTCGCTCTCCGGAGTAGCCGGAGTAACATTCCTCCCACTTTTTAAAATGCTTGTTTTTATCTTTCTCTCTTTCTTGTATTGCGCGCCGGCAATTATCTAATTCGATCGAAGCGGACGCAAAATCAATATATGAAAGATATTTGCAGGTAATCGCTCGGTACTGCAAGACCTCCGCACAGCTGGTTATTTGTCCATTTACGCTGTCACAATTGAGGGTGGTGGAGGGAGACAATGGACTGCAAAAAACAGTGGGGGCATTTATTGCTTCTGACAATATTTACACACACATACACAACTTTATATATGTGTTACAAAGAATTCATCGAGTACACATATTAACAAAGTAAAAACACATTAACAAATAAAGGTTGATCACGTTTCTACGAATGAAATATATATATACAGGTACAAAGCCTTAATTTTGCTCATGCCATTGGCAATGTCAACATTTCCATACGATGATGTCAGCCCTGATTTCATACATTTCATGTTTGCATCACAGTGATATGCTAATAATAGCAATGGTTGAGTTGTATATGTAAAAGTGCAAACCCTCACACTGATACCCAGTCAGTGCATCGAATGAATGCAAAGTGATATGTAAAGCCATCATTCACTTGACCTCGCAAACTACATGTCCCCTCCAAAAAACCAGCCAGAGCAATTAAAGTATAGGTGCCATGCTCTAAGACAGCAAAAGAGGCCTTATCTAGCATGTACCCAGCCACCAGCCATTGGACACGAGCAGAAGAAAGCATTTGAGGCTTTGCCCTGCTTATTCTGGTACTAAATAGCATGTGCAAACAATAAACAGCAAATGCTCAACACATGTGGTTACCAGATAAAAACATGCCTTTGACACCATAGAAGCCAAGCCCGATATCATTTGTAAGCATCATTAGCTGAACTATACCCACTGCAGGGCGAGGGGATTTCATTTTCCTCCAGTTAACTTGGTCCTGTGCTACTGCATCCATTTGACCCCTGCGAACTTCTTAACCTCATCCAACCACCTAATTTTCTGCCGCAAGTTATGCAAAATTCTGGTACTAAACAGCATGTACAAACAATAAACTTGCAGCGAATTCTCAACACAAGCGGTTACCAGAGAAAAAGAAGCCTTTGACACTACAGGAGCCAAGCCCAATATCATTAGCTGGACTATACCCACTGCAGGGCGAGGGGCTTTCATTTTCCTCCTATTAACTTGGTCCTGTGCTAGCTGCATCCACTTGACCCCTGCGAACTTTTTAACCTCAATCAACCACCGAATTTTCTGCCGCAAGTTATGCAAAATGCAAATTCTCATTCAACAAGAGTTGAGAACCAGCATGTTAATGATTCACCCAACAGGTATGCCAGTCACAACAGCTGTTACTAAGAAGCTTGCATATTCAAACTTAAATAACTAAGCCCTGCAACAGCCACCCATACATTTAAAGCCAGCTTCAACTTCGTAAATGTAACCAAAAGCTGGTTTTTAAATGTGGAAAAATGGCTCACAGTACTCTTCCCACATGACTGAAATTTTGATACAGCACAGGAAATGCAATAGCAGCCTTCAAAGTTATAAATAAATTTCACATAAATAAAGGATAATCAGTGAAGTGTACATCAATTTAGGCACAATTCACACACAGATGATGAAAGTTCACACATGCCGAACATACAATGAAGTCTTATCTTTATGCAAATGACACAGGCAGCATTTTAATTGCGTCTACTAAATTCATTGCCCCAGCTATCCTTTCACAGGAGCTGCACTAGAAGAATGACCAAAGCATTAGCTGCATACAATAGAAACAAAACAAAAAAATAGCTGCTGTAAACAGTTAACAATGTTGCAAAGCACTACACTCTCAGTGAAGAAAGAAAAACAAAATGCACATTTTGCAATCAGACACCACAGGAAGGCTCTTACTCAAGTTGAAGATTTCAATTTCCTACCAGGTTTTAACATTTCAGTGTGATGCACGCAGAGAGGTGCAGCGTAAACCATAACGTTAGACACATGCACACCCACAACTACAACACAAGCAACATCAATGGTGCGGTGTAGCAACAAGATGACAATGGTTAAATTAGATGCCAGAAGGTGTGCCTGCTTCAAATTTCCCAACGAGAGCTACACTCATTCAGCCCATTTTGTTATAGGTTCCTTGGAAAAGCAGACACAGCTGCCGAATTGGGTGCATTGCAATTCTCTCCATTGCTCATCAAAGTTTTTTAAGACACGTGCAAAAGCACTACCCTGATGATTGTTTATATGCACTCAATCATCATTCAAAGATATCAAGAAATACTAGTAACCAAGGAGCAATGGGCCAACTTTCTAAGAGAAAGGTGCCCAAGCTGCCACAGAGACGTACACATAAGCAATGACTACCACACCACTTTCAACACTTTCTGGACTTCATCCCTAATTGGTTTTAACGCCTGATGCTTTTGGTGCATCATGATTACAAATCAATATCTTTAACTCAAAACAACCTGCAACTTTCAGTTGAGCTTGATTTTGGAATATATAAAAGTAGACTGCTATTATACATTGTCAAAAAAATCCTCCTCTTCAGCCCAATTTTCATCATCGTCTGAATCTACACTATTGCTCTCCCTTTCCACAGATGGATCAGAGTTACTCAACTTGTGAAACCTGGCAAAAAGAATCTCCTTAGCATGGTTGTACAACTCCACGTCTAAGCTATTGGCAGCTGTCACCTGCTCCACCTCACCCGGTGAAGGAACTGCACGACTACGTCCCATAGATCGGCCTCTCAGAAATTTACGAGGCCTAGCCCTTCTCCGGAACTTCAACTTGAATGTGGCTTCAAACAGAGACTCTGAAAGACGGGGAAACTCCGCAAGGCCAAAAAAAGCCATGTGCTCAAGGTTTTTCTTTGCACTGGCAAGGAGCACTAAATCACGATCTTCCTTGGTAAGTAGTAAGCCAGCAGAATCATTCTGCGGACACCCATCAATGAGGTCGTGATCTGCAAGCATATGAGTCTGGCGATTGACAGCCGGGTTCGCTGAACAAGACACAAACTCAGCAAAAGTTATATTTTCAGGCCTCCTGCCCTCAAAGCACACACTGGGGGCAGGCATGGACACTGGCTGGTCCAAGCAAAAATGAGGGTGAGGTCGAGAGCCGTGCCAGCCTCGATTCTGGTGGAACCGCCGCCATTCACTGCGAAACCGGGCAACTGGGTCTCGCAGTACAGTGATGTAGAAATACCTGCAAGCCCAAAGAAGGCAAAAAGAAAACTTGCTGATTCAGTACTGCTGCAGAACAACTGCAAACACCTATAAATATATTTAAGAACATGGATAACATGTGTTTACCCATCTGCATGAGCAATACAGTATTTTTTTTTAATAACCATTTTCTATATTATGTAAAATATATTAGAGAGGAAGCAGCTATAATTCAGGCTGCTAATTCAAATACATTGATGAGATTTAACTCTGGTGAACACTGTTTTGTACACATCTGAATAAATGTGCAGCAGGGACATTAAAAAGGAGCTCAGCAAACGTACAGGTGCGGACATAAGTAAACGGAGCACGCTTTTCCGTTCAAATTACAATCACGCCTTCTTTATTTAAAATAACAAAACATTACTTGTGCAAGTGAATGTGCATTGGCATCTACTACCAGCCTGCACATACCACAACTTACAGTGTAAATTATGACACACTGGAAAAATTTTAGAGAGAAATAGTGTGCTCCGTTACTTTTGTCCGCACCGGTACGTACAGGTTACCAGAATTTTTGGAAAGGAAGCGAATACGAAGCTGAGATTTTCCAAGGCCTGGACGCAAAGGCCACTGCTGAAATGTGCACTGTATGACATCATCACCGCTATCAACCTGACTATACCCACTGCAGGGCGAAGGCCTCTCCCATATTCCCAATTAACCTGGTCCTGTGCTAGCTGCATCCACTTAACCCCTGCAAACTTCTTAACCTCATCCGCCCACCTAACTTTCTGCCGCCCCCTTTTACGCTTTCCTTCCCTTGGAATCCAGTTTGTTACCCTAAGCGACCATCGGTTATTCTTTCTTTGCACTACATGTCCTGCCCATGTCCATTTCTTCTTGATTTCCACTAGAATGTCAGTGACATGTCCTGCCTATGCGCATTTCTTCTTCTTGATTTCCACTATAATGTTAGTGACTTGAGTTATTTCTCTGACCCATTCTGCACGTTTCCTATCTCTTAACGTTATCCCTACCATTTTTCTTTCCATAGCCCTCTGTGTTGTCCTCAACTTAAGTAGAACCCTCTTTGTTAGCCTCCACGTTTCAGCCCCTTAGGTAAGTACAAGTAAGATGCAACTATTGTATACTTTCCTCTTGAGTGATACCGGTAAGCTGCTAGTCATAATCTGGGAGTGCTTGCATGCGCTCCATCCCAATCTTATCCTCCCCGTTATTTCTCTTTCATGGTCCGGATCCGTGGTTACTACCTGTCCTAAGTAGGCATATTCGCCTACTACTTCCAGTGCTTTGCTACCTAACGTAAACTGCTGTTCCTTCCCTAGGCTGTTGAACATTACCTTAGTCTTCTGCATATTGATTTTCAAGCCTACCTTTCTACTTTTCCTGTCTAGGCCATAAATCATTCTTTGCAGTTCATCCCCTGAGTTACTAAGCAAGGCAATGTCATCAGCAAATCGCAGATTACTGAGGTATTCTCCATCTGCCTTTATCCCTAACTGCTCCCATTCCAATTAAGTCTCTGAATACTTCTAAGCAAGCTGTGAATAGTACTGGGGAGATCTTGTCTCCTTGCCCAAAACCTTTCTTTATAGGAATTTTGTTACTGAGTGGTTCCTGACAGGTCAGGGCGGTGAAACAGGCTACGGTTACCTGGCTATACGCCAACAGTGGTCCCGCACTTACCTGCGTTTTATAGGGCTTCCTTCATCTTCGTCAAGCACACGGTCGACACAGGTGTTAAGTTCTATCCAATCTGGATGAACGCCGCATTTCCACCCCAATGTGTACCTGCTGAACAGCCATGAACTGCGTTTGCGAGGTCTGTAGCAATGACATATTTTTCGGCGCCGTCGGCACGTGCAAGGTCTTTGCAATACCAGGTCTTCAATAAGTCGCCGTTCCAGGAAATTAGCGCCGGCATTTTGTATTTGTAAAAGAACAATCACGTCCGCGCCGCCTATGTTGAAGTCCTCGCCTCGGACGGATAACGCTTCATAATCGCTCGTGTGTAGTCCGATCCCTGTATCGTTCGAATGCTGCGATCTGTGAACAAACTGCAGTTCTTTGAGTTTCTGCCAATAATTGGATGGCTTCAGTCGCACCCAGTGGTAAGCAAGTCTCGACGACGAGCTGCCGGAACTCACAAAAATGAACACGAAAACGGTCACAAACGCTGCACAAATGAGGGCCGACCGACAAACTGTCGGCGTGATAAAGTGCATGCCACACGTTCTGTATAAACTTTTGATCTACGGTCACACTGGAAGGGAACGATCACCGATTAGGAAGCAGAAGTACGTAAGCTGCCATGTTTGTTGATGGTAGAAAGCGGTGGAGAGAGAGCGGATAGTAGAGTGCGAAGAACTCCGGAGGCACCGGAGAGAGCCGCAAATCCCAGAAACCGGATTGACTGCGCATGCGTATTGTGGCTTGGTGTCTCGGCGCAGCGCAGATTCTTGCTTGTTTTTGTGTATTTGTACAGAACCGCTTGCAGTGGAAAATCCCGTCACGCGCGTCTTGGGCATGTCTTGGGTGCATTGTTGTCGTGCAGCTCAGCGTATCATCGTTTCTTAAAGCATTTTGAGAGTAGAAGGAAAAGAAAAAACTGGTGAGTAGCGTCGTTTGGGTCGGGCAAAGTTCCATGCACGGTGGAACGCGGCGCGCTTTTCGAAGTTTAATAAACCAACAGATTTGCATCGAGTATCAGACATGTTTTAAGCGTAATTTTGAGATGTGATGCTTGCGTGAATATGCAGTGTGGACGCGATGAATTTTGAATATTCATTTATCGCGGAGTACGGAGTACACGAAAAATTATTTTCGCCATCCAGTGAGCCAGTCGCAGTTGGATATTTAAACATAGCGCGATTGTCAAGATTCATGTTTGTTAGGCAGGATGATTCTGAAGCTGATGTTCGAGTTGCGCGCGAAAGCACTAACCTCGAGCTTCAGAGCCTACCAAAATCAGTTCTGCGCTTTCGTTTCTTCGCAAACAAAGGCGTTAGTTTATTTAGCGCAGTGGTTAAGATGCCCGACTACGTGCCTGACTACCCGGGCTCGAATCCGCCGGCGGCTACGTTTCGATGGAGCTGTGGCTGTACGAAGAAGGAAAATAAAATGCACGGGACTGCTACTGTAGCTGAGCCACCTCCGCTGATTTGCTGATTTATTTTTTTATTTTTTTTTTTGTTGATTTATTTATAGGAAGGGAAAGGCGCGGTAACTAACTTGTTTTCTGTGGACACTTCAACCGCGCCGTGAGGGAAGGGAGGAAGGTGGGAGTGAAGGAGAGAAAGAGGAGCCGTAGTGGAGGGCTACGGAGTAATTTCGACCACCTGGGGATCTTTAACGTGCGCTGACATCGCGCAGCACGCGGACGCCACTTCGTTTCGCCTCCATCGAAACGCAGCCGCCGAGGTCGGGTTCGTACCCGGGTACTCCGGCATACAAGTCGGACGTCTTACCACTGCACCATCCCGGCGGGGCCACCTCCGCTGAAAAAAAAAATCTGATTTATTTATAGGAAGGGAAAGGCGCGGTAACTGTCTCACTTGATTTCTGTGGACACCGCAACCGCGCCGTAAGGGAAGGGAGGAAGATGGGAATGAAAGTGGAAAGAGAGAAAGAGGAGCCGTAGTGGAGGGCTACGGAGTAATTTCGACCACCTGGGGATCTGTAACGTGCGCTGACATCGCACAGCACACGACGCCTCTTCGTTTCGCCTCCATCGAAACGCAGCCACCGAGTTCGGGTTCGAACCCGGGTACTCCGGCACAGTAGTCGGGCGTCTTACCACTGCACCACCCCGGCGGGGCACACCTCCGCTGATTTATTTATTTTATAGGAAGGGAAAGGCGCGGTAACTGTCTCACTTGTTTTCTGTGGACACCGCAACCGGGCCGTAAGGGAAGGAAGGTGGGAGTGAAAGTAGAAAGAGGAGCAGTAGTGGAGGGCTACGGAGTAATTTCGACCACCTGGGGATCTTTAACGTGCGTTGACATCGCACAGCACACGGACGCCTCTTCGTTTCGCCTCCATCGAAACGCAGCCGCCGAGGTCGGGTTCGAACCCGGGTACTCCGGCACAGTAGTCTCCGCCGGGGTGGTGCAGTGGTAAGACGCCCGACTACTGCCTCGTGCAGACAGAATAGGAATAGAGAAGAAAAAAAAAAGGAAGAGGGAGAGAAATACGCGCGCCGCAACAGCCGCCGTCCACCACCGAAGCGGTGGCGGGCGCAATGACTGCCCACAACAGACAAAACTTCGGTGGCAGGCCAGCCCCCGCCGCAAGCAACGATGGAGGCGTTGTTGTTGTGGCTGTAGGAAGAATGAAAAGAAAATGCACGGGCTTGCCACCTCCGCTGCCAGAAGAGAAAATAGAGAAGAAAAAGGAAAGTCGCGCGCCGCAACAACAGCCGTCGTCCACCACCTAAGCGGTGGCGGGTGCAATGACGGCCTACAACAGATAAAAATTGTGGCAGTTCCTGGCCCTACGGGGCTGGGACGGCAGGTCAACGCCGCTTGCGACGGGGGCTAGCCAGCCACCGATGGAGGCGAAACGGAATCCCCATACAGGTGGTCGAAAATACTCCGCAGCCTTCCACTACCACCACTCTTTCCGCTTTCACTCTCGCCTTGCTCTCGTATACACGCGGTTCAGTCCGCGGCGATGTGACGACACAGCGCCTTTCCTTTCCTGAAAACCAGTTTATTTATTTGTTTAGTTTATATAGGGTTTGATAACTGGTTCACGGGAAAGGAAAGGCGCAGTATCCGTCACAAATTTTTCGTGGACACCTGAACCGCGCCGCAAGGGAAGGGAGGAATAAAGGTGGGAGTGAAAGCGGAAAGAGGTGCCACTGTGGAAGGTTCCAGATTTCGACCATCCGGGGATCTTTAACGTGCACTGACGTTGCACAGCACACGACCGAATTTTATCTGTAGGTCGTCATTGCACACGCCACCGCTGGTGGTGGACGACGGCTGTTATTGCGCGTGCGTCTTTCTTTCCCTCTTCCTTTTCTTTCTTCTCTATATTCTCTTCTGTCTGCTCGAGACAGCGGAGGTGCCCGCCGGGGTGGTGCAGTGGTAAGACGCCCGACCACTGTGCCGGAGTACCCGGGTTCGAACCCGACCTCGGCGGCTGCGTTTCGATGGAGGCGAAACGAAGAGGCGTCGTGTGCTGTGCGATGTCAGCGCACATTAAAGATCCCCAGGTGGTCGAAATTACTCCGTAGCCCTCCACTACGGCTCCTCTTTCTCTCTATCCACTTTCACTCCTATCTTCCTCCCTTCCCTTACGGTGCGGTTGCGGTGTCCACAGAAATCAAGTGAGACAGTTACCGCGCCTTTCCCTCCCTATAAATAAATAAAAAAAAGATAAATCGCAGCGGAGGTGGCTCAGCTACAGTCAGTAGCAGGCCCGTGCATTTTCTTTTCCTTCTTCCTACAGTCACAACAAACCCATCTCCATTTTGCCTCCATCGAAACGCATGTAGCCGCCAGCGGTCAGGTTCGAACCTGGGTGCTTCGGTTCAGTAGTTCAACCACTGAGCCATCGCAGCGGGGCAGGATTTTACGTCTCAAAGCGACTCGGGCTGTGACAGACGCCATTTTGGTCTCCTCAGGCTATCATGACTACCATGCAGTGCAACGCTTCTTTCTTGTACGCGGCTTTCCTTGCCCTGCCATGCACACTGTGGCCTCTTTAAGGGATGCTGTTTTAACGTAACAAGTTCATTATGCATACACAGCATTGGGCCCACTTGGTTTGGATCTACCCAAAACTTGTACTTCTCTGTTCACCCTTTTGGCTTCTGTCATCATTTCCCTCTTAACCGGACTAAGATAGTCACCGCCATTCCTTTCTTTATAAACTCAACTTCCTCACAGTTCCATAGAGGCAAACATCATGGGCAAAGATGATGCAGCAGTCACAGTTAAAAATATGGCGACTGAAACAGGCATTTTGGTCTCTTGCATAAAAAAAAAACTCCTAGCCAAAAATATTTAAAATTTTGCTGGAAGATGCTAGGTATGCTTATTCAACATCAAGATCACTTGAGCCTAGCAAGAATCACAAGTACAAAAGCTTAGCAGTACTTTTTCTGTGTACAGCTTATATATAATTAAACTTTTCTGTTGAAAGACTACTGCTATCTTTACTGACATTCAGCAACTGCGTTACTCTATTCCGAAAGTGCGAGTAATGGCACACACCCTTGTTGCCTTTTCTCTTCAGGTAAGCCTTGCATACTATACCCACTTCTATCAAATACTCCATCCAGGTAATGAAATGGTTTTCATTGAATAAAAGAAAAAAATGGAGATTCTCAATCATAAAGGCAATTATAATGCGAATAAACTGAATTATGGCTAACATGTCGGGAAGTAATTCTTCCTCTAGGGCACTTCCAAAAGATCCTGTTAAAAAACCTTTGCAAGGCAAGCGGATGAAACAAACTGCAAAAAAAAATCTAGGCACGGTGTGCTGTCCGTGCATGTTCAAAGAACCCTGGGTGGCCGAAATTTCCGGAGCCCTCCACTATGGCATCTCTCATAGCCTGAGTTGCTTTGGCACGTTAAACCCCACAAAAACAAAAAACCAGATCACGTAATAGCCTCCCTTCCCATTTCTGTCACTGAGAATTCTTTTTTTTTAAATTTTCATAGCGGGTCCCACAGTTTTGCACATTGATATCTCCATGGTTATCTTTTGAAGAGATTTCCTGCAGGGCTGATGCTATAGGCAAAGTTGGCAGATTGCCTAGCTTTATAGATGCTCTTCGTGGCTTTTGTCGCGAATGTGGAGCTAAGCGATAAAACTGCTACTAATTTTTGCGAGATTCAGGTAATCTTGCTTTTGGACACTGACAAACAAAAAATCCAGCACAAAATGAAAGGTTATTCAAAGTGAAGCATTAAAGGTCACCTTTGTGCCAAGAATATTTCATTTGAGATTTTTTGGGGCCCGTTTTGGATAATACAATTTTCAGATGTGTTCTAATTTTCAATTCCCGTGAAAATCATGTCCACAAGATACCACTATGCATGCAAATTCTAGGCATGTCGTGCCTGCGGGAAATAAGAAAACGAAAGTAACAGCCAACAGCGTACAACTTCACGAGCAAAGACTGAAATAAACTTCCGCTCAGTGCCTTCCCACTGTTATTTCTATGTTTTCAGTTAGTTTCCTGGTTGGTACGTATCTTCTTCGTCTTTTTTCTGTGGTCCCAAGTGTTGAGTAGTGGTAAAAAGAGGATCAGCTTGTAAAAAAAAAAAAAAAAAGAAAAAAAGAAAAAAAAAAAAGAAAGTTGATTTTAGAAAACCAAGCTTTTTGACAACTGTCTGCAACACTCATTCTATAGTGTACTAAAATATTCACCCAAAAACAAATTCTAAGTATGCCAAAAATATATACAAACAGTGTAATGTACATACAGAATGTATGCTAGTTTAGACCTTTCAGGTTTGTTTTCTCAAATGTATGCTTTGAGTTTATCACCTCTGTAATGGAAAGCATAGCTCAGCAATGGATGCACAAATATGACATTTGTTTCGTTGTAATCGCTGACATGTGCTTTGTATTAAGACAGTCCCAGATTTACCACCTAGACTCACATTTCTTTTATTGATAAGTAAATTAGACCACGATGCATTAACATTAGGAGAAGGTGCATAAAAAAAAGCAGGCAAACAAAAATATTTAGAATGTCTTAATTTAGATCCCATTTCTTAGTAAATATTCAAAGAATTTACAGATCCATAGCTCACTTTCTTCTCATTCTAGGCTTTCCAGTTGCAAGCAACTTGTATAAAGCAATAAAAAAAAAGACCTACTAAAGATATCACTGTGAAACTTTGTCTTATTTTTTGATGTTTCAAATCAGTGCACTAATTTTCATCGCCCTAAGTCGATTGCTCCAATTCCCTCATCCCCTTAAAGAGCTCCAAAATTTCAAAATCGGCTTATCGAAAATCAGTCTATATGAAATTACAGTTCCTTCAAAACTTCTTTTAAAGTCTCCAACTTTGTAATGCTAATTTCTTGATAATACGAGCAGCTAGGACGCCACTGACAAGACAACTTTCAGACTTTGGACACCCTAAAGTGGTTAAATGCCACACGTTTGGTGCTGCTGCTCTCCTCAAAGGAAGGAACTCTTACATGTTTCGGAGGCTTCAAGGCCTGCCACGCAAGCTTTATCGCAGTGGCGTAACAACTCTCGTTTGGAGCAGCACGGCACAGTTAACACCGTTCGGCCTATCTTTGTGGCTAACTATTTTTCCTCAAGACGAGTCCAATGCAGCACACTTCCCTAGCAGATGGAACACAGTACATCACTGGTCATTGACCCGTAATCAGCCAAAATATGCAAAAAATGTGCAACTTCTGGAAGGCACAGTACATTCACCGTAGCGGCATCAAGTGGAAATCAAGACAGTTTACTAGAGACAATTGATAACCCAAAAAAATTTTATAACCGCAGTTTAAATGTTGTTCTGTGCGATGCCAGCATTTACAGGAATATGCTAACTGCATCATGTGCGAACAGTAAAATGACGCTGGCAAGCGTTGTCCCAAGATATCTTTAAGTATGCGTTTCCACTGGCGGCAACCAGCACAAACAAAGGTATCACCAAATGCCGCCCTACAGAAGGACCTGAAGGCGGGCAAAGTCTGTCTGGAAAGCAATAAACCAGAAGCCAAATAAGGACTCATTGTTTATACCTGGGCATACGTAAAGTAAGACATTGTTCGAACAATAACCTGACTGCTAAAAACAAATGGTCGGCCGTGCTACTACAAGATAAAACAAACCTTCGAGTCCAAACAACCATAATATAAATGAAAGTTGGACAGAAAGCGTTATTCAAAGCATTTTAATTTTTTTTTTTTGAGAAGCTGCAGCAGCTGGGTAAAACTACTAATAAATATGTAAAAGAGCATCACAAGTGGATACCGTGAATGTCGGTCATGATATACACCCAATCAATCAAGCAGTGCCAACAAAGTCAACTGTGTTTTTTTTGCCTCATCACTAACAAAAATATGCACTTTATTGACCCGGACATAGAAATTGCTAAATACAGCAGTAGAAATGCCATATAAGTTATTCACCTTTTGCATCCTATGTACAGGCATTACAAGAGCAACCATGTCAAAGACACCAGTAGAAAAAAAATAAAAAAATATAGGCTTTCAGCAAGTAAAAAAAAAAAAATGTTAATGCTGAAATGAGCCTGCACATTAAGGCCAAATACAGTAAAACTCAATAAAAGTGTGCTCCCATCGTTAGTGCCTTTCACAAAAGTGAAATTGCGAACTTGACTAAAGCTCGGAGAGAGAGCTCAACAAGGATTTCCGTCTGCCAAACTTGGTGGGGAAAGGAATGGACACACAACCCATGCTGAGTACACTGTGCAGTTGGGTCAGACGATTCTAAACTGACAGCAAGATAGGAACTGCTTATTATTGGGAATTTTCTTTTTCATCGCGCTTCCTTATATTACCGAGAAACTAGAAACAGGCCCAACATGTATAATATGCCTTTTCGGAAAAGGGTGCCAGACTGTTTTCTCTCACATGTTACTTAGAAACTTAAGCCCGTTCAATTGCAATGCATGAAACTGGCTGCTGTGAGCATTCCAACACACACCGACACTTATTTGTCTCTTATCGGTTCAGCACATGCACACACACAATTACCACACACTTGAGACGCATACAGCATGTGACCAGACTTTGCTTTTTCTTTACACAACAAGAGAGGGACAAAGTAAAAAAAACAAAACAAAAATAAACTGATGACTCGAGTGCCAGTGCCAGAATGAGCGAAAAGTATCAAATGTCAAGAAAAATAAGAAACACTGGTGATAACTGTACTTTTCCTTGACACATGAACGCGTCACACTGAGCTGAAAAAAAAAAAAAAAGTGAAATGTGGCAAGACAAGAAAAAAAATCTGTAGGCATGGAGGTGGGGAGAAGCCCATGCGGGCAGTGAGGAGGAGGAACGCCACAGACTTTTTTTTTTTTCATCATCACAGCACCTCGTACGAGATAGAGAGAGAAAGAGAAGGCAACACGGTCCGGCTACTACCAGGTTGGTCGTCACTATTCCACCCACCAGTAGCTTGTGGAAAACCACGCTGTCTATGTACACCTAAGACACTTCACATAAGACGCACCCTTGTCCTTCTTCCTTGTCTTGCATCCCTTTTCGCCCCCGTCAAGTGGCGCTTGCCCGGTTAAACTGTCCTATGTACAACTAACACGGAAGCTACGTGGGAGGCTGTTGCAAGGGCTGCTGTTGCTGTTGCTGCTGCTGTGGTTGGTGTGGCTGCAGCGGCAGTGGTTGTGAAGGCTGCTGCTGCTGCTGCTGCTGTGGGTGTTGCAACTGTTGCTGTGGCGGCTGAACGGCCGCAGCCAGTTGAGCAGGAGAAGGAATCTGAGGCTGCACTGCTGACTGCTGCATGGCTATGGGCTGCATCGCGGCAATAGGCGCCTGTGGCTGAGCTGGGACCACCACCGGCTGGGCTGCTGCTGCCACTGCCGCCACTGCCGCCGCTGCTGCTAGTGTCTGCTGTGGCTGAGGCTGCGGAGGCGCTGGCACCTGCTGTGCAGGCTGCGCCAATAGGCTTAGGGTCTCGGGCGACGCACTGGCGCGCAAGATCCCGTTTTCGTACTCCAGCTGCGCTATCCGGTCTAGGAGCTCCGTTATCTTCTCCTTGAGCACATCCACCTCCTCACGCACAGCAAACATGAGGTGGCTCTTGACTAAGTCCTGTTGTTGGAGGAGGAGGAAACAGCATTTATGCATTATGCAATCAAATTATATTCACATGCAAGCATGCACATTTTCCTTCTGACGAAGTGCTCTCTACACCTCCAGCCTGTAAGAGCAATCTTATGACAGCACAAAATATTGCCCCAAAAGTGAACATATGTCGTCAAAAGGTGCAAAGCAGCTACTCTGTACAATGAATGAGTGCAGTGTGACCATCTCCTAAATAAACTCAACAGAGTAGCTCTCCCAACAGGCAAGCTTGATAACATCAGTGATGTGACTGACCCAAGTCGCTTCGAAACAGCTTTTGAAGCAGTGAAATTTGCATTTTGGCACAGAAAAAAGAGAAGATATATGCAAGATTATCTGGTTTATATCTCATTTTTAGTTGACGAATGTTTAACCAGTGCAATTTACATAAGATGAAAAATGAAGCCCCACCATACAGCATCTCTTTTGCTGTTCCAGTAACTATGTTTGAAGGAAGAAATCAACATGTAAAAAAGGAAAAGAAAAAAAACCATCACTACACAGTCTTAGCACACTGCGAACAGCTACCGCAATCTGCTTCTGCAGGAACCCAGCTGCGCCTGCATAGCGATAGATGCACATTCTTCAGGACTACGTGCCGCATGCCTCATGGAAGTTCTCGTTGGCAGAACACAGATAGCGCTATGCTATAGCTGCATTTAAAATGTTATCCTAAGTGTAGATTTGCATAAGTGTGTCTCAACTGGAGTGAAGCCCCGCTGGGGTGGTGCAGTGGTAAAACGCCCGACTACTGTGCCCGAGTACTTGGGTTCGAACCCGACCTCGGCGGCTGCGTTTCGATGGAGGCGAAACGAACAGGTGTCCGTGTGCTGTGCGATGTCAGCGCATGTTAAAGATCCCCAGGAAGTCGAAATTACTCCCTAGCCCTCCACTACGGCTCCTCTTTCTCTCTTTCCACTTTCACTCCCACCTTCCCTTACTGCACGGTTGAGGTGTCCACAGAAAACAAATGAGACAGTTATCACGCCTTTCCCTTCCTATAAATCAACCGTATTTTTTTTTTTTCTTTAGCTGAAGTGAATGCGGCGGTAGCACATTCCACTGCCACACCCAGTCCACTAATGTTATCGAAAAGTTTCGACTTTAGTACATAGGAGATATGACTTTTCCAAAGCTATTCACCACTTCATCAGAGCAAATATTCAGAGATCTGGAATGAGAACAGTTAGGAATAAGGACTAATGCAGACTACCTGAGTAACCTGTGAGTTATGACATTGCCTTACTAAAGGTATCTTTGATTTAACCGTATGAGCTGCACCAGTTCAGGGGGAGCAGTACCGTCGTTTTTGTTTTTCCAGTGCTGTGTGTGTCCTCTGCAATTTCTTCCACGTTTTGTTGAATGAGTTCCCGGCTGTCATTCACTCCAGAGAGAGGTGGTTTGGAAAGTGCAGTATGGAGCAGGTGCTGCCTGGTGCCGAGCAGACAACGCTGCATATTGTTCTACAGGACATTAAAAAAAGATGTCCGTCTACTTCAGAACCCAGATGGTCCACCGCCAGCAAACGCAAATGGTTATGCACATTAAGTGGTGATGCTGCATGCTGAAAATTAACACTTGGCTGGTGGTCAAAAAGGGTATGTTTGTGACCACATGTAGCGGTGGTAATGATAGATAAATATGGCCTCATCAATTGTCCTGGGTCCTATCTGATTTTTGTTCTTTCGTAAACAACTTGTGTGGTGTCGGCCTTTACCTTTGGGTAGCTGCTGTTCGCGGCCTGTTAATAATAATAATTGGTTCACAGGAAGGGAAAGGCGCAGTATCAGTCACACTTGTTTCTGTGGACACCTGAACCCCACCTTAAGGCAAAGGGAGGAAGGTGGGACTGAAAGTGGAAAGAGAGAAAGAAGACCTGTAGTGGAGGGCTACGGAGTAATTTTGACCACCTGGGGATCTTTAACATGAGGGTGAAGGGTGGCTGTTCCTGGCACTACTACGCCGCAGCAGGGGCTAGCCTGCCACCGAATTTTTATCTGTTGTAGGCCTTCATTGCACCCCCCACCGCTTAGGTGGTGGACATGGGCTGCTGCGGCGCCCTTCTTTTTCTCTCCTTGCGAGTACGCTTTTGCAAGCTAGTTGGTGCCTAAGTATTCTGTTTTTCTTTTTTTTTCTTTTTTTTTTGCGCAAAAAAAAAAAATTTCTCTCTCCCTTCTTTTTCTTTCTTCTCTACTTTCTCTCTCCTGTCCGCACGAGGCAGCGGAGGTGCTCAGCTACAGAGACAGTAGCAAGCCCGTGCATTTTCTTTTCCTTTTTCCTACAGCCACAACAGCGTGTTCTGACATCGCACAGCACACAGACACCTCTTCGTTTCGCCTACATCTACGAACAAGTTGATCCCGACCATTTCCACACTGCTGAGACAGCATATGACTACTGCTGAAATCGTGAAGAGAGTGGCTGACCCTAATCGCAGAAGAATGCACAATTAAACAAATGCGACATCAAACTTGTCATCTATGAAGTACTGTACATCGCTGTTTGTGAGCTGATCTTGTCAGGAGGTACTTGTTGACGCCATTGCAGTGCATTTGGATACGAGGCCTGTAGGTCCTGAATATAGCACTGACCAAGACAGACGTCTCCGTAGGCAGTCCGCGTTGAAATCATACTCATGCTACCTGCTTACAATGTTCTAGCTTGTACCTAAGCACACGGGTAACTGCAATGCACACATTGTCGAGCTTGTAATCGTAGTAGACGCCAGGGTCGCCGCAGTTATCTTTTTTTTTTTTTTTTGGAGTGCAGCTGGTCTACGGCAGCTTCAGAAAGGACCACAGCAGTCATGCTACGGCAAGCGATACATTGCAACACACTATTTGTATGCTGCTGGCAGCTAGGCTGGCTAGGCATGCACTGGTGTACATGATTTGGCAGCTGCCGTCATGAAGCAGAATCCCAGTTCTTCCTGCACTAGCTGTGCTCGTGCTGCATGCTCACAGCACCACTGCAGTATTTTTCAGAACCAGTGCAAGCCAAGTCAAAGAGACCTTACTAACTCAAGGGAAAAACTGCAAAGAATGATTAATGACCTACAGACAGGCAAAGCAGAATGGCAGGTCTAAAATTAATATTCACAAAACAATGTTTCAACAGCCTTGGAAGGGAACAGAAGTTTCCCGCGACAGCTAGTGAGGCGCTGGAAGTAGTAAGGAAAAAGTCTACTTAGGACAAGTAGCGACCACACATCCCAACCATGAAAGTGAGATAATTAGAAAAATAAGACTGGGATGGAACACATTTGGCAAGATCATGAATGGCAGTTTACCAGTATCTCTCAAAAGGAAAGTATATAACAGTGGTATCCCACTGGAGCTCCCCTATGGTGCAGAATGTGGAGGCTAAGGAAAAGGCATCAATTTACACTGAGGACAACGCAGATAACTATGGAACAGAAAATGACAGGTGTAACCAAGAGAGGAAGCATATATCAGGGAGAAAATGCAAGTTGCTGACATTCTACTCGAAATCGAGAAGAAATGAGCACAGGCAGGGCAGGTAAGGCAAAGGTAAGATAACCGATGGTCACTAAGGAAAACGCTGGACTCCAAGGGAAGGCAAGTGTAGCGGGGGCAGCAGAAAGTTATGAGGGTGGAGGAGATTACGCAGTTTGTGGGGATTCTGTGGATGCAGCTGGTAGGGTACCGGGTTAAATGGTAGATGCCTTTGCCCTGCAGTAAGCGCATCAAGCTTATGATAAAAGTCTTGCCAAGGTTGAAGTGATATACCAGTTCTGAACAAGTTTGCTTGTTTGCTTTCGTTTATAGGTTTTAACATCCTAGTCGATCCAAGCTATGAGGGACGCCGCAGTGGAGGGCTCTGGAAATTTCAACCACCTGGGGTTCCTTACATGCACTGACATCGCACAGCATATGGGTGCCTTGCTTTTCACCTCCATCGAAAAGTGGCTGCTGCAGCCGCGATTCGATACTGTGTCTTTGTGCACAGCAGCCTAGCGCTGTAACCACTGCACCATCGTGGCTGTAGTTATGGCGCAGCATCCGCCATAGGACTGTGGCAGCGTCATGATTGAGCCTGTGTCTATGGGTTCAGCAGTCGGGCACTCTGAACAGCAAGGGGCAGTTCTGAATGAATGTATAAAATGTATACACTACTACTAATATCCCTAACATCAGTTCTCCTGCACACACCAATGCAATGTGGTGAAAACAACTGTCTGGCATACACGAAAACAAACATGAGTACAGAAATGACATGTTTCATTTTTATATGCACAATGAATGATGTCACTCACGACATCCTCTCATTAAGTGCTACTTACCATGGCCTGTTCTATTTTGTTGTCAATTGCCACTGTGCTCCCAGCTGATGTGCTGCAAAAAAAAAAAAAATGATAATAAGCACGGGATTCAGATATTTTTAAAGACTCAAAGAGAGAACAAGCTCACAACAGCATGCAAATCAAGTTGTTGCTATCAAAATATACAACCACACAGATCAGTTTAGGCACCTCAAGTTTATAGCCTCCATATTTAAAGCTGCCTCTTTGCAGGTGATAGCCATCTTGATTACAATGACGTAAGTTGCGCCCCGTGTCGCGAGACCATATAACATATCTAACCCAAGGTTCACGGAATGTGGCATTGGAGGAGTACCAGTTACATATTTCAGTCACATTCCCAGACATGAACACAGCTTGAATGATTTTGCATTTGTGGCAAATGCCGGTCTACAGGTTGATGACTCGTTAAAGCCGTTTTTAGCAGCTGCATGGGCGTCACTGGTAAAGTCATAGACAAGTATAATTCGCCGATGAGTAGTTTCGGAGCTCCAGACATGCTGTCACACGATGCCACAGCGAACACCGACGCTCGTCAGCGTGCATAAGGAGGAATACCGTAAGGGCGCGACTCGAGCCATTGTGGATGACGAGAGGAGGTTCCGAAAGAGACCGCTACACGGGCGGAGATAGGAAAAGCAGCGATTCGTAGTTGCCCAGCCGCGGGCCGAGCGCAACACCGCAAGTCGCGCGAGAGGGCAGGAGCGGAGAATGAGAGAGGGGGGACGACGCGCGCGATAAGGTAAGGAACCTCTTCGGGCACGGACAGCGCTTACCCAATGAACTGGCGGACGATGCTGTACACCGGATCGGCGGCGAGATATCCCGCAGCGAACGGGGCCGCCGCTGAGACCACCCCGCCGCGACTCATTCGAGGTTCGAGCGCCGTGGTCAGAAATCAAGTTGCCCCGCAGCGTGTACAGGGCAGCGCGCGTGCCTCTTTACCTCCCCGATCGGAAAGCTATCAAAAGCCTCGACTGTCGCTGTGTCAACCAGAACGCCCCCGCAGATCCAGGAATAAACGCAGAGACGTAGGCATCGCCAGAAGAGCACCGGCAGGGATCATCGCTGCTGCAGCGAGCGGGCCTTGATGCACTGCCACCGGCGTTCCAGTTCGATCCGGTTCCCGGCTGGGGCGGAGAGAGAGCCGTCGAGGAGGAGAGGCGAAGACGACCAGCTGCGGCTCCCTGCGCGCCGCCGTAGCGGCAACCAGCGAGAGTAGAGGTAGGGAGGAGGATGGCAAGATCGAGGCCACAGCAGCAGCCCCCGGCAACCGTAAACAAACCGTGCGCTTCACGTGAGTGACGGCACAGAGGCGTGCAAAGCAGCAGCGTTCGGTTTCGTCACTCTCCGAGGAGAACGCCGCCAGCGAAAAAAAGATTGGCGCAAAGGAGGCGCAGTCACCCGTGGATAAGGCGTCGCGTTTTCGAGAAAACGCGGCTACAGCACGACAGGAGCCCACAATTGACGCAACGCGCGTTGCCACAAATGGGACTCCAACGGATAGACTTCGCGTGGGTACATCGGATACAAGCGGCGTTCGTTTCCTGCCGCCGCTTGAGCCGACAGACACGCGCTCGCTTGAAACGACAATGTTTGGGACAAAGGCCCGGCCTCGTTCGGTTCTCGTGGATTCACTGCAGAAGCGAAAACCGATACCGCGTTCTCGTGTCACCTCAAGCGATCCATCTCCACTGAAACCGTGCCAAAACGAAACGAGCGATTCGAACGACCAGGCGGCAAAGAAAAGCCAACTCGGGCATGGCAAATACTGGCATGACATGCCGCTCACACTTACGCTAAATGTATGCACGATACACCTCAATGCAATCAGTAATTTGTACTCTTGGGGACACCCAGCCCGTGGCAGTGCTAGCGATAACAAGAGATTCTGCCTAGGAACACCAGCGCATGGAAGTTAGGTGTGCACCTTTTAAAATGGGTAGTGACAGTCGCATGCTCAGCCTTTTTCTATTTATTTAAGCTTATTTATTTATACTCTCTATATTAAAAAAAAAATACCTTTATTTCTGATTTAGTATCCTTACGTCCCTGTCCTGCAACTCAACCACCAATCCTCCTCCAAATGTTTCTTGCTAACGCCTCATACAGATTCATTCACCACCTGTGGCAGTGAGAGCGGCCTGCTTCGAGTAGTGTGAGAGAGTCAATGCTCTTAACTGGGCTAGTTGGTGAACGAATTCAGGCATGGTGCTAGCGCACACGGAGGACACACGCAGCAGGTAGGCGGACAGGACAAACGCTAGACTTACAACTGAAGTTTATTCCGGAAAAGACATTTATATTTTCTTATTTTTTTCTTCCTTTTTTCCTCTTTTTTTTTCTTCCTTACCCTCCTCCTTAACATGCTCCGATGGTGCCGCCTTCAGTTGCTGTCGCGTCAGAAGTGATAAAAGCGACATAAAAACGCCACGTTTACAGAATGCACTGAGAAGACTAAATTCGATAAATCTGAAATGCAAATGGAACGAAGAGCATGAGGAATACGGTACGAAAAAACCTTACAGAACCAAAATATAAACACAAAATAAAATCGTTGTGGCGAAAGAAATATTCAAAAGGTGACGTGAAAGCTAAAACGGATATGAGTAAAGGCAAGCCGAGGTGACGTTTGATGAAAGAGACAAAACAACTATAAAAAGATAAAAAGTACGCCGCGATAACCCAGCAACAATTAGATGAGACAGACAAAGCAACCATGAATTGATAAAAACTACACCGCGACAACCCCAGGAACAAAATGAGCAGGAGCTCCAACACAAGTAAAGAAGAACCACAAAAAACCCTTGGCGCAACCCCAGGCACACAAGTCTTAGGGCAGAGGAAAGAGTGATGGGAGAAAACAATTTGCCCACCAGATAGTAACATGGGCTACGACGAATCATCAGCTACTCGTGATGGAAAAACCTTCATAATTTTTGATAGCCACCATACCTTTCTAGATATTCCCATTCTTTATTACTAAGCGCGACAGAGGGCTTACTCACGCATTCATCTCCTGCCTGTTTTATATAGAGGGCCTCGAGGATTTCCCTGCTCTCCCTAGTAAATATCTTCCCCATGGCTGCGGTCTCCTCCCATTTTGGAGTACAGTCTGGTTGGTGAAGGCATTTTTTGCAATGTTCGGCCAAGTGGCCATCCATCGCAACGCCTGAAACCTTTAGCTGGTGCTCCTGCAATCTTTCGTTAAGGCAACGGCCTGTTTGTCCGAGGTAGCGTTTGCCGCAGGGCAGGGGAATGTTGTAAACCACACCCTTCTGACATTTCGCGGCTTTGCTCTGGTGTTTCTCACTGCAGGCATTGTTCTTCATGCCGTTGTTGACGATCCTGCAAAGCCTGCTCAACTTCATCGGTGCTGTTAAAACAACCGAGATGTCGTTCTTTTCCCAGACTTTTTTGAGGCGGTGTGACACGCCGTGCAGGTACAGAATGGCTACCCGCCGGCTGTTAGGCTTGTTCTTGCCAGGTTCTTTGGGGCGAACACCCTTATAGACCTCTTTTATGAGGCCCTCGGCTACGGACGCTACGACTTCCATCGAATAGCCCGATTTCCTCATCCGTGCTACCTGCTCACTGAGACTGTCAAGAATCACGTGAGGACAAGACTTGCAGATAGCACCACGCATGATGTTCAGCACGATGCTTCTTTTCACCAACTTAGAATGGGGCGAATTATAGGGTAAAATTTCTTTTTTAGATGGGGGCTGTCCTAACAAATCAATTTCCGCCTTTTCTATTCACATAGAGGAGTATTTTACTCCCTTTCTCAGGATCAGTTGTTGTGGGCTGTGCGGGAAATAATAGAGGAGTCGTACCCATTAAAATTTCAGAATGTCTCGGGGGTTTCAGTTGACAACTGTGTGGCTCTGTTAAAGTGTTACCTCAAGTCTACTTATGTACACTTTATTGATGATAGGTACGTGCAGAATGATGAAGTGTGCAGAGGTTCTTGTATAGCTCCTCTTCTTAGTGAAATTTTTCTAGCTCAGTGTGACAAACGCATTGCAACGTATTTGGAAAATAAAAAAATGCTGAACTTCATTAAGGTATTTCGGTACATTGATGATTTCCTTGTGTTGTACAGCTCTACTCAAGTTGAAGTTGAAATGGAAGCAGTGGAGTGTGTTATTAATCTGTTTCACAAAGGCGCGGATGGGCTGAGATTCACGCATGAGCTTCCTACCAATAACTGCCTGCAGTTCCTGGATATGTGTCTAATTCTTGGTGAGTCTCACCTGTGCTGGAAGTATCAGCCCCGGTCTAAAAAAAGAAATTATACCCTATAATTCGGCCCATTCTAAGTTGGTGAAAAGAAGCATCGTGCTGAACATCATGCGTGGTGCTATCTGCAAGTCTTGTCCTCACGTGATTCTTGACAGTCTCAGTGAGCAGGTGGCATGGATGAGGAAATCGGGCTATCCGATGGAAGTCGTAGTGTCCGTAGCCGAGGGCCTCATAAGAGAGGTCTATAAGGGTGCTCGCCCCAAAGAATCTGGCAAGAGCAAGCCTAACAGCCGGCGGGTAGCCATTCTGTACCTGCACGGCGTGTCACACCGCCTCAAAAAAGTCTGGGAAAAGAATGACATCTCGGTTGTTTTAACAGCACCGATGAAGTTGAGCAGGCTTTGCAGGATCGTCAACGACGGTATGAAGAACAATGCCTGCAATAAGAAACACCAGAGAAAAGCCGCGAAATGTCAGAAGGGTGTGGTTTACAACATTCCCCTGCCCTGTGGCAAACGCTACCTCGGATAAACAGGCCGTTGCCTTAACGAAAGATTGCAGGAGCACCAGATAAAGGTTTCAGGAGTTGCGATGGATGGCCACTTGGCCAAACATTGCAAAAAGTGCCTTCACCAACCAGACTGTACTCCAAAATGGGAGGAGACCGCAGCCATGGGGAAGATGAATACCAGGGAGAGCAGGGAAATCCTTGAGGCCCTCTATATAAAACAGGCAGGAGATGAATGCGTGAGTAAGCCCTCTGTCGCGCTTAGTAATAAAGAATGGGAATATCTAGAAAGGTATGGTGGCTATCAAAAATTATGAAGGTTTTTCCATCACCAGTAGCTGATGATTCGTCGTAGCCCGTGTTACTATCTGGTGGGCAAATTGTTTTCTCCCATCACTCTTTCCTCTGCCCTAAGACTTGTGCCTGGGGTTGCGCCAAGGGTCTTTTGTGGTTCTTCTTTACTTGTGTTGGAGCTCCTGCTCATTTTGTTGCTGGGGTTGTCGCGGTGTAGTTTTTATCAATTCATGATTGTTTTGTCTGTCTCATCTAATTGTTGCTGGGTTATCGCGGTGTACTCTATCTTTTTATGGTTGTTTTGTCTCTTTCATCTAACGTCACCTCGGCTTGCCTTTACACATGTCCGTTTTAGCTTTCACGTCACCTTCTGAATATTTCTTTCGCCACAACGGTTTTATTTTGTGTTTATATTTTGGTTCTGTAAGGTTTTTTCGTACCGTATTCCTCATGCTCTTCGTCCCATTTGCATTTCAGATTTATCAAATTTAATCTTCTCAGTGCATTCTGTAAACGTGGCGTTTTTATGTCGCTTTTATCACTTCTGACGCGACTGCAACTGGAGGCGGCACCATCGGAGCATGTTAAGGAGGAGGGTAAGGAAGGAAAAAAAGGGGGAAAAAGAAAAAAGAATAAATGTGTCTTTTCCGTAATAAACTTCAGTTGTAAGTCTAGCGTTTGTCCTGTCCGCCTACCTGCTGTGAGTGTCCTCCATGTGCGCTAGCACCATGCCTGAAGTGTGAGAGAGGTAGACTTTCAGCGCACAGATCAGCAGCATGGCAAGCAACGAGAAACTGCTTGAAGAACCGTGAAGAAGCTACACTCCCATCCCTTTTAACTCCCTAATTACCCAAACAGCGGCCGAGAGTCATCCCTTCATTCAAATAAAGGCATCATTCAAGTTTCCTTTGTTATAACTAAACCACGCGGCCTCGGGGAGAGTGACTGTGCCCGCATGAACATTTGTATGGATGCCGCCACATTCTAGTAAAAGATGTTCAATTGTTTCTGCACAAATTCACATGGAACAGGGCCCGTATTCCGAGTCTGCATTGTTATCGTAAGTGTCGCTATCTCCCCGACCTCGAGTCACCTGATTGGTGGAAACGCGGAAACATGATGTTGCCACCTCTTCCGGTTCCGCAGTGGCAACACCCAGTTCTGGCATTTCGATCAATCGGATGACTTGAGGTCACGTGAGATAGCGGCACTTCAATAACGCTGCAAACTCGGAATACGGGCCCAGATTTCACCTTCTTGGTTAAACTTTTTTGTAGCTTCATATTCTAAGATTTCCTTTTAAATTAGCTGCTTCCAATTTCGAGTCGGCTTCTTTTCCATTAAATTGTTCCAGTTTTTACCCTGTGTTTGTTAACCTGTAATTTACTGTTTATATTTTTCATCCTGCTTTCTTACAAACTTACTAGTTAGTTTGCTGTTCCTTTTCTGTCACAGTGAGTCAACACACTTTCGGTATAAGTATTTAAATACCTTAGCTGCTCACCTATATAGTCAATTTCCTGAAAAGTTTTTCAAGTAATATTTTGCTCCGAGCTGCTCGTGTTTCTATAGATGCCGAGCCCGTGTCTCCTTGTACTGCCACATATAGATTTGCTGCGAATGCCAAGGGCTGACCTTCCCACAGCTCTCTGATTAATTCCTAACCCTAACTGAACTTCACTTTAAGCACATTTGCAAAAGTTGGGTCCTGGCACCATTATTGCTTTCAAAATACCTCCCAGTACTATATACCGGTTGCACCCTCATAATACTCTGTGCTTCGCTACAGCGGCATTGCTTCGCCCTGGTAGTAAGTTCGTGCTTTTCCATGTATACCAAAGCACCTGATCAGTAGAATTGTTAAATACCATCAGATCTGGCTTAACTGAACTGAAAGTGAAGCCTATGGCATCTCCTTTGTCTCCGTTGGCATTAACTAAAGCCCCTATTGAGCAGCTTTAGTATTAACCAGTGCCTGCAAGCCTGCCTGGCTGATTACCAGTTAAGAGTATAATGTGACTGCGCACATTAAACCTAGGAGCCTCTGCTCTGCGTCCGTTACACCTGGTTTGTACGAGATTAAAACCTATAGTATTGGTGTTCTTTTTACAGCCTCCTTTCCATACTGTTCATATAAATCATGAACAGCAAGAGTGATAGCATATAACCTTGCCTTAATTCTTTGTGCACATCGACCGTTGTTATATTTCTCAACTTCTCCCATAAAACTTCAACTTTATGATCTCAGTATATCTCGTTTAGTAATTCAGTTACCTCTTGAATGTCATACCTTAATCTTGAGTATATTTCATACAACTTTCCTGTTTGCGCTGTCTTACACACAGGTTATGTCCAGGAAGGATAGACAGCAATGTGTTTTCCGCCCTGGCTATTTCTATCCATTGGGTTAGCATGAAAATACTATCATCCAGGTGCCTCCCGCTTCAGAACCCTTTACTTTCTACCCATACCTGCATTTTAAAATTAAATCTTTAAACAGCATCGCGACACCATCTCCCAACTGTGTCTGGGGTCGAGGCAACAGACAGGGGACACTATACTCCATCCCAGTAGTACCTTGCGGCAATAACAAAGCTGCAATAAGTGCAGAGGTGACATTCAGACCCTGTGGAATGTAGTGCTAGTATAAACTGGTTATATGAGCTTACAGAATAACACGTTTTAATATGCGCATTTGCAACACATCATTTCAAATTCAGCTTCGACGTATGGCCATGTTACATGCACTTTCTCGAGTTTAGCGTTTACTACTCTTGCATGCAATAAAATCATGTAGCCACATTGCAGAAGCTTCGAAACAGGATATCTCGCATCAGAGTGAACTTGTCATTGTTGTATTTTGCAGTGCATTCATTTGTCATAAACGGCACACTGGTCTTCCATTCTATTTGACCCCACCTTACAGCAACATCCATTAGTGCAAAATTCCTTTTGTTTTATTTCGAGTAATTATTCTGCTTCCCCTAGGCCTAAAGAAACAAGTCAGTTGACAGGTTCACAGAAAGAAATGATTGCTGTCCGAAAATCCAGATGGCGCCACTAGGCTAAAGTCGCCACAGCCTGGTTTGCATACGCTGTACGTGTGAATGTGACAAACAACTTAACGTCATGTAAAATGCTATTCCAAACCTTGTCAAAGTTCTTTAGGCACATAGTACATAGACAGCATTTATACTCTTTTGCGACCATATCTGCATACACCGCAACAAGGCGACACAACACAGAGGAACCTGCTTAACGCACTCTGGTGATTGGCTAAAAAGGTCTCCTAGCTTCCACAGTACTGAAAGTTAGCTAATGGGGTATATCTTGAGGCATACCAATATCAGTTGGCTAATTTTTATTTGTCAAAGTTTTCTTTGAGGAATTACGATATCGCAGAGAAGCGAATGCCATTTTTGATGTCATACCTCAACCACAAAATGAAAAACAAAAATACCTGCAGGGAAGCTATTGTGTCAGAGTGTTCATGAAAAGGACTGCTATATGTCAAACCGAGCTGACCAACACGTTTGTTGATGAAGAAGGACCCCTAACTGGCTGTCTTGCTCCCAAATGCTTTTGCTAGATGTCCCTGTGATGCAGTTTTGCTGAGCTCTGCTGACAACTGGGGGTTGTACACCACTTTTGCTCCTGAAAGCACAATACTAAAGCAGTGTTCAGTACTATATAAAAGTGGCATATCGTACACAAGATCGTTTACCTGACCCCCCCCCCCCCCTCCCTATGTAGTACCCTCCTATGGAGGGGGGTAACTTGAATAAATAAATAAATATGCTTTGACAAGTCATAAAGGATCGCAACATGAACAAAAGCTTTCACAATACCACACATAATTCACTACGGTTTTAGGGTTGAAAGGAGCAGAGAATACAAGAACTATCATAAAACGCAAGTATTCCAGAGAGCCATCAAAAACATAACGGAAGCTACATAAGCTATTCAATGTGGTAACCTGAACCGTACCGAACAAAAGACTGCACAAAAGTTAGTGAACAGCCCGATGATTGATGACCATACAGCACACCATGCAGCTTTATATATGTGCAGAATTAACATTTTCTTGTACACTTTATGCTTTTACTGAACACTGCTTTGCCGAGCAAGACTACAGTTTGAAGAAAGTTGGCCTAGTCTGTGCGTAGTCAGAAGTAGACAGAGCAAAGAGGTGGGATGCAATGATAAAATGAGCAATTCATTCAGGTGTCATGGAAAAGCTATCTTAGACATGACAAATTCACTAATGCACACAATATCACACATTAATTGAAAAGTTTGGCAGTTATGAAAAACCATTACCAAGAAAAATAGAGAAATAATCATTCAGTCAGTTCATAATTTCAGCAAAAAACTACATTTATTCCTTTTATCATTAAATAAATTTAAGTTAAACATAAAGAAAGAATAGCATTATTGTTTGCACCAAAGGCTACCTTTAAACACAGTGTGCCCAACTTGTTATATTGTTATAAAATGCATTCATAACTGTTGTTTTCACATTCTGTTATTAGCTGCAGTTAAATCTGCCGTAAAGTACCAATTCCTGATTGGGAATAAAGTTAATTTTCATTCTAACGCCCTTTCCAGCCACAGCAGCTGGCTAACTGAGCTTCACTTTTTACTCTGAACCGAGGGAATTGTCAGCACTGATCACCACCTCACCTTCTGCAGAAACTGTTTCCTGGAAAGCTGGACTTTATAATCCAATTTATGCATCATAAAATAATTAGAACGCAATCAGCAAGTTACCTTGCAGTCATTCACACAGAAAAAGGGAACACCCTCTTGAGGTATTAACACAGACTGTAGTTGCAGTAACAGCGCTGTCAAGTAACCATTATTTCTACAGCAGTCAGAACATTAGACTTCGAAAAGTGATATCATTTAGTAGGCACAAGCTCTTCTGCTATTCCGGAAATTCATCATTGTGAAGATGAAGTCCTCAAGCAAAGAAGTCGATAAGCTGAATGAGGTCAATGATATGAAAGTTGCCAGTGAAAAAAGAAAAAAAAAAAAAGTCAAAGACCAACCGAACGACAGCCTCCAGAACAACTCTCAAGAAATTAGCACTCATGCAAGGTTTCTTATTTGGGGGTTAATGTCCCACAGTGACTCGGTCTATGAAGGACACCATAGGGCAAGGCTCCGGGCAATTTTGACTGCCTGAGTTCTTTAATGTGCACTGACAAAGCACGGGCGCCTTGCATTTCACTTCTACTGAAATGTGGCCACCGTGACATGGATCGAACCTGGGTCTCCCGGTTCAGAAGTTGATCGTCCTAAACACTGAGTCACGGCAGTGGGGCCATATGCAAGGTGCAAGGAAGTTGAACCTGTGCAGCAATGCACGCAGGTAACTTCTTTTTTTATACGTGTGAAAACAGAGGCTGATATCTCAAAAGTCTCGTCTGTTTATGCCGCCCAAGCACATGGCTTTGTATATTGAAAGGACGCTACTGCAACTCGCAACGACCTTCAGTATCACAGCTAGACGCCAACTGGAGCCATCAATTCAAGACGAATCCAGTCAAAACCAAAACGCACTAATGCCAGCCAGGGGCAGTATCAAGGCTGGGAGGAAGGCTTTTTGCCCAGTTCCAGCAGAACAACGCAAACTCCACACATAGTGCCATGGGGAACATTGCCTTCCTCTCTGTGGACAGCAGGGCTCATATTTTAAATACTCTCGCTTGCTCTGCTGAAGTGACATTCGGAAAGCCTAAAAAATATTGCCTGCTGTCCAAATGGGAGAAATGCCCACATAAATGCACAGAAGTCATTTTTAATTGCTCTATTAGTGGGTTTCATTTAAACTATCCTCCAGAAGCGTCAGATATATGCTGGACCTCCCATTTTCTGGCCCTGCATTGTTAAAATGCTTGCTGCATAAAAAAAGAAAAAAAAAGAAAAAATGGACTGTGCTGCTCTTCAAATTCGCATTTAGAAAAACTATAAAATTAGGAAACTAAAATTTAATATTCATGACGTTAATTTTCAAAAGGTTGAAGCTAACAAGAAACGTTGCTGAATCAGCTTATGGAATTTATTTACACAAAACAGAGTCCTCAAACAATGACTTAGTTTTGTTGCTCTTTGGTTTGGGATGATACTGTGAACGAAGTAACCCGAGGTATTTCACATTTATATTTCTACCCCTAACTGGACATACCCCTGCGAAATGCTTTCACAAGAACCTTCAGAAGGATTTTAAGGATTTATCCAGTCATTTTTTTTTTTTTTCAAAGGTATGTGGAGACAGTGTTTTGTAGTGTTTCTTGAAAAAACTTTACAAAGTAAAGGTTTCCTTAAATAACCAGTATCATCATTATAAAAAATTATCAAAATACCCCTTTGTCATCCTATAACACAGCATCTTCTCTGCAATAATACTTCAGACTACGTTACTAGAGAGGTATTTGCTTGCGTATCGCTTATGGCATTCTTATTGTGGATGTTATGATGCTATTGGTTATTTTTCGACTTTATAAGATTCATAATTTCACTGCCAGACAACCCCCTCCCCCAACCAGATGAATGGATTTGCATGTTTTACACACCACCCAGGACCGAGATACAGTACCAGTCCTTAGTGCAAGGATCAACATTGCCATAACAGATGCCAGCGCTTTAACTCTGACTCCATCAGAGGGCGGTCTCTAGTGATTCTAGCAAAGGTGGAAAGAGAAATAAAGAGGAAGAGGAGGAGAGAGAGAAAAATGGTTGGCGGTCTGCTTTGCACATCATTTTCAGAGGGGAGAAATCATTATGGTGGTTCTTGCTCAATTTATGACCCAGACCTAAAAAAAAATTGAATCCGACGATTTGCCAGTGTGCTCAACGGCATCCGACATAAACTTACACTGAAACGAAGCATTGGCAGTTCTTATGTACCTAATAATTGGCAGTTCTAATGTACCTAATATCATATATGAAACCTCTGCCTTAAAGCACCTGACATCGAGAACAAAAGTAGCATTTCTGAACAGTCCGGACAGGCTGGTGCAAGAGACTTTGTAAAAGCAAGTTAATGCAAATAAATGTGCTTTAAATACACTTTATAGATGTGCAAGCATTAGTTGCACCTTGAACATAAAGTCAACCAAATGGGGAAAAGTAATAAAAAAATACCTTTTTACTTCGACGAAACGAAATCACTAAAAACATAAGAACGGGGTTGATCTCTAACAGGTGCCAAGCACAGCTTCCCAATTGTTTACAATACCCGGTTGTAGCCTTTGTGTAGTGCATCAGACATTTTATTTTTCTCCTTCTCGAGTTTTAGAAAACATATTAACGATTCTTGCTAAAACTCACTTCGAAATTTTTGAATTGAGGGAACACAGATGTTCTGACGACTACTAACGAGAATGCCTGCTTCATATATCTCCCTATACATTCGAGCATAGTGGGGGGGGGGGGGGTCTCACACACTTTTCAAGTACTGGTAGGGAGTCTCGTACTGACCCCTGACCTCCCCCCCTCGATTTTAAGCCCTGACAGATGCCATCACATAACGGAAGTTCCTCACATACTAAATGCCACAACAGAACAGTGGGAGGTAACTGTTTAGCGAGCATCTGAAGGAGTATCAGACTGTTTGGCCAGGCCCGCCCAGTACTAGAAGCTCTACCCATGAAGCCTGCCGCGACCTCTATTGAACTAATAAAGTTTTTCATTCACTCATTCATTCATTCATTTCACATACTCCTTGTGTTCAAAAGACTAGGTGTCCTTCTTATTTAGCTCCTCCCACCAATAAATTAGAGCGATCCTTTGCTAATTCGAAAAAGAGCTGTAGGACCAGCTATAGTGTACCAAGTGAAGAGGGCAACAAAGATGATGTTCTGTGGATAAGAGGGACTAAAGAGCAAGGATGATAAGGAAGACTAAAACGGAAACTGCAATGAAGCTGTTTTTGCAACTTCGTTCCTGTGCAGTTTCATGTGTGTCACCACTTGAAAAGACTGCTAAAGAATGAACTAGGGGAGCTGTCCCGGAAGTAGCAGGTCCTAACACCCAAAAAGCAGCTCATAAAGTGAAAGTCTTCCAAAGGATACTCAGATGACTGGAATTTGCCTAAAATAATGAGCATGGGTGCATGGTTGTTGCATGACGAAGACAGGCGATTGGAGACAATCTCTTGTAGTAAAACCAGGGTGCAGCAAGAGTACAATCTTTGGCGCAAGTCTGAAGAGAGATACAAGGCGAAGCAAAGCGAGCAGTGCAGCTAAGCCCCCCGAGATTGAGACACGCATCCAGGCAACTAAGAGCATGGCTATGTTGACGCCATAGCCAGCTTATGATGACCACTTAGAAAAACAAACCATTTACAGCTTCACCTAGTCAAACGAACTGATCGTATGCTGCTCTTCCATACCCTTTAAATCAATGTTTGATGAGCAAATGGCATTCCGTTTGACCACAGAGTACCAAGGTACACCTTTCAAGGTGGTGTGTTGAGAATAAATTCAAACAACTACCATTCATGCATTTTAGGGCGCAACTACATTGCTGGAGGTCTAAAGAAATACCCCCTATTTTTTTTTTTCAGGACGTTCCTATTCTGCCAGGAGTCATTTCAATTTGCTCAGCAAAAGCCTTTTAAATGCAGTTCTAGATGTTCACAAAAACAACCCTAATTACACGGTATATCACATTAGACGTGAATTAATATTCTGTTAAGAAGTCGAAACTATGGTTTTCCTAAAAGCTAAGGCTAGTTTCAGTACTTCCATCCCAAACAGCACTTGATATAATAATAATCATAATAATAATTGGTTCACAGGAAAGGAAAAGCGCAATGTCTGTCACACTTGTTCTGTGCACACCTGAACCGTGCCGCAAGGGAGGAAGGTGGGAGTGAAAGTGGAAAGTGAGAAACAGGAGCCGTAGTGGAGGGCTTTAGTGATCTTGACCACCTGGGCATGGGGTGCGGCCAACACCCCCTAGACGTTTCAAGGCCGGAGCGCTCCTACTGACCACGTGATGTGCGTCGTCTGAAGGCGGCTGCGGGAGGCCGAAGTCGTTGACATGTTTGTCAGCTTTTGCAGGAGGGGAGGCAAGCGAATAGGGAAGCGGGGAACCAGGAAAGCTGTGTTCGCAGGATATTCACCTGCTCCCAAGCTACATGTCAATTCTTATTTCGAAAAATATGTTTGCTAAATGCAAGAACTGTCTGAAACCACGTTATGTTTGCTCAGTGGAAATTTGTAGTTACTAACAAAACTTGTTTCCACGCATCCTGGTCATCATTTTGTTACGAGAATTAGAGTTCTGCGGCTGTGTCTACCAAACTTTTTTTTGCAGGTATTTTCAGTCTTTCTTTTCGCAGCAGCGCGCTGTTGGCCTAAGTGCTTCCGTTGTGCTTCACCTGTTGCAATATTTTGTGCGCCTGCTGTGATTTTGAGCTCTGGTACGACGCGTCGGCGCAGAGATAGAATAATTGTGACGACGCTATGCCAAACAAACGTTGTGTACCCCGCTGCCGCGGAAACTACACGGCAGAGAGCGAAGCCCATGTGTTCAGATTCCAGCAAGACGACAAACTGCGAAATAAATAGATTCGTGCAATACCACAACAGGACTTCGACCCTACGCAGAACTATAGGGTAAGCAATCTTTTTTGAGAGATATTTTGTTCAGTGATGAAATAAGCGTCGTGGTTAACTCTTTTCTTGAATGGATAATTATAATCAACTAATTTATTGACGTGTAGTGCAGGCTTCCTTTTTGCTCAAAAAATGTCATCGGTGCGATCTTGTCTATATATAGCATGGTGCCTTCGTTCCGCGTCAGCTTCATTTGAAAAATGGCGGTTAGCTTGTAATGCCGCTTCGTCAAGAGCTAAATTCTGTAATAACAATGACTGTAACAGGTTTGACGACTGTATCCACTAAGTAACGCCCCTATATCCTTCTCGCGTGCATCTACTGAGGCGTGTATTTTGATGTGCTGCAATGAACAATAATTGTATATTCATATATTGTTACAAATCGTTTTTGTATGCCACAGGGAAATGGTTAAGAAAAGCACTATTCTGGGAGAAGTTCCGCTCGGTAAATTTGTATTTATGATGCATTAGAGAGAAAAATTACGCATGAAGACTGATATTTTTTCTTAGGTATGCGAGGCCAATTTCCGCTCAGAGGACATCCTGAAGGAAACTTCATACCTGGAGGATGCCTCGGAGAAAACAGTCACGGCGCCTTTGCCATATCCACACCTTCGCCAAGGCGCAGTGCCATCAAAATTTCCGGCCTGTATAACATATCTGTCAACTGAGAATGCCACAAAGGAGAGCCTAGAGGTCAAGAGGATCCGTTTAAACACTTCAGCTATGCAGAAAGCTCTTGCAGAATCTGTAGAGATATTTCATCAAGAGGAAGACGCCGATAAAATTTTGCAAATTCAGGACACAGCCGCTCACTTATGGCTAAAGAACTCTCCATTTTGGCACACTATTGAGGGCAATGAGCGGATCATTCTCCTCCACATCACTGAAGATGAGGCCCCATGGATTAAGTATTCGGTGACCATAAAAGCGGACTTGACCGTCACATTCCACTTCATAAGTGCTTGACAACGAAGCTTAGAGCAAATAGCAAGAGGGAGCTAGAAGGATTTCTTGACAGCGTTCAAACATGGGCAGCAAACTGGACTCAACCTCTGAAAGATCGGAAGAGGAAACCTTTACAGCTATCTTTTTCCTTCTCGTTAAGCTGTGCGACACAGAAAGAGTTTGCGCCGTCCGATCCCATTCATGAGCAGTTGAAGTTGCTACTAGTGAACAAATTAGGAGGCGTTATTCAGTTGAATTTGTGGTGTTCTGTTGCCTTTTATTCTCAATTTCGCCCCATGCCTACAAGTACATGCGTAGCTACGGAAATGTCATCTTGACACACCCCATGACGATTAGGTTTATATGCTCATCATATGGCATGAACCCGCAGCTGGCCACAAGGATTTCTCACTTGCATTACTACAAACACACTGCCAACCTGATGGTGGATGAAATCCAAATTAAACCTTTCTATGATTATAAGGGCGGAGATATAACTGACATTGCTCACAAATCAGCGTAGGCTGCTAACAGTGCCCTGGTTTTTATGGTGCAGAGCTGAACATATAAGTTCAAAAACATGGCTCACATAGTGCCCATACGTGGTGCCGGTGGTGACTTGCACTGGTTACTGAAGCGCATCATATGTGGACTTGAGAAGATCGGTTACAAGATAATATGCGTCGTAACCGACAACAACAAAGTTAACGGGAAGGCAATAAAAAATTTCAAGACCTCAGCACCTTGTCTAGGCAGCGAACGCTCCACTTTTCTTTACCCGCATCTATGCTCAGCTGAGAGGCCATTGTTCTTTATTATAGACAGTGTGCACTTACTGAAATGCATCCGGAACAACTGGCTTCGGCAACACAATTACCACCACTGCTTCTCATTCCCAGAATTCGGTAAGGGGTGCTGCAAAGGCGGTGCATGCTCTCCGCATCTTTCGACATCTTAACAACATTGAGCTCAGCCAGCTCCTTCGGCGTGCGTATACATTGTCCAGGAAAGGCCTTTTTCCATCTGATATCGAGAAACAAAATGCAAAACTTGCTTTGCAAGTATTTAATGACACCCTACCCCCAGATCTCAAGCCATTTCAGAGAAGCATACTTTGAGTCATGTTGAAGGCACCGCCAATTTCATAGAATTATGAAGTGGTGGAGAATTGTCAATGTGGAAACTCTGTCTTACCAAGATACTTTATTGGGCGAGTTGGTACTTATTCATTATGATTATAAACAGCGCGAACACGAAGACAAAGGACAAGATACAAGAAAGCCACAGTACAAAGCCACAGTCTTCATGTTCGCGCTCTTTATAATCATAATGGAAACTCTGTGCAAAGGCACTAGACTAAGAGATCCGTTTTAAGGGCTAATGTTTTCTATGGACGACCTAAAGATCATTTTTCTTTCCAACCTGCTCAACTGGTTGGATTAATGGAAAGAAAATACAGATTATATCATCGGTAAGCTAACCAAAGAAACTCACGTTTGCACGCAGAAACCCGTGCACGCTGGGCGTATTATCCCGTGCACGCTGGGCGTATGCACGGGATAATAACCCGGCCTCGAGGGTTGCAGCCCAGGTTGGAGAATGGCTGCGAAAACGCCCGTGTGCTATAAGGGTACACGTAATGGCTAAGCTTCTATAGGACTCCACTATGGAACATTAACGAAATAAATATCATTAGCCTCCAGGGTGGCGCAGTGACCAGGGCGCTTGCGACTGCGTTTGGCGTATGCACAGGCTAATTACCTGGCCTTGGAGGATGTACCCAGGTTAAGGAATGGGCGCGAAAACGCCCGTGTGCTATAGGGGTACACGTAGCAGGTAAGCTTCTACAGGACTCCACTATAGACAAATAACAAAGAAACTCACGGAGCCCTTCATCAGACAACCTACGGCCTCATTGAACTTTCCAGGTACTGCCTTGATGAGCTCCAGCTGTCTTACGTTTTGTTCAGAAAAATGGAAACGGATGGCCTGGAGAACTGCTTTGGCAAGTACAGGCAACTTGCAGGTACTCAATATCATGCATCCATTCGGCAAGTGTATGAATGCGAAAACAAGCTCTGGCTTCAAAACACATTGCTGGTGGTGGCCACAAGTTCTAGAGACTGCACCAACGAGGACCAGCAATGGGATGGACTTCAAAAGGAAAATGAAAGGTTGTGGCCTAAATGTGGTAGTGTCTGAACAGACACTGACCAAAATCAAAGACCTTATTCCAGTATTGGTATACGTCGCAGTATATGCAGTTTACGTCACGCTAAAAAAGCTCAATTGTGAGAGTTGTCGGGCCGCCTTGACTGTGAACAAAGAAATAACAGTCAACGTGGAGGAGAAACGCTGTGCACTTATTAGAGAGATGGATCGAGGCGGTCTGGTTCATCCAGCGAAGTCTGTGGTTAATGCTATCGCCATCAAAGAACAGTGACTTCATCAGCATGCCAGGCCTGACAGTGGAGCTCCTCACGAGGGAAGACGGCCAAGATTCCAATGCCTCTGACAGCGGACATACGAGCAAACTGGTGCTAATACACGTGCTGTGGCGCAGCACGAATATCCTACTAACAAATTTTTGCTCTAGGTTGAACGATAAAATTGCTGACGGCAGCGCCAAATCAAGAGAGGAAAGTCAAAACACTAAGTAGCAAGTAGGTGAGTGGGTGAGTGGGCCCCATAATGAAATAAAATTTCCTTCTTGGACTGGTCAACATGCGTCTTTTGTGCCATAAATTAAGGCCAGCATATATACATAGGTGCTTAAAAAAAAAAAAAAAAAAAAACATTCAAAAAAAAAAAAAAAACATGTCTGATCAGTCACATCAACCTCAAAAGTGCCCAGAGTGTCCACAAAACAAGCCTTTGCAGTCACTGGCTCCTAATGGCGTTATTCGTAGTAGGTATTACGCAAGACAATAATGTGTTCAAATGTATTGCGCACACATGGGTGCAAATTCTTACAGAATCGGACCTTCGAGATCCGCTCAGGTTGCCCTTCTCGCTCGCATACCAGCGATGCGCACTCGCCTCCACCTCGTGACATCACGGAGGAAGCACTATGGCCTTGAAAGTCTAGGGGGTGTTGGTGCGGCCTGACATTTATGGGAGCACTCCGCATCCGTAAATGCACATGGCTGCATGTTTAGACTGACAAAAGTTAACCTTTTGCTGGGTTACACATTTGAGGAACCTTGTGGGCACCAGGTAAAATTGATTAATACCTCTCATACCACCATCTATGTTCTACCCATGCACTTCACAAAAATGATCCATGCATGCATTAAAGGATAAGAATAGCTTATTCAATTGCTTTTTGCTTAGTGCATTATACTATATTCACAGTGGGAATAGATTGTACTACATTATGATACCTTTTTGTTAATTTTTAAAATACATTTAAAATATGTTTCCTACCTTCTTGTTACAATGCTTAAGGTTAAAATTTCTGCAGTTATAACTTAAAAAAAAAAGAAGGGGGGGGGGGGGGGGGGGGTCAACAATGCTTCAAAAACAAGCTTTAAAAACTTTGCAAAAATTGTTGACAAAATATAGAACTCACAAAAGGCCTTTTCAGTTGTCTATTCAGGCCCACTATAGTTCAACCATAATACTCAGATCTCTCCTCTCCACAATCCTAATAACATTTTTTTTCTTAAGTGCACACTCATTCTGTACATATTCTAAATTTCCCAATCATGAAACAACTTGCAAGTCTGGCCAAGTCCAAATAAAAATTAATGGCAATTAATAAATACATTTCTCTTTCAATACTTTACAAATGATTGTTGGAAACTGATAAATTAAAACTGCACCAACATGTCATCTTCATTTTTGTCAACAGGAGAAGGCATCATTAAAAGCAAGAATTGGCACTGACATCACAAAACAAAAGCCCTCCAAGAAAAATGTAATGCAATGCATGCCTTGGTGTTTTTTTTTTTTGTCCTAGTAGCCAATGAGTAATAAAGGCGACTGATGAAGTTGCAGCTGCGGTAATAATGCCTACGCATGTTACATTATCAAGTATTCTCATCTGTAACAGGCTGGCCCATAATGCCGCATCATGCTGCTCTCAGTTTTTGTTTATACAGGCTCTCAAAAGGCTCCCTTTACTGTGACCAACACATGGCTCGCCTCTCAGTACAGTTTATGGGCGCTAGCTTCTCGACCAGGACAATTTTCCTCCATCCAAATGGTCCCTCTTTCTACTCCTTCCCTGCCGGAGGCAGCCAACCTCCTTACACCTCCTCTTCCTGCCGATATGTCACCGATCCTGCATGCTGGCCACAGACATGCTGCTGCCCTCATCATAGTCCGCTCTTCGATTGTCATGAACTCGTGCACATGGATGAGGCCTCCTATGTGGCTCCTCATGGCTCGGGTAGCCAGGTCGTCTTTCATCCTCTTCTCTCTACCTCTGTTACTCAAACTAGTGGCCATTCCTCAACCCCCAGATATTCCCTTTCGCTAAAGGTCCTCTCTATCATTCACACCACTCAAAATTTCCATTCTCTCCCACTTATGCCTCATTATATCATCTACACCGACTCCCAGGAGGCCATCCGTGCTATTCAATCTAAGCACTTCCACCTCACCTGTTCCTGAATTTTAGGTCACACTTACTTCCCTGCAGCCTTGCCCAGTGTTTCTCAGCTGGATTCCTGAGCACTCTGGGATGACGATAATGAGTTGGCTAACCAGCATGCCCGTGAAACTCATAACCGTGTACTGTTGATCCCTTGGACATGCCCTTCAAAGGGTGATCAAGGCTGTCTCTTCGTGCCACCATAAAAATAATACTACAATGATGTTTACCTCGACCGACCTCAACCTTCATCCTAGTCTTTGTGTGGGAGGATCACGCCCTTTGGCAGATACAGCTGAATGCTTTCACCACACCCTCATGACTATATCTTTACAAATTCAGTCATGATCCTTCATTTCCCAGCTGTCCTGCCCTTCCAAACATCTATTCTCCCACCCAATTACATTGCAATTGGGTTTCTTTCCCACCCCCCCCTTATACTGTCAAGGCCTGGCTGAAATGGACAGTGTTGAAGGTGAAGAGCAGCGCATGCTTGTCCAGCAGGCCATTGATGTATTAGACACCTAAGTGCTATGCCTGAATAAAGTCGTCTACTACTATTCCTATACAAACTGACACGCCAGGAGATAATATGAGCACTCAACCTAAAGATGTCAAAAGGGTATCAGCTGAATACTGATATCCACTCCAACATCCACTCCAAAGTGAATACACCACAAATCTTTATTTGGTACAAAGTTTCCTGAAGTTACGTAGTCAGGACAAGAACGAATGCAGGTTGGAGAGGCGAGTAAGTAACCTAATCCAGGATACCTGTTCTGCACATGGTAAGCTGTCAATGGAATGCCGTTTGCTTACTGGCAACATTCAAGCTCTGCAAGGATCATCACTTATGGTAGCTAAAGTGGTGTTTGTAAAGCATGCATAATTGAATGATACATCAAAAAACCTCTACCTGTACCAGCTCAAAGTTGTCTACAGTTAGATATTAGGAGCAGCTATATGTTGTGGCCATATGCATCATCCTGATACAAGACGAAATCTTCAACAATGTAACATAGGCAGAATGAAGTAAGACCACCACGTACAGACACACGCCACTAGATAGTACAGAGTCGCCAGCCTGCATGGTTTATCATGCTGCAATAGTGTGCATATCCATCAGCTGCAGTCATAGCAACTCTTATAGTATAAAGTTTCTACCAGATACTAGCTACCATCATGCACATGAGCACTGCTGCTGAGGTAGTTTGGCACCTACGGATACTTACAGGAGCAAATCATGCACCTTTGCCTTGTGGGCACCTTTGCCAAAGGGCAACCGGGAGGAAGGACCCCTCGCCACTGGGTCTGGACACCTTGAGGAGCACACATACACGCTCAGGTCGAAAGGAGGGGCTGTTGGTAGCCCTCAAACTGCCCACACAAGCACCGACAAACAGAGAATGAAATGTGACAATAAAAGAAGAAAAAAAAAAAAAAAGGTTAAGGCCTTCACAGCAAGCCTGCACACTCCTGAGGAGAAGTTCCAAGCAGATGAGGAATGGCCACAACAGGCCAGGAGGAGAAGGGCGGAGAGAAATGGGAGGGTCCTCCTAGCACTCAAGCAAGCATCCCACACGCAGGAAGCCAGACAAGCCAAGCAATGCAGCAGAGCGGAGACTGAACAATGGCTATGGCCAATGGCAGCCAGCCAGAGTGACAAAGCACTGCACTCGCTAGGAAATGCAACCCAAGCAGAAAGTGTCCACATCCACAGTGAACGAGCACAGCCACCACTTCCTTCCAGACAGTCATACTTCCGCAACAAGGAGAAAAAAAAAGCCTACAAAATTTGCCAGCCTAGTCTGGCAGCTTATTTCACTGTGACCTTTCTCTGGCTTACGTGCTCAGGTGAAGTAAGAAAATAGTGTGAGATTCAATTTAGGAAGTGAACAGAAAAGTGATAGGTGCATAATGACTGCTTCCCTGCCTCAGCCGAAGTGACCATACAACTAAGACTAGAAAGCCAAAGCCCGATGCTAGAGCTGATTGTTGCAAGAAATGGAGACTGCTCAAAATGGACAGTGTGAACAAAAAGGGCTGAAATGAGACTTAACACGTGAGATCAACCAGCAAATTTGAGGAGCATGCATTTTCACTGAGGGAAAAATGGCAAGTGGGCCGTTTGCCAACATTGCTTGCATATCAAATTTTACCAAGCGTTTCGATGAAGGTACGAAGGTGAACGGCAATTTAAGATGAAATGAGTAACTGAACTCAAGAAACAACTGCGTGCAGTCATTTTAAATAAATGGTATGCCGAGTTCGGCAACTTGTATGCAATTTACTTGCAGCACTATCAGACTTCAAGTGCATACTATAGTGAAAGACAAGTGCTTCTTGTAACTTTTTGCAAGTTTGTACCTTTAATAATAATAATAATAATAAAATTGCGCTCCTTAAAAAATTCTTCCTGCTGTGTTATAATGCAATATGACCAGCTACACCACAGAGCAGAACATTTCATACCTGAAATAACATCTTTACTAGTACTACTTTCAGTAAAAAAGCATAATTACCATGCTCATCATGCATTAATAAATGGCAGATTACTTTGTCCATGATCCTCAGTGCAGCAAAACCTCATAAAAAGTACCCTACGCGTTGACAGCATTGGTAGGCTTGTGTAAGGTCAATGCCTAATATTGTGGTGGCACTATTTAAATTCTCGGGAAGAGGACGTTTACAAATGCATTATAGAGATGTTAACATGTCTATTCAGGCAGTGCAGAACAGAAAGTAACTGTGTGTGCATCTGACATTAAATGATGAGTACTATCGATCCAGAGTGTAGGTACGTTTGCATCATGTCTTCTAACATGCGCATTTAGAACTGAAGGCAACCACTACATGGCTGAAGTGAACACTACTGAAAATTATTTCATTTTGTGCAGAATGAAAAGGTGCAACATTGAGTGAGTTTGAATGTCACTTTAGTGACGTGTCATTCTACTAGTTTGTTGCAAGCCATGCTTTTAATGATAACTTCAATTAAGCCTTGCATAAAAGACCAACTTTTGTTTAAGCTCAAAAAGAGTATCACACTCGTGTAAACACCGTCACTGACTGCACTGACAACTGGCCAATGCACTACAGCACACAGTGAATGAAGAATGCTTAAAGAGCAACTGTGGGAGTTTTTTTAGAATCCCATACCCTACTGAAACCTTCACTGCAGGTTTTCTTCCCTGTCCTGACCATATCCACCAAGTCTGCAATCAGTACGAAAATTATTCCTGTACAAATCGATTTTAATGTTTGCTATTTCTGTGGTCTCAGTACAGGTGGTCATCATGAACAAAACTGCGTTTGCGACATTATGAATACGAACTGCACGTTTTCCCGTTGTTCGCAAGAACAAATTTTGATGCCTGCATTAGGTGATCTTAGGTAGTCAATGAACTGAGCCATCGTTTTCAGCCACTTTCAGTCATTCAACAATGTGTATGATTGCTTTTTAAGAAATGTCTGTGAGGCAATCTCTGCATCAACCACAAAATAGTCCCCAGCCACTAACAAAGTTTCGGTTTGCTGTTGTATTCAGTATTTCGGCAAATGGTTTCTTCTGGCACAGCCAGATAACCTTAAGGAAGATGATGTGATCATTGGCTCAAGATGTTGGAAAAACCACAGGACTAAAGTATTAACAAATATTTAAATACAAGACTTTCTTGGAATGGAATTTCGTGCATAAATAATGTATGGCTGAAAGGCCATGGAAATTAGTTCCTTAAACTGAAGGTGGAAACAGCCGAAGCTATTGGCCTGAGCTAATGAGAGCACTCAGAAGATACCCACTGATAATAAGATAACAAAAATTAAAGAGTAGAAAAATAAATGAGGATCACAATCAGACTGGAATTAAGTGAAAACCTACGCCAGGAAATTGTGTACTAACCTTTCGATAACAAGCTAGCGAGCGATCTTTGCACCCTTACAGACTACACTGCAATATATAGTTATATTGTTCCTAGCCCTCACTATGAAAGTCCGAATGTAAATTGGTAAAGTAAGGCTAGGTCACTTTGAAAAAGTCTGTGTACCATGCAACATTCCACCAAAGCCCATGACTACCTTTTGCAGCATCTCCCAACTTGAACTCTTCCTTCTAGTTTTCTCCTACTCCCCGCTCCCTTTTCACTATGCCTGATGGCAAACTCCTCGAATAATAATAATAAAAAAATTCAAATCTTTGAATGAGAAGGTTATACAGAGTGCAAAAGAGCATGCATTAGCATACCATGCAAACCACAGCAACTATATTGTAGCCAGTATGAGCAAGGTGCAATGCCACCAGAGCTGAAGGTTTTTTTTTTTTTTTTTTTTTAATACCACCACCACCACCATTACCATATTTCAGTGCATCGAACTAATCAAATCTCCCGCCCAAGCAAGGCAGACCACAGACCGCCACAAGAGCCCACTAAACAGAGGACATGAATAGATGACAGACCAATGGCCTTTAGAACACTTCACAAATGACAAACCCAGAATATGCCAGCATCTGACTTGACATGCCTGTTTGTAGCCAGGTTTCCAAAAAAGAAAATCTGCAGTAACTACGGTGAAAAGCAGTTTTCTGTTAAGGGTTAAATAACAAGGACACCCAGGTAAGATACAGCAAATATACTTTCTGTGTGAGCTTTAAGGGAAAAGTAGGCTTTCTGAAAGAATAAAACATGCATGTCTATGCAACAGCGATGCTATGAGTTAAGGCACAATTTTCATTCTCTCAGTTTAATTATTTTTTTCCCCGGTACCAGTTATACTGGCGAAGAAATGGATAAAAATATTCCAAATGATCTCTACAAAAAGAAAAGGCCAAAAAAGAGGAGGGCAGTATTAAGAGGGTTATTTTGCCTCTACGAAATCTTAACAGCTAAGTAAGAAAAATTTGCTGCATTTTCATTCCCCTCAAATGTGTAGTTAGTATGTGTAACAATGAAACGAGTCGTCTAATGTACCTTCATTAATATATGCATATATGATTTGCCCGTTTCACAAAACTTCCATCTTGCAAAAAGATACTTCAAAGCGAGACACTGCCGGCACGAAACCCGCAGAACAGTGTAATATCCCGAATGAAGCACTGTGACATGTTTCAGTTGGCTCTCTTTAAACACAACCCTCGGCAAACAGTGCTCAAAACCAACCAGCATGCAATCCCGTCCCCTGGCACAACAGCAAGCACAATAATAGTGAGAGCAAAGCCACCTTCCTTAAGTTTGCACCGTTGTGAACTCCATTACAATGCACTAACTATACGGGTGAGCACAAGAAAATACAAGTATTGGTAGTGAGCATAGGTAAGCAATACAGGGCGAGATTAATTTCTGACGCTCAGGTTCACCTTTTGAGGAAATAAAAAATTGATATAGCCTCTGCATGTGCAGATGAGTTTCACAGAGCTTACCACTGAAGGTGGTCTACTATTATGACTGGTGAGCTAAAAGATGACATCAACCTGCATAACTGCCACACCTCTTTCTGCAATTAATGCTAATGAATCCAGAAACCACACTGCTAACTTTGTTTACTAGCTGTTGTGCAGCCAAACCTCGGCCTAACGCAATCCTACTGAATGAAATGTTTGCCATGCAAGGAGCTGTCACTTTCACCGGGTATGTTGGAGAGCTACTGTAGAATGAAACACAACTACAATTCGCACCAAAAACAAAGGAGGTGGGACTCGTATTTAATTTTACTCGTGTGGCACTAATGCAAGGAAGTGCGCAGGCATGGAATCAACTCACAGTAAAAATTACTGCACCTCCTCACCACTAAACAGGCTATAACCATGGGTGGCAAGTACTAGCATTGCAAAGCATCAGAACCACATGCTTTCCAAATTAATTTCTCAGAGCAGTTATCCCCCCCACGTTTCATGGTCAGCCGCCACTGCCAACGTTTCTACGACATTCGTTCAAAACCGAAGGACTCAACAACTGAGCCAAATCCATTCTCTGCCTTCTACACTTCAGTGAACAATGAAATGCATCGCAGAAGAGAGACCAAGCTTGAAACTCTGCACTGGTCACACACCATACTGCATTCACTGCCACACATGCAGTGCACATGCACATCCACACTGAGAAATATGAACTTAAATGACTTACTACGTAAGTGGAGGACACAAAATTAGTTCTAGCCTTGCATTAGTGGACCACCTCGATCCTGCTTCAAACTAGACATTGCAGAACTTAAATCTGAATGCTATTGTGCTGACTCTATTTCGTTCTCAGAATTTCACTAGAGCCCCCCCCCCCCTCCTTTTTTCCCTCGTATACTAACACACAGACAAAACAAAAATAACCCTGGTGTTTTAGAAAACCTAGACCCATCTCTGAAACTATGACAAGCACGTGACAAACTAGGGAAGATGGTTTACTGAGCAGAGGGACCCCAAGGCACATATTCAAGAATGTGTAAAATGTGCTTCTAATACACAATTTGCCGCAGCAATTTGGCATTGAATGGGCATTTTGGTTATTTAAAAAGCACGTCAAGCGTGCAGAAACAATGACTAGCGTCAGTGCAGTAGCAATGCTGACTGCAAGGCTAGCTTTGTATTGGCACAAGGCTGTTGCTGAGAATGACAGCAAGCCATACGGCAGCAAACACGTCTTTGAAAACTGTGCACAACTGTGGGCGCCTCAGGAGCATTTCGAGTCGTAGTAGAGCACACAAGTTAGCTAAATCGCGGACAGCCATACGTTATCAGGTGACCTCACACACGTTCGCGCTATACGTAGGAACCGCGACAGCTGGATGATCGGATGAGTCACGCCGACGTGACCGGCGCCGCGTAAACTGCAGGGGGCAACAAACGTGGGCACGAACCTCTCAGAGTCTTCCTCCGTGGCAGACTTGTTGGCATTCTCAGGAACGGGCTCGGTGGCCTGAGCTGCGGTGTCTGCCGCCGCTGCAACGGGCGGCTGCTGCTGCTGTTCGGGCCCGGGTGCCGGTGCCACCGCTGCCGCCTGCGGCGGCGGGGCGACCGGTGCGGGCTGCTCGGCCGCTGTCGCCTGCTCGGCGATCGGCTGGAGCACGCCCAGGGGCGAGGCCCCCTGGCCGCCAGCAGACACTGGCAAAATGATGCCGTACAGAGGCCCGCTCTGTTGGCTGTTGGTCGGGTAGGTCTGGCCGACGGGGATTTCATACACGTGTGCCACTGCTTCGTTGGACACGGCCGGTGGCAGGTCCGCGGCGGCAGTGCCACTCTCGCGCTCCTCACCGGCCTTGGCGTCGCCCTGCATTGCAGGCGGATCGACGAAGTCCATGCATAGCCAACGGCCCCGGCCGAAGGGTTCAGAGCTGACGATCTTGACCACCTTGAAGCGCCGTTGCCAGTGGTCGGGGTTGATGGGACCCTCGGTCGCGCTTGGCGCCGCGGGCGCGCCGGCCACGATGGTCAGCGTGCCCGCGGCGCCGGTCACCACAGCCGGAGAGACGGTCACCGCGGCCAGGCCGACTGACGGCACAGGATCGCTGGGCACGCTGGCCGCCGTCACCGGCTCAACCACAGCCTCCGCGGGGGCGGGCGGCACCGGCGCTGTCGCCGCGCTGCTGCCGTTCTCCTCCGTCGGTGACAACTGCTCCGTGTCGGTCGTCTTGGAGCAATCCAGGACGTCGGAGCTGAGGTCCTCCGTGTGGCTCTCGTCCAAGTCGTCGGCGCTCTCGTCACCGCCGTCGTTGCTTAGCCGGGAGCCTTGCACAGTGACGCTGGTGATTTGAAACGACGTCGGCTTCTTTTTCGGACCCGCGGCATCCACAGATTGCACCAACGTCCTCGGCTCGCCGGGGCTACTGCCGTACATTGTAGTCGGTGTTATTAAGTCTACCTCGGCGTTATACAATCTTCCAGTACTGTTCCCAATGCCATCACCACAGATTTTGTCGGCCATGATTACCTCCCGACAGAGGGAGTGTTTCTCTTTTTTTTTTCACCTCCGAGTGGATATTTTACCAATCCTACCTCGGACCAAGTAATCTAAACTTTACAGCCATTATAATTATTAACATTCATAGCGAACAACAAGCACACGCCTTGAAAGGCGATAAAAATTCGTGACAGCAATCTAACACTTTTACAATCCCGTCGAGTTACTTCGCCTAGCCCACTTCAGACAAAAATGGCGACCATGTGTTGCCTTGTGGGAAATTATGCTTTATGTTGCCAACTTTAAAAATAGAACTTGAGAAAATTTACGGACACTCTCAAGCAAATCTGCTACTTGTTTTAAGCACTCTTTTATAGACGTAGTAAAGTTACAGTTTTAGGCATCGCTTGGCCTTCACTTTCCTTCAGTTACACAACAATTATATAACCTTAGCAAACATTGCACAACAAATTTTAAACATTTTGTATATGTTGTCTTCTAATGCAAGTTTTTTTATTATTACATGTTTTATTACAAATATGTTTTGCTATAATATTATTGACAAGGAGCGTTTTAGTGGCGCTTCTAGCTTGCTTCTGCCCAGCCGCCATGTTTAGAGAGACTATGATAAAGAAAGACTGGTACAAGTATCGGAGAAAAAGTGCTGCATCTATCATTGTTATTTCTTCGCCTCAGAAGAGTGCTAGAAACTAGCTACGTTACAACAAACGCAATAACTTTTTGCATCATATTACACAGCTCGTGGTAACTGCTGCATTAGCCGGTTAATAATGGGCGGGCTTTTCAAATGACAACAGTGCATTCATACGCGAGTCGAGAACACGTGGGATAATAGGTGAGCTTCCACGCATTTTCCTTCTTCCTAAGCCTATATGTTCTTTCAACATGTCGCTTTCACAACCAACTATCTGAAAATTTGCTGGAAGTAAGGTACTACAGGAGTGCTCTGGTTGTCACAGGCGCGAGCGCAAGCATCGCGGTATTATCAAAGCACCCTAACTGTAACACACACCGCTACGGACGAAGGACAATCGAGTAGGCGTGAGCAGCGCTCCGTCTACTGGTCCTCCGTCCATTGTGCTGTGTGTTTAAGAAACGTTGCACCAATTAGTTCAACTCGGAAAGCAAAACGGAGCACTTCAAAACACAGACACAGAAAGGGAACAACACTACGCTCTGTGTTGTTGTTCCCTTTCTGTGTCTGTGTTTTGAAGTGCGCTTTTTTGCTTTCCAAGCTGATTTACCAACTAGCCCGTTCCTTCACCCTTGCTAGCACAACTCTCGGTTTTATTGCACCCTAATTAATCCGACAGGTGCTGCTTCATATTCCAGATGAAGCACCATGCAAGCGACTCGGTGGATTATCGAGTTGTCCGTTTGTTTTGGAGTTTACTGCCACATTTTTGCGGTGTTTCAGTTAGAGGAGTGATGGATCTTTCTTTGGCTTCAATATTATGAAGCAAACAAAATGACATCTTCAAGGAACTACACAATTAACATGTCCAGTCTATGAGCCAAGCTGTCAGCCGTTTCTTGCAGCGGCAAGGAGCACAGCCGCTTCGGCTGCTCTACTCTAGGAGCCTTTACAAAAACTGCCCGGCTAAGCGACACCAGCTTTCGTTAATTACTTAAAATCTAGACGTTCAATGAATTCTACACCCATGCAGCTCACTGGCCCCGCCGCGGTGGCTCAGTGGTTAAAGAAGTACAGACACCAAATTCTGGTTACATTTCTCTTTTTACGAAACGTAAGACAAATTAAGCGCATACGTTTCCCATATTGCCGCTAAATTATTTATAATTGGTTTTTCTTTTCTGTTTTAGCTTCGGTTTGAACAACCGAGCTATAGTGTTCCTGTAGCCGAGCGATTGCCATAGCAACAAGCCATCCACCTGGCGGAAGAAGGCGTAAAATGCAAGACCTTTTGCCTGCTTCTAATCACGGAGATCCCTAGGTATGCGTGCTGGTGGCTGGGAGTAGGGGCAGGGGGCCTCCTTATCTAGTGGAACAATAAAGTTGTTATCAGTCAAACAACCAATCAATCACTTGATGGGATAAAAAAAAACTGCAATATAATTGTTGCTTCTTCATTCCTGCTTTAACACAGACATGCTTAGCATTGTAGTGAACTAGAACGACCAAAGGAGCGACTATTGCAGAATTGTTTAATCAATCACGTGACCCAGTCTTAACTCTGACATCATAGTCATCACTCGGCTGTTTAAACCGAAACAGATTTGAAAATCAATTTGATTATACAATATTCAGTGGTCCTAGGCAAATAACGCGTGGTGATCGGTGTTTAGTACGCAACCAAAAGTTGAGTTCAAATTCCTGCCTCGGCGGCCGCTTTTCCGAGGCACTCTCCACTACGGCGTCCGCCGTAGCCTGAGTCGTATCGGGACATTAAACCCTACAAACCAACAAAATCCAACAAAGCGCTGGCCCTGCGTTCTTAGCCTCGTCTGTCACTTGTTTTTGTAGCGAGAGCTACACTGGGCTACCAGTCGAGAATTTCGCGGTGGCCGAGAGAGGCTAATTGTGCGCATGCGCCGTTACCACGGCAACCTCAGAGGAGCAGCGCGTGCAGCGTGCTCTTAGCCACTGTAGCTTCGCCTTCGAAGCCGCCGCGCGTCCGCTCTACCGTCGGAGCCGTGCATGACGTCACGCGGATGAGTAGCTGTGCATATAGTGTACTAGAAATTTAATTCTAGTTCACTATAGTTGTGCACCATAGAGTTTCTTCTGCACATGTGCGCCGCGCAGTTGCCGAGATGAAATAGGCGGGACTGGGTAGTACAACAGCGGCTCTGCCTATGCTGCAGCGCTTATTGCGCAGGCTTTCTACGTCGACTTGCGCTTCTTACATGCCCCTTGAGTCTTGGTGAGGGTGAAAAGGCTCGTCATGTATCGTAGACCCCCCCCCCCCCCCCTCCCCCCCCCCCCAAAAAAAAAAAAAAAAAAAAAAGAGCTTCGGCTGCCTTCCGGCGAAATGTTCAAAGCATGCGGCGTTGATCTCGCCGTGTACCTCTCCGTCTCGAAACATCGACACCACCTCTACATTGCCGCTTGCGTCGTAGGATGCCATGGACCAGTTAACAATTTGATTGTTCTACTCCAGTGCTCTCTCTCTTATAGCTGCACAAAGCGGGGCTATGGTGTGATTGGTACGGGCGATCAGGTGCATGCATGTCTGCTTCAAAAGAAATGTCTTGCGCCCTACGCTGGCCGCTCCGCCGACTCAAGCTGAAATATATAGAGTACAGCCAGCTATGTGCGCGTGTTTATTTGTGATCGCGAGAGAAACCGTCCGTTATGCTACTCTTTTCGGCACAAGTACACGTATGTAGCAAAGAAAGGTGAGGACGGCAAACTAGAGCTCATTTAAAACATTTGCTATCTCAATGAAAACGGCCATTCACTTTCAAGAGGAAACACCAACAGATGGTGGCTTACGTCTCCTTCCGAGTTTACGGCAAGTTGGTTGGCGATGAAAACGTGCCTTATGAAATTCATTAGTGATTTATTGTTTAGAGTGTTCAAATATTGCAGAAAAAAAGTCCGCGGATTTCGCCGATGCAATAAAAAAGAAAAAAGATGCGCAGATTTTACAAAACCAAGGCACGCAACCATCCGTCTTTTAGATTTACCTGCATCGCTTTGCACGCTTTTTGCGTTGTACAGCTCACAGGCCTGATACTTGGGCCTAAACATGATATATATTATCGCCTTTTCGACAGCGTACGCGCGTCTTATACGAGTGAAACAGGCAAATTTAGTGTCAAGCCGACGGAGATGAAAGGTAATTCGTGCTCTGACCTGCAGTTCTTCAGAATGAATCGAAGCAGCCTGGTTCATTATATCGTACTTGACACAAGGATTAAGTAGTTTAAATGTAGCACTGACAGCGTACTGCACGGCAGGTTGCCGCAGACTGAGTGGACATCAACTCTGGCTACAACCAGGTACAATTGTATTCCCCAAAAATGAGATTACGCCGACACTGTACAGGAAACCTCGCCGCACAGGAAAGCTGTCTGCTCACATGTAGAGCGGTGAGTGGATTTAGTTTGCCGGGCTCACAACGAGGTGGATGCTTCTTGCGGCAGATAATCTGATGTTGCACTGTGAAATGACTCTAGATGATTCTCTGAAACGGAGGGAAGTATACTTTCTGATATGAGTGTGATTTACGTAATTATAAGTGGCAAATTAGTTGTGTAATTATTTTTTTCAATGACAATGCAGTTCACCATGTGATAGAACTTTTACACAAATGACAAAATTTAGGTCTATCGGCGATCAATTTTCAGTAACGTTAAAGTGCATGCTACGAATCAGTAGCTGCGAAGACATCATAAAAACTGTGCTTGGTCGCTGTCATGTTCTGGCAAGGCATTTTGAAGGCTGAAGATTTTTTTTTATCATTTTTAATCATTATCATGATTGTTGAGCAGTGACTTTGGGCGGTTCTGTCGCTTACTTCTAAAGCAGGTGCTGGATATAAAGCTATATCCTGAAAGAAATCGACTTCATCTTATCATGCGACTATAAATATGTATTTATTCCCAAACTAAACACCGATTGTTAAACCCGTATGAAGCTATTTTACTCCCCTTGTCAGACACTACCAGTTTGATCGAAAGACAGCACTGTTGAAAAAGGATTTTAATGATTCTAATGGGCTACCAGTATAACAAGTACTGCGAAGATTTGTTTCTCAAACGTTGAAGCATTTCTCTAAAAAAGAATGTGCTCGTTACCACTGTTACGGATTGTTAGAATCCTTAAAGAGAGAAAAAAAAAAAGGGGGGGGGATGCATATATGGGTTTAACGCGCCATGCGACATCGGCTATATATGACGGATTATGTAGGGGCGAACCTCGGTGTCGTTGATCACGTGGGATTGTTTAACGTGCAGCCAAATCCCACAGCCGAGGAGTGGCTTTCAAATCGGCCTGGATCGAACCCCCTTTCGAAATCAGCAGTCGATCACCATATCACTGAGACGCCGCGACAGAAGTCTAACAGCAAAAAGAAAAAAAAAAAGTACTCAGACAACTGTATCGTGGATGCAGAAGGCACAGTGGCTTGCTCAAACTGGATTTTTCTATACAGCATACTGCGGTCGCACGTTTCAGCAGTTGCGGTATTCCAAACAGAAATGGGAATATACGATCTTTGAGCGTTTGCATTAAGTTGTATTGATGGCAGCAACCTGTTTTTCTTTGACACGGCGCCTAATGACATGAGCGCTTCGTTTGAGACACCGCGACGGATGATGTCCTTTCCAGCGTGACATGTGGACAAGTATATATTTCTTTTAGAGCGCGGGGTAATAGCTAGCCTGTTGATATTTATTTTGCAAGAGGCACATAGGTAAGAAAAAGCGCACAGGAACCACGAAACTAACAAAAAGAACTCTCTTAGGGTAGGGACACACTAGCGGGAAGACGCACGCGGCATGCCGCCAGCGGCAAGCAGCTTGCCGCAAAACCTGCCGCTGCGGCGGGTAGATCTGCCGGGCGCCGAATGAGTTGAGGAGCCAAATCCCTGCGGGCGGTCACGCGACGCGAACACGCATCCAAACTGGGTAGGTTTCGCCGCTCTGCCACTAGGTGGCGACTTTGCTTGATGTCGAGGCCAATACGGCCAATAGAAATCAAAAACCAGCGCAGGATCAACCAGGGACAAGCATTGAACGAAGTCCCCAGCGGCCCATGCACGGCCCGCGCAAAGTGCTTATCGGAAAGACATACTGTGTCTCAGCAGGGTTATTTATACGCTGCCTATCACTGTTGCGGTTTCGTGTATTCACGTGCGAAAGTTTAGTTGTGTGTAAAGCGTTCGAAGAGCTCCACGAATTAGAGCGACACCCGCCGGGCTATATCGACTGGTAGCCTTCATTTCCAATTTCTGCATGCCGTATAATGACTGACATTAGTTAATTTATTGCCTTTTTCACATCGTGATAACCGTGAAAGCATTTTCAGCGCTTTAAATTCTTTGTAATTCGTACAAATCACAAATTAAAGCGGTGGACCCATACCGGCTGCATCCATTCGGATGCAGAAGCCGGGGATTTGTACTACCCAGCAGACGCCTAGATTTATTTATTTAAAATACCCTAAAGGTACAGATGTACGTTACAGAAGGGAGGGGCGCGAACAGTATATATATACATATATATATATATATATATATATATATATATATGCTATAGGTGCCTCGATGCGCGCGCTCATGCAGGCACCCTATTAGCAACGTTTTCGATATGCCCCCTTGAGCAGCGTGTCTCCCGTAGATAAGAGAAGATGTCCTGAGGATAAGAGAAGACGTCCGGCACATGGCTACACAATGAGGAATTATGATGTGTCATCTGGGAGTGGATAAGCAAACAGCCAGCGTCACGGATAAGGGATGAGAAGTGAAGGGAGGGTCAGCAAATGAAACTGCTCACGGACATATGAATCATGTGGCGATCGGGGGGCACATCGTTACTGGTCATGCCTGCAACTTCATTTGCTGGATCTTCATGGCGCAACGCGTAGTCGTGATTCATTCTAAGTTAATTACAGCGCAAAATACGTAACGGAAACACGAGACGAAGAGGACGACACCCCCAACGAGCGCTCGTTGTGTCATATACTCTCGCCTCGTGTTCCCGTTATGTTTCGTTTCTTGGGCTTATAACTTAGAATGAATCACGTTGGTTGCCGGGGCTTGCTGGCCTTGGTGAAGTTCTCGTTGGTGAGGGCCAAGGGAGGAGGTGGCGCGAAGAGCGCTTCGCTCCCCTCTAGTATACATCTATCTCCATACTGTACTTTGTGACCACAGGGGATATCGAGACTCGACAGCGATCGCTCCAGCGTCAACCCACCGCAGCAGCTGCGAAAGCTGTTGCTCTTGTCAGCACTGTCGAGTTCCCTCCAACGTTAATATAAGCGGATAGTCATCAATCTATGATATGAATTTTATAAGGGTAGCTTAATCAAGAAATCTATGACTACGTGTTTTCTTCTTCTTCTTCTTCTTCTTTTTTTTTTTTTTTTTTTGTGAGGTGGGAAAATGTAAGCATTACTAGAAAGACACTATCCATACAGTCTAATCTGTACAGATTAAACAAATATTTTGGTTTTGGTTTCATCTAACGGGGACAGAAATAACTATTTATGGGCTGCTATATCGTATACCGTTGAAATGGCTCGCGCAATGAGGATGGTAATGTACTTTCTATTCTTTCAAAGCTGTACAAACTGATAAGCTTAACGAGGAGCGGATTCATAGGTTAGGCTTAGGGACTTGGGAGATAGATAGATAGGGTCTTCAAAATTTCATTAAGGAAGGAAACGGAAAGGAGGGCTCTACATGGAGATGTGACGTTAGGATGATGTCGAGCTCCGTACTAGTAAATATAGCGGTCAAGCGGTCAAGATTTTCCCCTAAAAGTAGCTGGCGATTTATACCAAAACTCAATATATCACATTAAGACTACTGGTTTATGGTTTACGGGGTTTAACGTCCCGAAGCGACTCAGGCTTTGAGGGACGCCATAGTAGAGGGCTCCGGAGATTTCGACCACCGGGGCTCTTCAACGTGCACTGACATTGCACAGAACACGAGTGCCTTGCTTTTCGCCTCCATTGAAAAGCGGCCGCCGCGGCCGGGATTCGATCCTGCGTCCTTGGGAACAGTGGTCGAGCGTCGTAACCACTGCACCACCACCGGGGTGGTGAAGTGGTTACGACTGCATAAGTTCCTTTAAAGTTAGGAAAAGAAAATATAAAGCTTTTATCTCAGAAAAGCTCGCTGCTTTCATGCAGACAGCGACTGTCCTGGAGAGGCGGTGGTGCCGGGTTCGATCCCCGGATCAGGGCGAATTTTTTCTTTAACTATAAAGTTTCTGAGAAAGCTGTACAGATTTCCTTTGTAGCCGTATGGCTGCGCTTGGGTGAATGTCAATGAGTATAATTACTCCCTTATTAGGTAGTCTTTCATTGCCATGACTTTAACAAGACTCATAGAGTGAAACGTAAATTTAGCTCGAAATTACGGAAGTTTTCTACGTATACATGGGGACCTGAGCATGCTGATCATGCTGTGTACCTTTTTGGCTTTTTGCTAGTGCATAAAATATAACAGGCAAATAGGGCGAGGGCGGGGAGAGGCAGTGTCTCCATTTTTTAATGCGACAACGTTAAACGCCTTGTTCTTCAGAAAACCCGCATGACATCGGCGTTTTGAGCGAAAAATCACGTGCATGGTTCGCAGGCAGCTGACATGAAAGGGTACTGATTGGCCGTATAGGGTTGTGCGATGCGTAGGTCTACATGGTCGATTGATTGGTCAATAGAGTCTCACGACAATGCGACATGACGATTTGGCAGGAGCTGCTATAGCTCTTGCTTCTCAACTCAGGTAGGAGGGTGAATGGAATCGAACACTGCAAGGCCCTTGAATTCCGGTTCAGACATGCTACCCCTGGGTCAGGCATGCGCATTCGTACGGTTTGACTTAGCGGGACTTTATATTTATGTGAGGTGGTCCTTCACATATACGTGGTAGCTTACGAATATATGCTGAAGAGTATTTGTGAGATCATAAGGGCACAAATTAAGAGTTTAGTGATTGAGCGAATGTCGGAGTCATGTTGGTACGCGAACGAGGATATGCAAGAGCAGCCGGAGTCGGGAGCCGATAACACCGTGCACCTGAAATGGAGATGGATGGATGTTCTCTGCTTGGACTGAAGGCTTCATTTAAACAGAGATTCCCGGAGGACGCATATATAGTGTAGCTAGCACTGCTTCGCAGTAATCTTCAGTTTTCTTATAAAAGCCGCACCCCACCAAATTTGAGAAAGAAGTTGGCCGTGGTTTAGCTCTGAAACATTCTCGTGATCGCCCACTAGTTGCGCAAAGTCTGCGCGCCGACCACTTTCGACGTCTCCAGGCTGAACGATTAAACAGGCCAAAGTCCTCTTCCTTCTTTTCTCGAGACGTGCAGCATGCTCTTCACCCGTTTCTTCTGCACACGTGGAGCGAAAGCTTTAGCTGCGGGCGACCGAGCGCTGCATCGAACACAACTAGCGTTCCGTTGAACGCATCAAATTTCACCGGCGTTTTGAGTGGTGGTGGTAAAAGTGTTCATTGCGTCTAAATATAGGGGAGCTCCGCCTTTAAAGGGCAACTCCGGTGGGTTTTTCATCATTTTGTGTTTTTAATTGAATTACATTCCTCGGCACGTCCTGACTCCAACACAAAAAACCGTTTTCCAAAATTCCAATTAGAAGTATTTTTAAAAAAGAAAAACAGCAAATCGAAACCGAAACTGATTTCCCGGCCAGAAACGACGTCACATTTGACGAAATGGTGACGTCACACTCAGTATTAGAAAAACACTCGTACGTGCGTTGGATGGTGAAAATAAAGTATGGAAATCATGACGCACTGCATAAAGTATCTGAGGTAGTTCAGTATAAACCTCACAATTTCATAATCACGCGGGAAGTAGACATTAACGCCTGTGTACTGTTTGTGACGTCAGAAACTCAGTGTTGCCCGCAGAAATACTCTCAACTTAAGCCATGAAAACGGCATGTTTTAAAGCCGTATTGCGCGTGAACGGATTATCGTACGGCACCCAAATTTTGTAGAATGCGTCAGGACGGAGAGAAGAACCTGTGGTAAAAGTTTCACTACAATATTCGAATGTCAAAAAACCCCCGGAGTTGCCCTTTAAGGATATGATGCGATATCGTAAGCTACCAACCCACATATAAAGCCCCGCTCTTTAACCAAGCCGTATTTATGAACGTGCCTTAGTAGCCTATAGGGGTAACGTGAATACCAGGGTCCTGGCCGGCTGATTCTGACATAACCGCCTCATGTGAATCGACCTAAGTTGGCAGCTCCTGCCATTCGCGGCTACGGCATACGAGCATACGTGACGAGTCGAGCTGGCTGGCGTAGTGTTGCTGTCGCAACAAAAATTAGTTGTGGTTTAGCTCTGGTTAACTCTAGTTGAATTTTCCTGCCACATTATTCCCCTATCACGCCCTGTGTGAGGTGCTACATTATTGGGGACACGTAAACTCATCCTTTAATGGTATGACGCGAGAGCGTAAGCTACCAGGTCCCGCTCCAACCAAGCCGTATGGACGTGCCTGCGTGTCGTAGGGGTAACGAGAATGCAAACGGTTCTGGCAGGCCGATTCTGATAGGCTCCCGTATGAAAGGGGTGACCCGAGTTGGCAACTACTGTCCATGGCATAGGGGTAACGTGAATTCAAATGTCATGGCAGGCAGATTTTTTTTTTGTTTTGTTTTGTTATGAAGAGGCCGTATCTATATACGCCTCTTCACGGCGTAGCTGCGGCCACCCGAGGTCATGAAAACCTACCGCAGTGTAGCTTTCGCTACAAAATAGTTGTGGCGGATTTACTTAAGCTCAACCTTTAAGGATATATGACGGATATCGTAGGTCTCCAGTCAACACGTAAAGCCCCGTTTTAACCAAATGAACTTGCCTGAGTAGCCTAGGTGTAGCGTGCCTGACAGCCTCTAAAGATTGATTCTTATTGCACCATTCCACCTCAAACGAGCAGCCATTGTTGGCCGCTCTTCCCTGACGTGTGATCTCTTTAAGTAGTACAAACCATCAAAAATCAGTGTTCGGTCATGTCAGCTGTCAGGTATACACACCTGCCAGCACCGTGCCCGTGATTTTTCGCTTACAACGACAACGACGGATTTCATGGATAACGAGGCTCTTAACGCTATTAGCGTTAAAATTTGAGGGATACTTTGGGTGTTAGTTCCCGCATACGGATCCTTGTTCACGTATATAGTTTCACTTCAATATTCGCTTGATTATTAATACCATAATTTGCGCATCTGTTATCTCACGCATACTAATCATCATACAGTCTCAAGCTACCAAATTATGCGAAATAACGCCCTACGACATCCAGCGCGGCCCATAGGGGCAGCGTGCACGATTCGGGATCCAAGGGTCCGGCGTGGTTCGATTCCCATCTCAAAGGAGCTGTCCGCGGATTGGCAGCTCGGGCCAACTTAGCCCTGCCATGCGACGGCCGACCACATAATGCAAAGGCGTGTCACCTGACAACTATATATACCACCTGCCCGATGCGTGTTCGTGGGTTATTTTTCTTGCACAATGCCGAAAACGGATAAAGGGACTGATAACACTGTCGATCGTGTGAGAAATAAAAGTCACCTTCAGATGCACGAGGGGTTGCACGGCCATATTCTCTAGATTTCTTGCCCCCGCCTCCCTCACCTATACTTTCAATGATATGTTCAGCAGAGCGCTCCAGTGCCACACACAGAACAACGAACAAATAAACAGGCCTGTAAGGATGCTTACCGCTTGGTCACCGGTCACAGCTGGCAGACACACGTTCTTCAGACCGTTGTGATCCCGGATCCAGGCTTGGATCTTTCATGCAGCATTATAGGGAACCGCGTTTGCTAACGCTTAAGTATCACCACGCGTGATACAATTTATCGCCCAGGAATAACTTTGGCCTCTATACGTATGGTCACTGCTTTCTCGTGGAGCGCTACATGTTTTCTCCGCAGTGTATGCAGTGTACGGTACAGACCATATTGTGCTGCGGATAATTGTGGCGTATAGCTTGAACGAGGCGTAAATTGTTTTGATCACAGGGCTTCTTCTTCTTCCGTCAATGGGTAGCGAAGCCTCCATCGACGCGTCTGGACGTCTGGGCGTCGATGGGGACTTTATGTATGGTCTGGGCACAAAGCCCAGACCATGGAAATTATACCATTTAAATTTTGCCACACAACGCATGAACCAAGGAAATAAAACTTTACACAGCACAATTTCATGCAATACTAAGCAACTCATCCTATCAAAGCCAACTGGTTTTCTTTTTTCTCGCTTCATGTTGGTAGTATATGCCAGGTGTCCCAGCTAACTTGTGCCAAGGTAAAAATTATATTTCAGATAGGCCAGGGAAACCAGTTGCATACAGCTACCGGCCGTATTGTGCACCACAGGTAATTGTTGCTTCGGAATTAATTAATTACGTTAAATTTTATAATTTACTTCATATTGGCTTTAGACAACAAATGTGACTTGGAGAGTTGGAGAGCACCTTCTGAAACCCCCATTCCATTTCTTTACAATAAAGAAAATCGCTCGTGTATCTTTTTTCCGAGCTCCAAAAAACGCCCGCGAAATACAAAAACAATCACATGACAAGCGCTTTCGCGCACCACGATTGGGCTGCTCTCAACCGTGGATTGCGTGAACCTAAATCCCCAGCAGCCGTGACTCGACTGGTGACTCGACTCGTGACTCGACTCGATAAGTTGGCGTTGGCTGAAACTAGGTGGCTTTGCTGCAACCCGCTCAGCAGCTTGCTACGCTCGCTGCAACTTGCACCATCACATGCGCCGACTGGCTCACGCGGGCGATGAAACCATCAAAGACATGTCGGCCTGCCGCTGCAAACGGGGCCGTACAGCCACGACCGCAGCTCTTTCACTCAAGCCAAGGTTGAAAGCAGCGCAATCGTGACGCGCGAATGCGCTAGTCGCGTAATTGTTTTTGTAATTCGCGAGCTTTCTCTGGAGCTCGGAAAAAAGATGCACGCATGACTTCCTTTATTGGTAACAAATTTAACGGGGATTTCTAAGCGTGTAACCTAATTAACTAATTAATTATTTCTGAAACAAAAAAAAATGTTTATGATGTACAAGATGGCTGGCAGCTGTATGCAACTAGTTTCCCTAGCCTTCAAATATGTAATTTTTAACCCTTGGCACAAGTTAACTAGGTCACCTGCTATATAAGAAACCCACATACATATCGGATTACCTTTTTATCAGTGATATTTATTACCTTTTGGCATAAGTGGGAATGTGATGAAGAATGAAACAAAGATTTTCATTCATCAGAATTTTTTACTATTACTGTTTAGTCGTGCTGTTGGTCATTTCTTTACGTGTGTGTGTGTGTGTGTGTGTGTGTGTGTGTGTGTGTGTGTGTGTGTGTTTGTGTGTGTGTGTGTGTGTGTGTGTGTGTGTGTGTGTGTGTGTGTGTGTGTGTGTGTGTGTGTGTGTGTGTGTGTGTGTGTGTGTGTGTGTGTGTGTGTGTTTGTGTGTGTGTGTGTGTGTGTGTGTGTGTGTGTGTGTGTGTGTGTGTGTGTTTGTGTGTGTGTGTGTGTGTGTGTGTGTGTGTGTGTGTGTGTGTGTGTGTGTGTGTGTGTGTGTGTGTGTGTGTTTGTGTGTGTGTGTGTGTGTGTGTGTGTGTGTGTGTGTGTGTGTGTGTGTGTGTGTGTGTGTGTGTGTGTGTGTGTTTGTGTGTGTGTGTGTGTGTGTGTGTGTGTGTGTGTGTGTGTGTGTGTGTGTGTGTGTGTGTGTGTGTGTGTGTGTGTGTTGTGTGTGTGTGTGTGTGTGTGTGTGTGTGTGTGTGTGTGTGTGTGTGTGTGTGTGTGTGTGTGTGTGTGTGTGTGTGTGTGTGTGTGTGTGTGTGTGTGTGTGTGTGTGTGTGTGTGTGTGTGTGTGTGTGTGTGTGTGTGTGTGTGTGTGTGTGTGTGTGTGTGTGTGTGTGTGTGTGTGTGTGTGTGTGTGTGTGTGTGTGTGTGTGTGTGTGTGTGTGTGTGTGTGTGTGTGTGTGTGTGTGTGTGTGTGTGTGTGTGTGTGTGTGTGTGTGTGTGTGTGTGTGTGTGTGTGTGTGTGTGTGCGCGCGCGCATCGTGTTACACTGTCAGATTTGGCTCAGTGGATATGGTTCAACGCAGGAGGTGTAACGCCGTAGTGAACACCTGTGGGAAATAATTTCGACTGGAATACGGACGGTTTTGCATTTCGCCTTCATCGAAGTGTGGCTGCCGGGGCGGCATTCGATCCTTGGACTCAACAACCGCTTATTCACCTCGTATAATCGCGCTGCGTTCCGCATTCCCAGGTTTAAATCAGCGCCTTTTTGGAAGACCCAATAAGTCACGTGCATAGCGCACTCATGCCATGAAATGTGGGGTGGTTACAAAAGTAAACGGAGCTGGAAATTAAAACTATGTACACGATGGTAGTCAGTGTTACTGCGTTTCCTCACAAACAAATAAGGAATCTTGATGCCCGATATTGAGCGCAATTTGAACGGATAGCGTGCATCGTTTATACACGCGCTTGTAAATACGACGTTCAGAAGGGTGGCGGATCGGGCTAGTTGGTGCAGATTTGATATTTTTCGAAAGCGCTTGTCCCTGTCTGTTTCTTCTCCGTCCAAGTTGTTTAAGCACTTTCGAAAAATGTAAATACGAGTTTCACATGTCGAAATGCAGGGACGCGTTTGTAGGAAGGAAGTGACTGAAGGGTCGCCTTCCTCATCACCGAAAGAAAGATTTTTGCCTAAAAATTACGTTTAAACCTCCTATTTTTACGGCATGAGCCGTCACAGAGCCCGCCCTAAGCTTTCGCATGGATGATGTCCATCCAAGGCCCATCGATCGAGCCAGCGCGGGAAAACATTAGATTGGATATGGGCGGTGATAGGAGAAATAAGAGAACTCGGGAGAGGTCAGTGTTGTTTTCTCGTTCGCCAGCTAATAAAATCCGCCGCTTGTTTTATTGGAGCGAGAAACGTTTCGTTTGTGTCTTGGGCTCCCCATATTTGTGGCCAACAACATGCTTTACCTTGAAGCCCGAATTCCATTTTTGCTATGTAGATTATAAATCCTAACTGTTCAGACGTATCTAAAGATAAATGAATCTGATTTTCACCGATCTATGTCTATTTTTGTTGCCAACCAACCACCTTTTTCGGTGTCCATTGGCCTAAATTTCACACCCCACATGTAATTCTGGCCCAAAATTTGCTAGTTCCTTTAAGTGATACCCTTCCTAGCGTCTTCTCATGCAAACTAGAGTTTCCCGTTGAAATTGTCTTTGACGACAGTTTCCCGAAAAATGCTAAATATTTATCATCCTTTAATATAAACGAATTTTTAGATCATTTAAGAAGCCTTCCTGCTAGTTTAACAACAGCAACCGACGCATCTCGGTGTAATGAAAAGGCAGGTGTGGGTATACATTGTCCGCATCTAGACTGGTCTTTTTCTGTGCGTCTTCCGGACTTCACCCCAATTCTTCAAGCGGAGTTTCTGACGGTGGTAGTTACTCTGCGAAAACTAGACTCTTCTTTTTCTGCGGTGGCTGTCATTACCGACTCTCAATTCTTGTGCTCGTCCCTCTCTTCTTCAGTGCTTCTGCAATCGTAAAAATCTTCCTCTCCCTGATCCCTCGGCATTTGAGACCTGTACACATGGTATGGGTGCCAGGTCGCAGCAATGCGACTTTAAATGAATTTGCTAATGGCTTCGCAAAAGCGTCCCACAATGGCCCTGTGTTACCTATCCTTCCGGCGACACCGTACATCACAGCAGAGAGGTTTCGGAGAAGCATTTTATTCCACATGCAACCTGGACATCCTTTAAGATCGGATGATTACCTGCATCTCAAATATTCTTGGAGTGGGAAATTATGCCATTCACAGCAACTTGAGATTTCTCTAACGAGGCTGCGCTGCCGTATCCCACCTCTAAATTTCTATCTTCACAGGTCTGGTTTCTCACTTTCTCCAGCCTACGCAATTTGCGGTGAACAGGAATCATTAGGTCATTATTTTGTTATTTTGCTGCCGCTTCACTATATGTTGAGAAGACGGCCGGTTCATGGAAAAGCTATTGCAACAGCTTGGCCTCGGTTTAAGTAGCCCGATATATAACTGTCATTTGGCGCCGCCATCCTTTGCCACAGCTACAGGTCTGTTTCCACCGCCATGCAATTTATTTTACTGGAATTAAATCGTTTGCCTTGCTACATTTTTCTAACATCACCTGTTCTACAAATTCCGGTGTCAATCTCCCGTTTGCGTCATGACTTTGTTTTTGTTTTGTTTTTGTTTTTTTCATTTGCTTCACCTTGTCGTTTCTTTTCCTTTACCCTTCCTATCATTTCGTTTTAGACATGTAAATATACATCAAAACTTTCTCTACTGCCCAATTCTTGGCCGATCACCCTGGGTGGGTATGTTCCACATGTTATTTGGTAACCAACAACAACAACAACAACGACGGCACCCGACGAACTCGGGAGTTGCAGGCCGGATAGTATAGAGCTTCGGCTCTGCCCTTGAGACGGGCTGAGACGGGCTGTCGAAACCATGGCGCCCTGTCGGCAACGTGTCCGAGTTGCAGTAGCGCTCCAGAAGACTTAACTATGGGAAAACAAGAATTTCGTCGAGGCAGCACACGAAAATCCTTCGAGAAGACAGTATAAAGCAATTGTACCTTCCAGTGCTCGCCTGTGGAGTCTAAATTTGGTGGTTAATGAAAAATCACTGCCTCTTATTGTAGAGAGTGGACGGAAGCATGGAATGATTTTTAGTAGCGGTGGAGCAGAGTGCGCTCTCCTGCGACGTTCCTTTTGCCACTGTATACCATAGAGTGCGAGGTAAATGAGGACTTAGTCATTAGGGCTATTATATGCGACATCTTTGAAACAATATCGCTATTCGCTTGTATTACGCTTCCATGCTGCAATTCACCGTTGGATATTTGCATACCCAACAAATTATGGGGGCACTTAAGCTCCTCCTTTAAAGGTATGACGAAGTAGCGTAAGCTACCAGCCCACATATAACGTCAAGCTTTAAAGGTCCCCAGAAAGGGGTCACCAAGAAGGGTAAACAACGCCATAACACTAATAGTTATTGAACCACCCATTATTCTCCCGCAAAAATTTTCGATCTCTGCAACACCAGAGATATCGGCGATTAAAAATGACCCTTCCAATTTTCCCTCTCAACTCGTACGCCGAAGGGAGCCATAAAAAAAAAAAAAAAAAAAGAATACAAGCAAGTTCAAAGCTCCGCCCAAACGTCCCTTCGACGAACTTCCGGTTGCCGCGCGCTCGCTCGCTGGCGTACTCGCCAATGGGGTAACGTGAATGCGAGGGATCTGACAGACTGGTTCTGATATCACCCTCACATATGAAAGGAGAGGCAAGAGTTGGCAGTTCCTGCCCAACGTGATGTCAGGCAACCCTGCATGCGTCCAGTTAGTGCTCGGTCACGTCAGCTGCTATCAGCTGCCAGCTGACAGCTCCGTGCTCGTGGTTTTTCGTCGAAGCCGGAACCGAATTTTCGGCGAACGGGGTCCATCGAACATGCTTCTCAGCCTTATTCGTTACATGTGGCTTCTCCGCAGGGAGGGTCGTATTGCTGTGAAGTTTATCTCCTCACCAAAATAAAAAATAAATAAATAAACTTTTATCTCGTTTGGTAAACGAACTATTTAACGAAACGTGCTCAGTCATATCACAGCTGACATGAGCTGGTCGCTAATAGATAAAAATAATAAAAATACACGCACTAGCAGGGAACAAGGGATTCATACGACCCGTTACTTGAACGTTTCTTGAAAACCGTCGCAAAGCAAGGCTTGCAAAAATGCTTATAGCCAACGAAAAAGTGCTTATGACTGTGGAATGTAATACATGATCAGAAACTTACGGCGTAGAGCTGTCTCTGTTTTGTGCTTCTGTGTTTGTTTCTTTGCTTGCTTGCTTTCGATGGTTTACTACTTCATGATTAGCACTATTTTCACTTTCAAGCAACAATTCGTCACTGAATTAACTGAGACGAACTGAACAGAAACAGTTGTTTTCTTTTTTCTGGCAAGCATTAAAAGCTCGAAGCGCTATATTAACACAAAATATGGATCCCTGCATTATTCGACTTACCATCACGTTACCATTGCGGACACCCTTTACACGGGCAGCCAGCGAGGAGAACGAATGAAAAGAAAGAAAAAAAAACACACACAGACCTTAAACAGGCGGGTGAGAGTCAGGTGAAGAGAAGAAAATGCACAGAACATGTAAAATAAAAATGCCATTGACGTTAGAAACCTCTAGAATTCCCAGCACATAACCGAGCCACCGCTTGAAGGCCGCAACCTCTGAAGATAGACCGCAACAGATAAACGGTTAATGCACCAATCCAGCGGGCTTCTTTCCAAAATTGGCCCGTTCCTGCAGCGTACGTGGCGTTAAAGCTGGCACCTAGACGTATAAACGACGCTCTGATATGCAGCAGCAGTGCAGGTATGGCGGCGCAGGCGCGTGCGTGGCGTACCAGACATGATAGCTACGATGCGTTTTCTTTCCCCTTTCATCCCTCTCCCCCAACCCTGGGCAATTTTGTTTTGTCTAGTTTTATTTCGTCTCAGCATTTGCTCCCCGATCACGCCTCCTATCTGAGGGGTGGCTGAGGCGAGACGAGCCGTCCCAGCGAGTGTTGCCATGGAGATCGCTAACAGGAAGTAGAGCGAGAACGACCGGAACCTTTTTCTGTCCCGCGCGCAGTGAGCCCACCGCGCGACGTGACACCACAGTCGGCGCCAACGCCAAACCTGCAGCGCGGCCGAAACGCGTATATCGCCTGAATATACATTATAACCTCTGCCTTGCGCTGGTGGAGTGGCCGTCTCGTTTCCTACTGTCGCTATGGCTAATCAGCTGCGCAGGATGAGCTATTGCAGGTCTTCTGAAGAGGTGATGAACTCTGCAAAGAGTTGGATGCAAAAGGAGGTAAGTGCGCACTCACTGTACTCTCGGAAAACTCCCTTTGGCGCTACCGTAGGCTAGGTAGCAGAAGGAAGGCGACAGGTTTTGTCCCTGTCCCGCGGAGAATGTCACTCCAACTCCCCCGTTCACTTCATTGTACTCACACTACGCGACGGGGACAGAGGCCTGTCTCCTTCCCTTTGCTGCAGAGGCACAGAAAGCTATCCGCGGTGTTATATACCAGAGGCCGGTAAACCAGACTCGTGATAAACTTTGTATCATTTACTTGTGAGAATACCTTGCCTGTAAGCGTCCTAACGAGGCCGGGGTTCATTATCGTCTCACGACAGTTGTACAGCGAGGACTTCAGCATCACTGTAAGCGAATTCATTTTGTCTAAAAATTAACAATACTTGCCTTCACGGCAGGTTTTGTCTTTTGCCTCATTTTATCTTCATTCGTCATTTCAAACAGGACTGCCAGAATTGTGTAGGATCACTTTCACCCTATGCAAATATTTTAGGGAGTGCCTGCAGGTCAGAAATTATCCGGCAATAATCAAGTGGTGCTTTTCAGTGAACCGACAGTTGACAGAGCAGGTTGGAAAGCTGATCTCGTTCTACTCATGACGGAAGTATTCGGTTTTCTTCTACAAAAATGAGCTCAGACCTTCACAAACGGGGCTATATGAACCTGAGAACACGTGACAAGTGACCATGATGCCATAAAAATATAGGTAACTCATAGCAACAGCTCTGGAGGCAGTGGCCCAGTCATCCCGTTGCGCTTTATTCAGCCGATGGCTGGCACAGAGTGCCACAAAACACGATAATATCATCAATATTTGCAGCTAAGTAAAGGTATAAGATTCAACAGAGAAGAAAGATTCTGAATATGTAAGGAAAATAGGTAGCTATATAATACAAATTCCACAGGACGCAGGGCGTGAGCGGCAGGTGTCGTGGCAGAGCCATATGCCACAGATGGGGTATTGTGGGTTCTTGAAATCAGAAATAGAGAAATGAGCAAGCTCTAGGTGGGGTAAGCAAGCATCAACGGGCAAGCATCACCCTAATCAAGGGAAGGTCAAACATAATTTATTTCGAAAGGAAAAGACTGCCGCTGTGCAAGAAAGCGACTAGAATTAAACTTGCAATTACGCAGCAAGCACTGATTATAATGCTGCGCTAAGCCTCCGCAATCACGTATAAAACTCGTTTTTTTTTTAGGGCTTAAATGTATTCTCTGCCAAGAAATCTAAATTTACGCCCATGGAATACTGGTGAATGCGTCCTACCCTTATTCAGATTGCGCACCGCCGAGCTGAAAACAACTTAGTTCGGTCTCGGTTGCGGTGTGTGCTCGTATACGCGTCTGCGCGGCAAAAAAACGTATGCCACCAATACGTTCGTGCGTCGTCCTTTCCTTGAGATTATGGCGTAAATTAAGGACTATCTTACATACCAACGATGAAGATTTTCGCGGCGCGAACACTCTGTTATCGTCAGGTTATTTTAGGCGAGTGGAAGGAAAATGTCTTTTATGAATTTTTACCGAAAGTTCCCTTTTTCCTGCCCATAGCACAGTAAGACCTTGCTGTTCCATCTCATTCTCTTCCGCACTAGTTTTCACTGTCACAAGGTGTCTGCGGCGACCACGGCGCCGATAAGTTTGAAAATAACAATCTACATTCTACAGCGCACTATACCAGAAATCCCCCCCCCCTCCCCCCCCCCCCCCCCTTTCTCAGGTACCCTTCAGACTTCACTGCAAGGATTTGATTGGGAGGAGCGGGATGGGGTAGAGAGACCCCTCTCCTCGAACGTCTGAGAAAGTTTCTGTTGAAGAATGACACTGACCGTGCCCGTTTGCTTCTAATAAAGTTATATAATTACCTAATTTCAAAGGTAACTAAAAAGCCTCTGTGGCCTTCCGCACGGAGCTCTTTTTTTGACTGCGAGGGCAGGCGCCGTCCACGCACATCCTTTACTCAATGCGCGCTTTAGCGCACGTCCCCGCCTTGTCAGATGCAAGGGAAGATGCACCAGGTACAGTCCTCCTGTGAGGGTACAGACCTCAACCAGCGACCATCATCATCCTACGGCAACCCCAAGCAAGGCCTCCCGCACCACAGGGGTGGGGGGGGGGGGGGGGGGGGGGGGGAGCAGGCTTTTCCCAGTCTAGGGGCTCATGCAATCTTGCTTATCCCAGCCCGGGCGGGGTCACAGTGCCAGTGCACCACGTCCGCGCCACCCCGGCGGGTCAAAGCCTGACGCGAGTGCAGATCTTCTAATATACTTCGATGCTTCGATTTTATTTCTTGAAAATTATCATGGGGTGTCCCTATTCTTCATACAACTTTTTCTTGCCGAAGTGGCGTCTTTCGCGTTCAATATGGAACCACAGCTTCTTCCTAACTTTCTTCTTCACCTCGAGAGACGGGGTTTTGGCGCTGCAGATCGCTGCTCGGCATCTCGCGATCCAGATTTGATAATTTATTTCAACAAAAGTCAGGACGAACTGCTTTCGTGCTTCGCTGGGCAGCTGATTGAGATACCGGACGGTATGGTATTCCTGCTAATTTAAACAGTTCTTTTAGGCGATCCAGGAGTGAGATAGAAAGGATACACTCAAGAAAATTTTTTTCCATGGTCTCCCGCGCTCCACAGAAAAGACATGCATCGTTAAATCCATAGAGTGCCAGCACAAAAGCTCGGCGGTAGAATGCCGCGAGCGTAGCGCCACATGAATGATGCGCGTCGCGCATCCAGGAAGTGCACGGAGATTTATTGCCACATGGGACACTCGTCGGACATTAGACCTCTGTGTAGATGATTCGGTAGAGGTGGGGTCAGTAGGTCTAATACTGTCTTTAGTTGCGCACACTGAGGCTCTCCCTTTAACTCCCTTTCAGCCATACGATAAAAAGTGAGCGGCGTCCCAGCTTGAGGGCAAGTATGCGACAGGGGCTCCCTAGTAAAGGCTGTAATGTAATGCATCTGTAATGAAGTACTCCGTCTAGGATGCGCGTTCAATCCCCGCTCCGTGGAGCGAGAAAATCAGGGGCACTTTGACGATCTTAAGTGCGCAAAGGCGAAAGCATTTAGCCACCACTGTCACTGCCCTGTTTGGCCACTGCTTAGTTTTGTTTGGTGACTCTTGCTGCTGACTCTGTTTGGGACATTCCGGGCGCCAACGGCCCCTGTAGCTGAGCTGGAATTCATTAACGAGACCTGTTTCGAGACAATTTTATTGACAAGTGTCTATATTGGAAGACGATGTATGGGGTCGACATCTGCACATTCCTTCGTGGTCCGAGAAAAATGGTTCTAGATGTACTCGACTGCGGATGCGCAGTGCGTGCGTTTATGTCTCAAAGCTTAATCATTAACTAATTATTGTCATAATTAGCTGGATAATTAACTAATTACCTGAAACTAATGTTTATTATGCACCTATTACAATACACCAGTGATTAACTATCAGTACTGAAACCATCTAAATCCTTCTGATGTTGATTGAAAGCTGTCACGGACATGCTTTAGGTTGATCTCTCAATAATCCAAAACTGAAAACAAGCACTTATAAAGCCGTGAAACCCCATTACGAACGTTCCACCTTTTTTTATCCACTGAAAAAAGTGAAAAAAAGAAAAAAATTAATTTTTTTTTTCGTTTTTCCCGACGTCGTTCACATCACTAATCCTGCCTAGCTTTCACTACAGACCCGCAGAAAGTTGTCTGTGAGTCAACGTGGTTAGTGTGCCCAGCGCAGTCCTGGACGCACATCCGAATTACAGCAGTATTCGAAGCACAGTCCATTTTCAAGATGTCACTCTTGCAATGCAATAAATTAAGAAATTCAATTATTTCTGGAGCTGCAGCTAGCTAGTGTTCTCGATATGCCTGCAGGAAAACTAAAGGTAACTCCAGTACCTGTCATCTCACAAGCAGATCATAGTTGTTTCCCCCATTTTGACAGGACCAATATCTTGTTCAGTCACCCTGTTCGGATATCCAGAGAGCTGGTCGAGGTGTTTCTGATAAGTAAAGAGATAGACGCGTGCGTAGCTACACCTTCCGTTAATCTTGTAGAAAAAGAGGTTCATGCTCTCGGTGAATATTTGGCGACTAGGTGTTACCGGGTGCTTGCCATGTGGGAGGTTGATAGTTTTGTTAGTTGTGTTTACGTGTTCAATCCTCACTTTGCGCACGCGTATTGTTTTTAAAAGGGTCGCGGTGTTTTCACGAGTTTCGTTTTGATTTTATCTGTGTGTTTGGTTCATATATAACTATACTTTTCAAGGAATAAAAATTCAGTTGCTAGAAAAATTCAGTCGCTGCCATGCCTACGTGTCCTGTATATAATTTACTCATAAACAGTTTGACAACAGGAGCTTATGTGGTTGTAAGTTCGTACCCATGACGTACAGGGAGAAAAGAAGGGAACTATAAAAAAAAAGCGACGAGGGACTTTAGCGACTAAAGTAGTGAAAGGCGAAAGCCCGAGTGCCGCATTCTGCTACGCAACTGGTACTAATCAGTAATTAATAAACTAATTAGCAATTAAGTAGACAATTGCATGAATAATTAATCATTAATTAGTTACCCAGTGTTAATTAGCTAGTTTATTAATTACTTTGTAATTAATCATTGATTTTACACATGGCCGTATAAGGCACGCATTCGTGCATACTGTGGTGGTGCTCTGTGATTGACAGAGATTTCTGTGACGTCATCCCGCCTCGGCTAATCGGAACGCCGCAAAAGCAGGACACATTTTGTCCACGACAGCATAAGCCATTAAAGGCTTTCGCCTTAAAACACTGCGTGCGTGGCAATCTTAAACGCTTATGAAAGAGCAATAGCCGCGACCACGAGACGACCAGATGCGATATATAGCACGAGGCTAAAGAGAATCATCCGCATGCACTTTACAGCAGTAAACTGTTGACGAACGCATTTTTTTTTTTTTCGCAAATCTCACTTCAGTAGGCTCGTAGTTTTATTTTTTTCCCCATTAACGTTTTTGCGTATTGCCGTCATAATCTCAGAGGTAGCCAAGTTTTACCGCAGCGTCGTCCCCCCTAGCTCCCTTCCAAAGGGCCCTGAGGCCAAAACTCAGCGCAAATATGAAGAATGGTTACAAAAAATTTATTTTAATGTGATGAAATTACAACGTATACAAAATATTGTGCGTTTAAAAAAAGAGCAAGCTTCGCCTTGCATGGATGCAGAACTGAAAATGACGCGACGACGCGCTTCTCACAACGATTCATAAGCTTTCCAGGGGTAAAGGTGACAAGCAATTCTTGGACGCAACATCACGGGCCATAGTAAAAAAATTTGCCGTCATATAACCCTGGCCTATATGCATACACGCTGCGCCGGGATTCAACCAAGAAAGTGCAGTAATTAAATTTTTCCTTTGTGGCGATGACATGCGAGCCGCGCAGGCCAGTAGCAGCAGCAGGTGCCAGTCGCTATACTGCTGGCCCGAGCCTGGCGGATGGCCGGCGCGGACCTGCAGCTACCGGGACTCGGTGCGCTCTTCGCTTCATGACGAGGAGATGGTAGGCCTGCGCTGCGAGTGGGAGCGCAAGACGGACAGGAAGTTCCTCCAGAACCAGCTGCGCCTGCAGCAAGAGCGACAGCAGGAGCAGGCCGACAGGCAGCTGCACGACAGGCGCAGTAGGTACGTGGATGACATCATACGCCCGCTAGGTTTTACCCACCTGAAACTGCGCCAAATGCAGTAAATGTGAGTTTCTGTTCAAATTCCTATTTAGAAATGGCGCCCTGCGGCTTTTAAATGCTGATATTGCGTGGCATATAGCACACTGCTTTGCAGGTGCAATTGGCCAGGGGACTCCCCTTTCAAGACCCACTGTCCACCCTAACGGTATAAACTATTTTCTTCCCGGTGACAGTGAGGCTTCGCCCCCAGAACGCAAGACCGCACAAAGATTTTGAAAAGAGTCATTAAAAATTAGCTGTGGTTTAGCTTGTGGTTATAACCTGGAGGGGAGGAGGGGGGTCTTGAGTTCTGTGCATTTTACTAAAACGTGCGGCAGGGTGCCCTTTTCTCTTTTGCAAAAAGGACAGAACGTATCGTGTTCCGCAGGGTAAATGCGGTTCATCCGTACGGGATGTGCAAGCGATTCCTCCTGCGCTCGACGCAGGATTGTCTGTTGTTGCCTGGTGAGTTTGGGGTGCGGTTCTGGCAGTCTGCACCTTTCCTCTGGGACACATCCGGGTAATGTCCCGAAAGCTGGTAACCGGGTGCGGTAGCTCTTCCGGCTCGTGCTCGGCCCGGATTGACATTCTCGGGCATCATAGTTGGCAATGGTGTTGCCTGCTACCTGCGAGTGAGCCCGGACCCACGCGAGCTCTATGGCTCTTCCCGGAGGCTTGCACTTTGATAGAATGGCTAGAGCCGAGGAGGAGATTACCCCCCTGCGGAAGCTTCTGTAGGCTGTCTTTGAGTCGGTGACCAGTGTCCACGCTCGGCTGTGCGAGTGCGAGGGCCACGGCCCGCTTCTTCTGCAACTGCGCGGTCTGTTGTCTTCATGGACGCGCTGAGAATTAGCTTGTCTTTTGACGTAACCACCACCGCTGCACGGTCACTGTTTTCGGAGCGAGGCGTCGGTGTAGAGGACCCTGGGGTTCTCTTCCAGCTTTCGGGCTATGGCTTTGGGCCGGGCGGTGCGCCTCTCGTCGTCTTTGTCCGGCGTCATGTTCTGGGGAAGGGGTTTGATCTGAATGGTCGTCTTCCAGTCTTTCGGAAGGGCCGCCTTGATGGGTATTGGCTTGATCTGCCATCCTATTTTGCGTAGGACGCACAGCCCACAGAACGGACTCGGAGCAGGGTGGCGGTGGTGATGGTGATACTCTGCGTGCGCGAAAACGAAACGAACGAGAAAAGCGCGCAGCGAGCGGCGGACATAATTAGTGGTGTACGCTCACCCTTCACCCCTCAGTCAGCGAGACGAACCAATGGATGTCATATTGCAACTTTGACGTCAGACTCGCGGCTCGACGGACCAGCGTAGAGAACGGGGAAGCTGGTTTCCGAAGGAGAGGATTAAAGAGGTTCGATTTGTATTTTTACTGCTTCGCGGCACGCGTATCGCTTTAGCATTTTGCACAGACTGTCTCCGGTACCTGATCGAAGCATTGGGCTCCTTTACAGTGGCCCTTTCAGAGATGTTTGCCGTTTTCTTGAGTTGTATGTATACAACTACAGTGCAGTGATTGCAGCAGTTGCAGGCTGACATCCCGACCAGCGTGGTGGGCACTGCGCTTCGCTAGTTCTCACTATCATATTGGGTGGCGCTGGCACGGTAGCGTTTAGCTCTAGCATCATGATCCTAGCGAAGAGCTGTGCGCGCAATGGAGCGAGACAAACGATATATGGCCTGCTTCTTCACCGAGACTTTGCATAACCAATTCCTTCGACGTACCGCATAATATAATGCCCGCGAGGGCTGCCGAGTTTATCTGCTAAGTAAATGAGGTTTGTTTATGGTGTTTAACGTCCCAAAGGCTACGAGAGACGCCGTAGTGAAGGGCTCTAGAAATTTCGACCACCTGGGGTTCTTTAACATACACTGGCATTGCACAGCACACAGGCGCCTTGCTTTTCGCTTCCATCGAAAAGTGGCCGTCGCGCCCGGGATTCGATCCCGCATCCGTGTAAGTAAATGAGGAGCGTGCATAATATTTTCTGTAATGTTTGGCTGAAGTCTACTGAAACACTATATATTTCATTTGCATGAGCAATTGTGAATGTGTGCTGAAAATCAGTTATTCTTCCACTGCATTTTCAGTCATTTCCCACCGCTCGGCACCATTTTCTCTATATATGTGCCCTCCCCCTCAATTTCCTTCAGCCACATATCAGTTGTTGGATGCACATATATATCTCTAAGATACTGCACAGCACATATCTCATTTCATAAATTTTACTATTACTTTAATGAAATTATTACCATTTGCAGCAACTACACAAGTCTATCTTGTGTTTCACATATCATTATCCAAGTGATTACCTTATTTTTTGCCAGATGTAACTGAGACTTGAGATGGTTATTGAAAAGCAGTGGCTTGGAGTTCAGTGTGTTGCCCAATGATCAGGACCGCAAAGCCAACAAACGAGATCAGCAAATAAACTGCTCAGTCAACTTTTAGATTCTGTTAAATCCAAATAGCATAGCAAAAATAAGTGAAGTAGACAATGAAAGTGCAATTCAACAGTGCTCAAAGAAATTTGCAAATTCTTCTGTAAAAATGTGCCGTTTGTTTTCCACCATAAACAGGCTGATGCAAGTCCTGGAGAGTGAAAAGACGATGCTTGAAAGGAAGCTCACTGCCCTCAACTTGGCTGAAAAGTCGTCTAGGCATCGGCAGAACTGCAATGCCAAGGAAAAGGATGCGAAGTTTCCGAAACTAGCTAGTGTGAATTAGTAACACCTGCAGTTTTTTTTCTACTTTTTCACGTATTGCAGGCCATTTCGGAAACCTTGCTGCTTATTCATGCTTTTTTGTACTGGAATGTGTATCACAAAATAAAGCTCTCTACAATTCTGCTACAGTGAAATAACAGAGTGAGACATGGTCAAGGGAAAGAAAATATACCACCTGCAGCAAAAAAGGTATAGAGCACAAAATCGTTAGTGTGGCAATTGCTATAACACCCAAAGAATTTGAGATGCATACTAGTGGCTTTTACAAGAAAGCAGGTACAGGTACTCCGGAAGGTGGGGGTGATTGCCTCTATCCAAAACATTCCTCCAAGGTAGGAATCGGCCTCCAATGGCATCCCAAACAAATGACCGCAGTAAGCGTGCAAGGAAATCGGCACGACAGAACATGGGATGAGAGAGTTTATTAAATAATAAAGGCACTTTGTATCACAAATGTCAGGGTACTCCAACTATACACAGAAGCAATTTTTATCAAGTACACTACAGTTGTAATATTGGAGAGTACCATAACAACACAAAAACTGCACAAATATATCAATGACAAGAAATTGCAAATTTGCTACAGCTGAAAAACAGCTAACGCTTTTATCTACAAATAAAATCTATGACTACCGTTTTATTTCGTAACAAAACAGCAACAAGAATGTTTTTCAGCATAATATCAACATCATTGCATTGATTGAATGGCAGCATGGGACACAAAGTTAAACGCTTCAATAAAAAAAGTGTACCAGGACTGACGCTGCCTTAATGACATTAATAGGGGCTAAAATGAAGCAATACTGTAGAACATAGCTCTACATCCAAAACTTTACGTAAATACTGCAGCATCAATACACAGTCCCATCCTTGCCTGGCCCTTAGTACTTGTTGATGCCAAAAAGTCGAACCTTGTGAAACTGTGGCAACTTGGGAATAAGCACGAACATCAGGGAGCAGAAGTTTATGGCAAAGTGGACAGAGTCATATTTGGTATAGAAGCTTGTGAGAAAGAATCTGGAAAGCATTGAAAGAATAAAGCAGGAATTACACATACATTGTGAGACTTGCTCATATGTTCATTCTTAGCAAAAAGCTTCATCAGACATTTTACACACTCTTTATCTTAGTGGCGATGAAAATGCGTCAGAGGTAATGTAGATCTGGGCTTGCCTTTTATAGTGTTTCTTGAAAGCCTTAAAATGCAGCAAAGTTCATAATTTTGTGGCATAGCCTACATTTGAGCACGCGAGTTTTCAGAATGTTTCTTTCTTAAGCACCTAAAGTTCTCACAAAGTCAGTGATGCCGGCTACTTCCGAAATTTCTTTTGAACAGAACGTCAGGGCCATTTCGAGTCCAGAAAATGAAATTCCTTTTGAAAAATAATAAACAGATTGATGCAAAGTTCTGTGAGGAACCTAGAAAGTTCAATTTTATGCTGTCACTTATTTCTTCTCTTGACATGATGAAATGTTTCATTAAAGGATACTGGAGCTGAGGTTTTGCTGTGAAAACAGCTCTGAATTCAGAAACAAAACTGATGAGGCACGAATGTGTTCGACGGAAGAATAAGGCTACGAAACCGAACCGCGAGTATGGAGGAGTGTAAAATTCATGAATGGATTTTTTTTTTGCCCATGAATGTTGTTTCTGTGAAGTAGGAGCTTCTAAGTATACAAACACAAAATTTTATATTTTTCTCAGGATTAGAACATATATTGTTTATCTGAGAAGATTAACGCTCCCCAGTTAGCCTGAAGCCGTACATCACTAATGGCCTTGCCTGACATGAAACAACTGTATGATGATGCTGGTAGCTTAAGACAGCCACCACTAGTAGTAGCCTGGCCTTTGCAAACTAGGCGCATCTGTGACATCAAATCCAACACCAGCATTTTCAGAAGTGACGAAGCCAACATTCAAAATGCTGCCACACCTCGTGCGCTGGTAGTGTGGCTGAAGACCTCATTTGGGCTGAAGACCTCGTTTGAGTACCTCCTTATACAAGAATGTTACGAGAAGTAAAGTCAAACCTCGTTATAACGAAGTCTCATTTTGCACGAAAATTTGTTCGTTATATCCGATATTCGTTGTAAAAGTACACACAAATTCCTACAAAAAAAAGTTCTGTTCATAAACCTAAGTAAAGGCTACCCTAAAATGGAAAGCACAGGTTTTTTTTCTTTAAAGCATGGTATAAGCATGCGAAACCTTACCTTTCATTTTGCACTGCCAAGCAAAAATGAGCACACAAATCGGGATTTAGGCCACGCAGAACTGATTTATTTAAAAAAGGACGTAATCTTCATTTGGCGACACTTCACACTATTCGATAGAATAAATTTCTCAACGAAATCGACACTGTGCAGCGCTTTCCCAATGTCAGCTGATTTGGCCACAGGTAGGTTCTCAAGGTACCTTCTCAATTTCCTCGCCATATCGGCGGCCTCGGTGCTGCTGAGAGCTCGCTCTTCGCCTTCTTCTTCACTCTCATCGCTGCTCATAGCATCATCTGTAGGAAGCAGCTGATTGACAATTTCTTGGTCGGTCAATTCGGGCGCCACAGCCAAGTTGTCATCGGCAGCAATAAAGTCCTCGAACGTAACATTCGGAACCGCCAGTTGACGCCATGTCGTCTCGTCGAAATTGTCCGCTTCACCTTCAGAATCGTGGGCGTCGTTGGGCTCAGTCTCGCTGGTGGATGGGGCTAGGCCAGCATCAACAAAGCAATTTCTTATTGTCGACTGTGCCACTTCGTTCCATGCACCGTACAGCATGTCCAGCGTAGTTTTGAGGTTTATGGCCGTTGATATGCCCCTGTCTGTGTCAAATACGAGCTGTGTAACCAATCGCTTTCGGTAGCAGCATTTTAGTGAGCGAATGATGCCCCTGTCTAATGGCTGCAGCACTGAGGTCGAATTTGGCAGCAAAAAAACTAGGCGGACCGCTTCAAGTGGTACAGACACCTTATGGGCAGAGCAGTTGTCCAATATAAGGAGCACTTTCCTGCGCTGCTCTGCCATGTCTTTGTTGAAGGCCTTCAGCCATGCTTCAAAGAGTGACGACGTCATCCACGCCTTTTTGTTCGAGCGATAGTCCGTTTGGACATTCCGGGCGTTGCGCAGGCACCTGGGGCGAATTACAACAACAGTTACCAATAACAGTTAGCCGTCTTTTATCTGATCCATCCATGTTGACACAAACAACAACGGTGACGCGGTCTTTGCTTTTCTTGCCTCCTCGGCACAGTTCGTTCTTCGCAACGAGTGACCTTTCCGGGAGCAGCTTAAAAAAAGTGCAGTCTCGTCCACGTTGTAGACATCGCGCATCTCGTAGCCATCCAGTTGCATGCGGAAGCTTTCTGCCCACTTCTCGCAGTTCTCCACATCGACGGCTGCTTCTTCGCCCGACAAGGTGTGGCAAACAATCTGGTGGCGGTCTTTAAATCGCTGCAGCTAGCCACTGTTTGCATAGAAGTCATCATGGCCTAAAACACAAGCAAGACTTCTTGCCTTCATTTGAAGCACGGCACCAGACACAGGCAGGTTGCACGCTCTAACGTCCTTGAACCACGCGAACAAGGCATCTTCAACATCCTGGTGGTGACAATACCTGACGCGCTTCCTGTCGTTCTTCACGGCACCTGCAGAGTGCATGTTTTCTATCTTCTGCCTTGCGCTCAGTATGGTTGACAGAGTGCTAGGCGCAACGCCGAAGTCTGCGGCAATCTCTTTTTTCTTGCGCCCGCTGTCGACTGCCCTGAATATTTTTATCTTTGTTTCAAGAGAACCTGTTTTGCGTTTCGGCGCCGCCATGCTGCAAGACGACGGCACGAGCTCGAGGAAAGTGAGCACACGCGCGGGTCGGCAAAAAGTAGGGGCAGGGGCACGCGGGCGGTGGTTCGATCACGTGCAGGTCACATGCCAGGCAGCCGTTGATGCTAGATTCACTCGCGGTCCCTAGATGGCGTGGCGTGCGAAAGCGCGGGTGATTCAAACACATTTTAGGTGGAGGCGACGCGGGCGGTGGTTCGATCACGTGCCGGTCACATGCCAGGCAGCCGTTGATGCTAGATTCATTCGCGGTCCCTAGATAGCGTGGCGTGCGAAAGCGCAGGTGATTCAAACACATTTTAAGTGGAGGCGATTGATAAAACCGAAATTTAGCGCTTTGAAAAATTTTTTTTTTGCTTCTTTGCGGATTTTGAGTCGTGTGAATACGAAATATGCTTCGTTATAACCGATTTAGTGTCAAATTTTCAGTTTTTCATTTCGTTATACAGATAGAACTCCCATAGAAATAAAGCACAGCCAACCAAACTTTGCTTTTACTTCGTTATATCCAATAATTCGCTGCATCCGTGTTCGTTATAACGAGGTTCGACTGTATGCAGAAACTGGGGCTAGTTCGTAGGCATGCGCTTTGAAGACAATGGCATGAACAAACATACAACAAAAGCAAAACAGAACGCCCAACAATATAACTGATACAGTAAAAGCTCGTTAATTCAAATTCCACGGGGCCGCCAGGCCAGTTCGAATTAACCAAAATTCGAACTAACGAAAGTGAGCAAAAATGAAGGCGTTTGATGCCCGGAGGGCACGAAAAATTTATTTAGCAAAAAAGTCTGTTATCATCTTCTGCTTCTTCTCTCTGAGGGCTACCGCACTCACTCGGTCTTCTAGCATGCGAATGCGACGCAGGGAGTCTTCTTCCCCCTCTTCAAAGCTGAAGAAAAGGCGCACGACATTCAGCGCTCCCCTAACTTCTGCCGCGGATGGACGCACGGGCTCTTGCTCCTCGTCGTCGTCCTCGTCTTCTGCCTCTTCTGGGACAGACTGCTCCCCAACAATTTCAGCGACAATGTCCTCATCCCTTAGGGCACCGCACACTGCTGCATCGCTGTCTACTCCAACGTAATCATCAAAACTGACGTCCTGCAGCACAGCACGCACAGCCGCAGGCAGAGGCTCCGGACTCCCATCGTAGCCACTTTCTTTCATACTTCCGGCAGCAAAGCCACAGTGGTGGAAGCAGTTTGCAATTGTGGACGGCGTGACCTGCTCCCATGCACGCACCAACATGTGCATTGCTGTGAGCAATGTGATGGTGCTGGTCTTCTGGTTTCCAGTGCACAAAGTCATGCGCTCGATCATGTGGCGCCTATAGAAACATTTGATGTTTCTGATCACCCCCTGATCCATCGGCTGCAAGGCCGCAGTCGTGTTGGCGGGCAAAAAGACGAGCCTTGTGGCTTTCAGCTCGGCGTCGACTTTGTGTGCCGAGCAGTTATCCACAATGAGGAGAACTTGACGCTTCCCTAGCTCCATCCTCCGATCGAATTTCAAGAGCCATTTTTTAAACAATTCGCCCGTCATCCACGCCTTGCTGTTGGCGGAGTATTCCGTCGGCTGCGTCCTAATGTTCTTGAAACATCTAGGCTTATGTGCCTTGCCGACAACAAAAAGAGGGACCTTCTCCGTCCCGGTCATATTAGCGGCAACCAGAACAGTAATCCGCTCTTTGCTTCGCTTGCCGCCAGCGCAGCTGTCCCCTTTAAATGTTACTGTTCTGTCGGGCTGGAGCTTATAAAACAAAGCCGTCTCATCAGCACTGAATATATTATGTGCCGAGTAGCTTTCTAAGTACTACTGCAGAGCACCGCTTCGCCACGTGGCACAAGTTTCTGCATCCACTTCTTTGGCTTCTCCAGACAACACCCGGAAGACAAGATTATGTCTGTCTCTAAAGCGGTGAAAACATCCTTCGGAGGCGACAAAATCTTCCACATTCAAGCGCAGGGCGAAATCGGCCGCCTTCGCCATGATAATTGGGCCGCTCAGTGGAATGTCAGCGCTTCTCATTTCTTTCACCCACGTGATCACAGCGGTCTCAATTTGCGGATACTTGGCTAACCGAAGCCTTTTTCTGTTGCTGGCGAAATCTTCGGCTTCATAGGCATCCTCGATGGCCTTCCTATTTCGGACGTACGTCGACAACGTGCTTGGTGGAATCCCGTGCTTTTTCGCGATTTCCACTTTGCTGGCCTTCCGTTCATCCACCTCGCGTAAAATAGCCACTTTCTCCTTCACCGTCTTGGCACAGTATTTCCCACGCGAACACATCTCGCGGACACAAGCTCACAACAAGCGGCGTGCAAAACGAGGGCTCACGAAATGCAACACGAAACCGTGGTCGATAACACTAAAACGTCGTTCCTCGAAGGAGTCGCGGCAGGAAAGACTGTTTAGTACTTGTTCCAGCACCCTAGCGGCGCCCCGATGGTTGTGCCATCTATCGTTCTGCCGTGAAAGCTTCCAACGATGGTTTTTAACAGCGCCGCTTGGCGGCGCGCAGTTCGAATTATGGGTGGCGGCGCCAATTTTTGAGTGAATTAACGAGCTGTTACGCGCATAGACTTCTATGCACTGCGGACCGGACCACGATGACTATTTCGAATTATCCAAAATTTCGAATTAACGAGTTGTGAATTAACGAGCTTTCACTGTAATATAAAAAAAATGCTACTGTATACTAACGCTGCAGTGCAAAACATTAACTTTACTCTGTGAAGCACCAAAGGAACAAGCAGAAAAAAAAAAACGTCCTTTCAAACAACCTAACCGCAGACTCTCATAAAATTACGAAAGGATGACTCTGGTATATATTTCTTCTCATAGCAAACTGTAATGATGTCCCAACATTACAAGCTGTCAGGCAGTGATCAGCAAATACTGCTCATGCACATTCTAAAATACGCAACACAACTATATACGTTGAAATGCATGGCCATGTGCAGACAATCAGCTCTTCACCCAGGAATGATGGCCCTCCCAGCAAACACAAGGGTAAGGAAAATATTATCTACATCTCTCACTGTGCAGCTCATTTAACCAAGGTAGCAAGCTATACAACATGTACGTAATTTTTCAGCACAGTCTCCTCTCTCTTCAATGCCCTTGTTCCAACAGACCACAAGTTTGCTCATTCCTTCCAGAAAACGGGATTTTGGGTGGCGATGAAGCAACAGCAAAAAATTGCGTCCGCTCTGCTCTCGCTAAGTCGTGTGAGCATCAGGTGCGCGACAGCGACTATTCCCAGCTAAGGCGATTGGAGAAGGCTGGGTTCTCAACTGAAATTGTAGCCTCTGTGGTGGAAATCTAGGTTTGCAAGGTCTGATGAGCGGCGCAAGCAAGCTAAAAATGCACGTTTGCAACAGTGACATGTAGTTGTGCCCTACTAGCATCAGGTGTCGCACCACCTCAAGAAGGTCGGCGACAAGTGCAGCGTGCGTGTTGCGTTTTCAGCCTCTGAAAAACTGGGATGCATGTGCCGCCTAGTAAATGACACTAGGAAGAGGCCTATATGCAAAATTAAGCACACCAAACATCCAGTTAAATGTGAGGTTGGAGTGGCGTACAGCATTTCTCTTGCCCATGGCAGACGGTACATCACACAGACGGTACACTGCACTAACGAACGCTTGCTTGAGCATCACAGGGACAGCTCATTCGTTAACTGGCGCAGGTCACCTAGCTGACCACATTCGCCGTTGCTCACACAAGCCAGCATGCAAGGCGTTTTTGAATGAAATATGTGTGTTGCGCAAGTTTAACAATCAAAAGAGCCAAGAAATTTTTGAAGCCTTCAGTAAATGCAGGAGAGAATTGCGTCAGCGGCCCTTCTGTTGCGCTGTGCAAAGTAAAAGAATGAATTTTCTCAAGGCAAATGTGATGGGTCAGCAGGTAGGCAATAGGTGTGCTGATGTGAAGAGAGAAGGCAGAAAAGAAGAGAGAAAAAAATAGTGACACGGCATTTGTGCCTGATATGTATGGATCCAATATTGTTATCTGGTTGCAGTATACATTTATGGCCTTGGCCCTTTTTTTGTGCATATACCTCTGTCTGCAAAATAAACCTCAATTGAAGTCCGGTGTTCGTGTGTGCCTCTTCTACCTTTGTCCGTGTGTTTTTCGTGCAATGGAAGAACATCTCACAACTGGACCAAAAGCCACAGCCAAAGAAAGCGACTAACAACTGAATTATCTGAACCCTGACCACCAGAGTTAGCACGTTCTGTAGCCACTTTAGCAAGAATAACTAAAGTTAGAACCAGAGTTTAATATCCTAAATTCACATGAGCTTGAGGTCTTTTACCTTGCTCCGAGATCACAAGGCACACGGGGGCCTTGCGTATCATCTTCATTGAAATGCAGCCCTAAACGCCATAACTGAACCAGCAACCTCGGGCTTGGCAGTTGAGTGCCCTGCCCCGAGCCACCGTCGCGGTGTCAAAGTTCCAACTATGATGCATGTGTTATCACTTAGGAATATGCAAAACTGAAGCACACCTTTTGTATTCTTCAGTCTTCAAATTATGGCATGAAGATGCTGTACGTAAGGGAACACATGATTGTGTCCTACGAGCTTCGAAAGTCATTAATGTCTTCCCAATGCTGTGCCCCCCAAAAAATGATGCGTCAGCCAAATGCCACAAAGCACCAAACTAGCAACGGTCATATCATAGTCATTTCGAAAGAATTTGAAACAGCTACGTAGAATAAGTACGAAATGAACCCAGCTATGCCTAAACAAGCTTTTAAGGAGGTAGTCCATTATGGCAGTATTCATCTATTCTTTGCAAATGTATACCTGACTTCCGCAGAGATGCATTCTCCACAAAGTATGAAAGGCATGTGCAGTGAGCATTAATTTACAGTGAATTTTTCAATGCATATTCAATGCGGTTAACCCAAAATGGTTCACATAACAAAGCAACTAAAAAACACAAAACTTCTAACTGACCAATCAGTAGTCGGACTGGCCAAATAATGAACAATGCACTTACAGAAAAACAGGAACCACAGTGAGGAACTTTCTCGTCGCAGTAAACTGCATTTCATCATCAATCTGCTCCCACTGCGTCAGGTATCGAGATTTTCCCTGGTCCGCTGACTCCCAGGGCACTCCCTTGAGGGTGTGGAGGAAGAAGAACATTGCCTGCAAAAGGGAGAAAAAAGTGAGCAAGTGCTTAACAGTAGTGTGTGCCATTCAGCATTGCTGCACCAATTAAAACATCTATATAAGCTCAACAAGCTTTATCTTTGCAGTGCGACTAGAGAGTTGAGCCTCTCGGAATTACTTCCAAATTTACGTGACATAAAAGGCTGCTTCTTCACTCAACAACCAGTTTGTATTCCACACTTACAGTAGCTGAGTTTGCGATGTCAAACTTCACAGAGTGAATTCATGTGCCTTAATTTGCACAGGAGTGTATTAAAGCGCTATTGCAGCCACCTTTTTTTATGATTTTCATGAGCTGCACTAAGGACTGCTGCCTTAAGATACAAAATAGTTTGTGTTATAATGTTTCACACGTGCTATTATTTCTCGCAAGCAACAGGCTGCTACCAATGAGCTTTTCTGTAGCAATGCTACTACTACGCGTACTGCAAAAAAGGAACGTGTATGGTATACCACCAGACTGTGTACGCCATTTTCTATTCTAAAATTTTCTGTTTTTGATAAAATGCACTTTTGATGTCCCCAAAACCTAACTTAAGTTCCACTATATAAAAGCAAAACTGGTCTCGCATTTTTATGTTTACAATTCATATTTCTGCTTCTGAGTGGCGAATTCACTGGCCAAAACATGCGAAGAATAAATAAGCTATATTTTATATTTGTACTAGCAGCTTGTTTTATATTTGTACTAGCAGGAGAAAAAATGGTTATACACTATTGCGTGGCTCAGTCCTCTTGCAGCTCCTTTCAGTTTTTTTTTTTTTTTTTTTTTTTTTGCAGGCAGTAATGCTTTAGACTCAATGAGCAAACTGGTGATCATTCTAAAAACGATTCCCCTTAGCCATTCTCAACAGCAGGCGCTACCAAAATATGGTGCGACAATATGGCCAACCCTAACCTAAGTTCACGTAATATTCACTATTTCTTTTTTTGTCCCGACAGTAGGAGTAAATATAAGGTCTTATAACCAGATTATATAGTTCATTGCTACAGTTCCTCGTCACAGCATGATGAGATGAAGCCTACATGCCCAACGTCAGGAGCCCGAGCAAAACGTTTAAGTGGTACTGAAAAATCCAAACATGCTGCTAGGGGTAGTACCACAAAGCCCTTTCTGACCTCTTTATCCGTAGCTATGTCTGCAGAGTCATCATCAGCAGGACTATACCCACTACAGGGTGAAGGCCTCTCCCATATTTCTCCAATTATCCCAGTCCTGTGCTAGCTGCATCCACTTGGCCCCTATGAACTTCTTAAAGGGACACTAAGGACACCCAAATATGCGATCAAAATCTAATAAACAGCATTTGCTGACACTGTCGCCACATATCCGGCAGCAAAAAATCGAATTATTACTGAGATATTGTGATAAGAAGTTAAGGTGTTTTTTGTTCACACCGGTCGTATTCAAACTGTTTTCTGCTACTACGTAGTGGGTAGGATGATGCAATATGTACTTAGGGTAAGGGCATCTGCTGCTCCGAGCTTGTATTTCAGGCACCGTAGTCCGAAACCAAACTATCCAAGCACGCACCAAGTGCCACTTGAGCAGGAACATAATTGAAACTGAAGTGGACACCTGTAGCGCCGTGTTAGCTGAGAGACCAGCGGCAACTACCCACAAGCGGACTAAATGAGTATATTTTTATATTTGCCTTGCAACATTTACATTGTCTTTTCGTCTTTTCACCGTTGTTTATGTGTGATAAAAGGATGTTATCATATTTGAGACAAAGCCGACTACTGCATTCAAACGGTCAATGTAATTCGCATTTGTCCGCCTCCGGGATCCCTTGCGCGTCATGTGATTTGTAGTTGCGAGCCTCGGCCGTTTCGGCTGTGGCGGCGATACCTGTATTCCTGTTCTTCCTCTTTACTACCTTATAACAGCTCTATTTTCAGTAAGAGTGGCTTTTTTGTGGCCAGGAACTGGCATTCTATCGATGCAAGCCCACTTCTTTTTCTCTTCAGTGTCCCTTTAACCTCATCCGCCCGCCTAAATTTCTGCCCCCCCCCCCCCCTTCCCCCCCGCTATGCGCTTTCCTTCCCTAGGAATCCAGTTTGTTACCCTTAGCGACCATCGGTTATCCTCTCTTTGCACTACATGCCCTGCTCATGTCCATTTCTTCTTGATTTCCACTAGAATGTCATTAACTCGAGTTATTTCTTTGACCCACTCTGCACACTTCCCATCTCTTAACATCACACCTACCATTTCGCATTCCATAGCCCTCTGTGCTATCCTTAACTTAATAGACCCCTTTTCGTTAGCCTCCATCAATTATATCCATTATGTAGACTGCCAGTCTATATAATAGCATTTGCTTGCTTTGTATTTGATGTCCTGCGAAGCACAGTAGCTTGCAAGAACAAACCAGTTTTAGTGAGAAAACAGCAAAATGAACGAGTTCATATGGTTCAATAGTTAAGCAGTATGAAATGCAAAAATGCCGCAAAAGGAAACAAGTTGGCATAGTGTTTTTTTCTGTGCTGTCACCTCAAGAATAGCTTTCAATACACTTCTGCTATGCAAGAACTGTGATAAATATCCAAATATATAAACAACATTTTAACAATAAAATGCCCAGAAGATAAGCACAGCAGCTTTCACGTGCCAGACATGAACATAAAAAGAAATGTCAGTCAATTTCAATGGTCAGAACAGCCATGAGTGTTTTAGATTAAGCTTTATGGAAAGAAGCAGTTTTTTCACATTTTGTAGGCTGAGCCCGATGCTGATAAACTGTCACCATCATTAACTAACTCACATTTCCAGACTAAGGCCTCTCTCACATTCCTCCATCTAATCCTGTCTTGTGACAAATAAAGCCACCTTATCCCCATAAGCTTCCTTACAGCACTAGTCCTGTAGTTCTTCTGCTCCTACCTTCATAATTCATGCTGTTTGCCTTTCAATTGGCTATAGTGTTCCTTACCACACCTGCCCACCTTACCTGCCACCCTCGACTATGCTTCCATTCTCTTAGAATCAATCCACTCCATTAGCCTTAATGACCATCTCTTATCTTGCCTTCTCGTTTGATGCCCTGCACGCGCCCGTTTTTTTTTCTTGCTTTCGACTAAGACGTCATTAATTTGCGCTTCCTGACCCACACTTCTCTCATTCTCTCCCTCAAGGGGCGACTCCAAAGGTTTCTTTAACATTTTGAGTTGATAATCACATCAGTCCCCAGAACCACTTCTCTGCAGCAAAAAGCAAAAATGTGTGTGTGTTGTGTTGGATTTTATGGCCCATAGGAAACTAAGGCCATCATGCGCCAAACTCAAGGTAAAGCAGTTCTTGTTAAAATAACTCAGAGTTTGTTTATTGGCTTTACTTCTATAAAAGAATCAAAAATAGAAGAAATTTCGACAATGGCATTCTCTGCTAGCAAAAGACTTGGATGAAATGGAATGTGTTTATTATAGGAACACATAATGTCTCCTTCTGATTTCCTCATATTTCGTGCATGATATTAAAATGTGGTTTACTGTCAGTTGTTCATTGCATGTCTCACATGTAGGTTTTTGTTGTCCGAGGAGTATGAAGTTGTGTGTGAGATGTGTATGTCCAATGTGGAGGCGACACAGGATCACTTCAAAAAAGCGCTCTTTATGACTAGATGACTTCCATTCTTGAACTATAGGCTTTACTAAGTGTAGCTTGTTATTTGTTTCATTATCCCATGAAGCCTGCCATTTAGCTCTCAGTTTAGTAATTATAAATTTTGTGTAGTCTTTACGGGGTATGTTGACATGATTTATTTCAGTGTTATGTGCGCGTGATGCACATTCATCCACTTTTTCATTCCCCCTGATCCCCACGTGGCTGGGGACCCAGCACATTTTTATAATCTGTCCTTTCTTATTGGCTTTTACGACATTGTGGATGGTATCTCCAATTAAGGGCTCCGTTGCATTTTTATGGTGCAGTGCTGTAATTACACTTAAAGAGTCAGAGTAAATAACTGTTTTTTATAATTTCTTTCATAATTTTTTCAACCGCTACAGAGACTGCAAAATGATTTAAAATACTCCGCTGTGCACAGTGCTATACTCCACAAATTGTTTTTTTTTTTTTGGCCGGTTGAGCGGAAGCCACAGATTTGAAACATGTCCTTCTGCCCACACAGCAGAATATAGTCTTCACTTGTTCATTAGTTCTCTCCTGAAACACAGGCTATTGCCAGTAGTATTTACTGAAGTCATATTTCTAACTGCAAACCAAGCCAAAAGTCAAAGAAAAGAACATGTTCATGATAGCAACAAATCTGTTAGGCACGTTTAGTTAAGAGAAGATTCAAGGGATGGTACCAGTAGTTCCAGCGACAAAATGAAGTTATCATGGGGAAAGCAGCACGCCAGGCACAGCAACCTGCAGCTGAATTATTTGGTGGAATGACCTACTTATGGACACTCAGTCCTTGTAACCTTTCTTTTAATTCCAATAAAAGCTGCCACCGAGTATAGGTAGGGCCACATGGTGATGCCATTTATGCATCTATGATGGCAGCACACTTTCAGTGCATAAACTTTCGCTGAGAGGAAAGGAGGGAAGGGGCATCCAACAGCACATCGCAACAAGTCAGCAAAGAGAATTGTAAACCGGAAGCTTCACTGTATGTAATGTTATCGCCAAGCTTCTCCACACTTCTCCGATGATGTGAACAAAAGCGCCAACAGTGTCGCCTTAGTGCCTACACATGATGGGAGAGTTTGGCATTTGGCACACGTGCATTAACTGTGTGACCAAAACTAAGGAAAGAAAAAGAAAACTGACTGAACGTAAGTGCCTTCATCAGTTTACATCCAAGCGTGAGCCTCGTGTGCACAGCTGTATGAATCTAAGTCAATTAAGACAGTAACACTGCAATACGCATGCATAAATTAGTGCCAGTACTATACCCTACGCAAGACATGGAACGTGCGTGACATCTGAAAACAATATGTTTAAAAAGGACAAAGTGAAAGCTGAAAGGCAGGGAATGGCTAATGAAACGCAAGAGCTGCAAATACATAAGCCAGCAGCCAAGACCGACATGCAAGGCCAGTAGAGAAAAGTGTAGAAGGATATCCGAACATGTGCCGGCACATGAGAAGCTCAAATGACAGAGTGAAAATTATGACAAACCTATAATTTAGAATGGAATGAAACCCATAAAATGAGTGCAGAGTTCAAAGCAGGTATGAAAAGAAGCAGCAGCAGCAGCAGAAAATTCAATCAGTGGCATGAATTGTATTATTACGCCCTGTTCAGATGCGCAGTACTGAGTTGTGTTTTACAGTACATAACGATCTAAGGCTATCACGCAGCAAGCACAATGTTAAAAATGCCTTGTTTTTAATGAACTGTGCCTTTTTTACCTTACATTTTGTTGTAAAACGCTTGCTCTCTTTCAAAACTCGGGAACGTGCGACAAATCAATAAGAGCATTGTCGCCTGAAAGCAATGATGAATGAAAGGATTGCATTTATTGTTTGATTTTTCTTTATTTTTTTTTCATGGTTTCAAGTTTTGCGCATGAAAACAAAACAAGACCTTGTCTTCAAATTTTTTGGATAACAGCTTGTCTTGTTCTGTCAACAAAGATTTCAAGCCAGGTGAGCATGCCAAGAGCGAAAATGGCATAAAATTAACTTCTATGCAGCGTTCCTGATCCCTGCATGATTTTCATTCTCCCAAAACGGGCTTTGCTAAGTGTCATTTGTTATTTATTACACTATTCTATGCAGACTACCATTTTTCCCTTAGTTAATTTTGTGTCGTCAGCTTCATGCATTCTGTATGGGGCATATTACTTTCTTATTGTTATGAGTGTAAGCAGTACACACGTCTGCTCTCTCATTCTGACATGACCTAGGACCCAGCAGAACTTTATGCCGTGCCCTTAAGCTGTGATCATTGCCACAGTATATATGGTATCGGCAAAACTATGTTTCTAGAAAGAAAGCTGTGAGTGCGTTTAGACATTCTGTGTAAATAACACTGTTTGTGATATGCTCTTATATTCTTTGTGTTGACAGAGACTGAGTAATATTAAGCAGCGAAGATGGATGCATTGTGGGAGTCTTATTCTTTCCTCCCAGTTCCTTTCTGCCACCACACTTACAACAGATGCATTAAGGTCAGCCCATTCATTCTCCGCTTTCAGACTGTGTGCTTAATAATGATGTGGTGTAAAATAGCTGTACTGGCTGTATGTGTGAAACTACATGGAAGCAATTAGGTTAATTATCTATGCTGTTCACATTAGGCAGGAGCTCTGCACAATCTTTTTTTTTTTTCTGAGCACTGAAGAGAGTAAACCTGGCAGTAAAAAGTTGAACATTAGAGCCATTATTCCAAATATGCCAATTCTATGTTTCATGGTATAAGAAATAGCGTAACAAAAAATTAGATGGCCTCTTATATGTCTTTTAAGAGGAGAATAGCAAAAGCCTACCCTTCCTCTCCTATCAATTGTATCCCAATGGCGTTCGTTGCAGTGCTACACACAATTATAATTGGTTTACAGGAAAGGAAAGGTGCAGTATCTGTCACACTTTCTCTGGCAAATGTGACTTTGGACGGTACACCATCGCTCCTGTTGCGTGGCGTTCCTTGGCGCACGTTCAAGTGTCGCATTGCAAATGACAGGAACGCTAGACAAGAATTTCACTGAATATGACAGATCTTGAGCACAGGATTTTGTTTCATGAGCCTAGAAAGACTTCACCTTAAAACTGCTATATACACATTGAAGCTCTCGTTTGAGCTCCAGTATTCCAGATTACTTACACATACCTCAAGAACTATGGCTCCCTCAAAATATTTGTAAATAGGCTCACATGGTGTTTACATTATTCACGCTTTGCCAAAAAAGCAGAGGTTCTATCTACACTGTCAGCAGGACTTACACACGTCTACATAAACACAACCTCAAACAGCCCCCAAAGCAGCATCTCTGCAGATTTCCTGGCTGCCAGCTAAGAAGCATTTCAGTGGCCAAGGTAACCAAAAAGCACAGTGATCACTTCCATTTGGCATCGTACACATAGCTGACTTGAATTTTATTCCTCGTACCTCCAATGACTCCTAGTGTTGCCAATGCTTTGCCAATGTTGTACAGGTATGCCCCTCTAATGAAGCTTGTGAAGGTCTACGGAGTCCACACTCCAGTCAGAGCTGTGAACGGGTGTTGGGCACAGCACTCAGCACAGCATATGAGTGCACATCTAAGTTAGGCGAGCACTAGATACACATGGCAGGAATGTCTCGTAACGATCCTGGCCAGATCAAATAAAATCTGCTTTTATTCCATTTAATGCAAGCTTACTACAAGATGGGATGCTTGCAAAATTCACTTTCTGTATGATGTTCCCAACTAGAACTGCAGGCACGAAAAATTTTCCAGAGTCACAAACTCATCTATGCGTAGCAATGAGCTTCTAATGCTCAGTTTCAATCTGAATAAATGACAATTACAAGTTCAAAACAGTATGCCTGTTTTGGGCAATCCTGAATAGCATGATCCTGAACCCCGACTAGGTTGCAAAGCTTCAACACATTACACAGAAAACGTAAAACAATTAGCAAGGGCATGTAAGTTATGCTCAAAATTTACCCGCCCTATTTATTTACTCAATTATGCCTACAAAACAGGATCTCAAAAGCTAAACACCCTAACCTTGTATCATAGCACAACCTAATATGGTGCCATTTGCACAATTTTACCACTAGTCACTTGTCACTTCATTTACCCTAGCAACTCACCCGTGTAGCTACAAGAGCCGCTACAAAGCTATTTACTTTCTCTGTACAATAACCACTGTACATTTCTGTTCTTCATTACAACCACATGGGAGGAAGCAGCTTGTCCATCAGTTGTGTGCACTGCTCTGGTGTGCTTATTTCAAGCCTGCCACTAATTAATCGGAGACAGTCTGCGCCTCCACATCAATAACTTGCGTCGTTGGACATCGCTTTCAGTGGTGGCACAGATACTGCAGCAAATGAAAACCTCCGCTTCAGTATACACTACTGAATGCCACTGCTGAGTGTGCAGACAAAAGAGAATGTAAGAAGGGGACAGACCACATTGTGCGCAAGGTTTGTGAGGCTCCAGGCCCAAGCGACGCTAAGGAAAGGGAAGCTCAGGATCAGAAGATGCAGCAGCAGGATGCCGAGGCAATAGGTCAGCCAGATCCCACGACTGTTCAGCCAAGAGCCATTGGGGTTCACTGCGGCACTACCATCCAACATGGCGAACTGTCTGCATAAGAATACAAAAACCCACTACTGCAGCTTGTTGGCAGTCTAGTTGGAGAAACACAATAAGGTGCACATGATGCAGAGGGAGAAAAACACACAAGAAGGGGCATAATGACCCGAGTATCCTTTTACCGGAGATCTTTTACTTTGTTTCTCGTGTACTATGCCTCACTTAAAGAAGAAAAAAAAAAAGCCCTTTTTAACTACCAGCAGACACAATCTACAAATGCTAATAATGTTGTCCCCTCTTAGCACTTATTTTTCTTCAGCCGGCTTTATTGTACAACACTCAGCAAGAATGCAGGAGCAGTAGTTATATTCTACATCATATTTTCAGCTGCTAAGCATCAAGGCTTTATTACATTTAAAAAACAGCAGCGGTCAAAAATTATCTAGACTTCTTCATTATGGCAAGATTTCAACTCGAACTCATGGTGTCACTCTGGACCACAATAATTCCCTACCCTCCACATTTATTGCTTCTACATCTAACTACATCTTAGCCTGCTGCAGATGCATCTTAGCTTACCCTGACACTACTTGCCAGAGTGCAATCTGATATCAAGTCGTGCCATTCAGGTTTAAAGGCCACATATATCAAGACTGCCCATGTTAAGCCAGATTTGCAATAGTAGCGGTTTTCAATTTTAAAATATGCTAGAAATTGCAGACGTTTTTTTTTTTTTTTTTAAAGTAGTATGTTACCCTTAATATCCAAAACAAGTGAAAACAACTGTATTCACATTCTCAAAATTGGGCACTCAGCTGCTTGACATCAGTCCTGAAAGGAATTCACATCACTGCTTATTATAAAACAGTCATTGATCCCAAAACTGAAACGTTCACAAAGTCAACATCTAATCTTAAGACGAAAGCCTTTAATCTCTCATACTCGCAGTGACCGTCCAGCTGTTCAGAAGGAGGAAAAGGAGAAGAAGTAGATGTGGGAGGCAGTAGCTGGCAGCTGACATAGCCAAGTACTAACTGGACGTAGGGCTTCCTGACATTACGTTTGGCAGGAGCTGCCAACTCGGGCCTCTCCTTTCATATGGGAGGGTGAAATCACAAGCAGTCTGCCAAAATCCTTACATTCACATTATCCCTCGGTCACACAGACACGTTCATACGACGGCTCGGTTAAAGCGGGGCTTTATATGTTGGCTGGTAGCTTACACTATCTCATCATCACAAAGGTGGGAGTGAAAATAGAGAAAGAGGTGCAGTAGTGGAGGGCTTCGGACCACCGCGTGATAGAGGCTTTCATCTCATCACAGTTTAGTGATCCAAAGTGCCCCCTAGAATTTTTTTCTTTAGCAGCCTGCTTGATGCTGACCAAACAATCACAATACAGTTTTACTACTTGCAGCCCTAGCAACCTGTTTAGCAATTGTGCCACTCGGATTATATTAGTTTCTGTGGTCTGGCTACACAGATAGAACAATCAGGGAATAAAGCAATTCCACACTAAGCTTTTCAGTGACAGTTGTTTTATGAATTTTGCTGGTCCTTTGTGGAGATGAAGAGCATGTCACAAGCATGAGTACAGATAGAAAATGTGCAGGCACCGTGTTCAGCCAGCAGAAAGATTACAATTACGCAAGCTGCTAAGGTATCCATGATGTGTCTCACAATGCTCATCCAACGAGGCAACACCTGTGTGGACAATATGTCAGGCAAGTGAAACGGCAAAAAAAAAAAAAAAAAAAAAAAAAAAAAAAGCCAGCAATAAAAAGCAGATGCATCTTTCAGACGGACTAAAAGGCTTTTTATCTCTACATTGTCAGGCAGTAGGGCATCTACCATTTTCTTGTATAATGCAAACCCCAACATGGACACGAATACAAAGGCACATAAAGTGACGCATATATTTGGCACCAAACCTGCAAAAATGAGTAAGCAAGAAAACAAACACAACTGCGGCAAGTGTGACAATTACAACAGGACACAGCAGTCAACAATTAATGCCTAAACTAGCTTATGTTCTCCACCAAATGTCTGTGCCATAGCTGTAGTGCTCTACTTGAACTGTATCCTTACGGCACTTGGAAACATATGGAATAACTCCGATTATGAAGCCGGATCTCAACAGCACTTCTTTCGGACAGTAAAATAATAATAATAAAAAAAACACTATCAATCAGATGCTTTGTTTAATAAAAGGTCAGAGAATCAGCAATCTCTGGGGCAATTGCCAGCAGCAGCAAATATTTCGGCTGCATGAAAGCTCCGGTGTCATTGAAATCAGTCCAATAACAATCATAAAATAGGCGGGAACAAAGCCATCGTGTAACAATGGAAGCACCATCCCTGGACTGGGCCACAAAACATCAAGCGCAAGTCTAAGTTCTTTGCCGCTGCTGGGCATTGTTATGTCAAGCTAAAGCAACCGGTGTCGTGAACGTAGCAAAACATCGCAGGAAGTTGTGTTGTTGCAGACGTGTACTCTGTACTGAAAATGACAGCAGCTGCCTCGCGCTTACTGTGCGCTTGAAACGAATTCCAGTCTCCGCGTCTATTATATGGAGCGCGTTCTATTATGTGGAATCGCCGGAGGGGGCTGCAGGCTGATAAGATACGCAGTGGTAAACAAGACTAGTGCGTCCTCTGAGACGCGATTCGGAGTTTCCGGACAGGGGCGGTGCACAGATGTTTCTGCGATGGTTCAAAATAAAAATGGATTCATGACGTAGGGCACGAACAATTTCTAAACAACAGGGACGCTCATAATGTGAAGGCGCAAGTCTTGAATATCACTTAGTTTTGTTGCCAGTGAGAAGCGCACCTAAAAATGGTACGGTTTCTCCATCGCTCCTCCTGACAGGTGTGGCGCATCCAACAAGCATGAAATCGGCAAGAAATAGACAATCCTGTTTGCACACAAAAATGTCCTAGGGGCGAACCAAGGCAGATTCCACTAATTATGCAATAAGAATACGCACCACTGTAAAGTATGAGTCAGAACGGCGAATGTTGCAGGTCTACTGCGTCCTGTTCTGCGTCCTCGAAACACTCCAACACGGTATCTATGCTTCGGAGGCACCTTACCAAGCGACCGAACAGAAGTGGCACGCGATCGCACGAGGAAAAAAAACGTCGAAGAGGAAACGCTTTGGCACCTTTAGCGACTTGCGCACGTACGCGCTTCGAGACATTTAGCGCTTCGAGCGCCTCGTTGAATAGGTTGGACGGATGCGCGGCCAGTGTAAATCCCTTGAACCACGTGATCTTTCTTATTTTTGCGTAACAAACCACAGCTGCTTGGCGCACGTAGGCGCACAGAGAAAGAGGCGCGAAGCCCACGTAACAAACGCGACCGCTGCATCATCTGTTGATGAAAATCAACCTTTGACCACTACGTCTCCTAAACTAGCTGCTAGATGGCAGCACGCACCCGCAAATAGTAGGGTGCCTCGATGGAGCGCGCGAAGCACCCTAGCAAATAGGTCATGGGATGCGTACTAATAGTCCTAGGTTAACTAGCGAAAGGGGAGCTTTTTAACACAGCTTTTTTTTTTTTTACACCCGTGATAGCTAGGACATCTTGCATTTAGAGGACGCACTTGGAGACAAACACTGCTAATAAGTTCATAAAAGCAGAGTGCGATCTGTACCACTTTACAGGCCTAAAGCCTATTCCAAAAGATGTCCCGAGGACAAAATTGTTTTTGTTTGCCGAAGGTGAAAAAGAAAAAGAAAAGCAAAAGCTACCACTGCCACTACAGCGACCCACAGCGGGGGGAACGGGCTCGTGTACATCCCTGAAGACCGTTTTATTAGTTTTATCATGGGAGCTGCCATTTTGTGTATGTGACGCCATCTAGCGGTCGAGTTATGAATAACTGCCATGCTGGTATGTGGGGTCCTATCCGCGGAACAGGCGACAAGTAGCGCAAATCGGCATTTTGGAGCTTTCACATGCAACTTTTTGCTTTTTTGAAGTACCTAGCTGAAAGAAAAAGGAAATTCAGTAGCAGCGAAGCCATTCGATCAGAAATGACAAAACATTATGCTCCTGATCAGGTCGGCTGAAGGCTACAAGCCTGATTACAATTAGTGTGTAACTTTTATGTGGAACAGAGAGGCGGCGGCGCACCACTGGCCGTGAGGGCAGCTTTCGATCTACGTTTTATTCTCAAATGATTTCCTGCTTACCGTAACAATTTGAGGAAAGAAAGAAAGCGAATGTAGCCGTTTCTTGTCACGTTTAGAAGCAATGCTAATCGCGCTACATTTGTTGGGTCAACCGATCATTCATATACTCTTTACTGCTTGAGCGGCTACTGCGGAAGTTCCCACACCTCCACTGGGGTTCTGTTCTTAAGTATCCATTATCCAATTCGGATCAATTTACTCTACCCTGGCTACTTTTGTTGGGTGACAATCAGGCACGGTGTTAAGCGTCCACTACCAGGCAATCGGATTTCAGCATTGCCTACATGACTCAACCACCTGTTTGCCGATATGTGCGGGGAGTGGCGATGACTTGTCAACGGCGGGAGCTGCTACCCTACAATTTCTCTGACTGGGCGTTAGTTGCGTTTGCCTGACGCTGCCGTCATGCTGACATCCAAATACAAGATAAAATGGACAATTGATACCTATGGAATAGTGACCTTAAATTATGTCCCATAATGACCTCATCGAAAGTTGCTTTTGTCAACAATTATATAGTTAATTTTTCGTCGCAAGGTTCGCTTACTGCAAGCGATCGCTGCTATTCCTATGATCATATTCCTATTTATTATCGGCAGCAAAACCTTACGAGATGCGTGTTTTCAAATATATATATATATATATATATATATATATATATATATATATATATATATATATATATATATATATATATATTTTAGCGCGGTTTCATAAGTTGAGAACCAATTTATTGGTATATCGTTGTCTTCTAGTGGGCAGGTTCTTTCATACTTGCATTAACCTCAGGTGACTGAATCGAAATAGTTCTTTACCTGGCGGCATGTCGTAAATATTTGCTGCAAGGAATACCATCCGCTTGTTGCCCAAAGACTACCATTGTTGCACGGGTATTCAGTTTGTCTGGTCCCTACCCTACAAACGCAGTGTTCGGAACTCACACGAAAGGCTGCCAAAGCGAAACGTTTTCGGTTGGGGCTTGAAATTCAGAAGCTGCTCGTCATCGCCTATTTGAGTAAGTTGCAAGTGGAACAGTGTAGAGCGACACACGCGCATACCACCGCTGTTAATTTTTTATCTTCTGTTAATCATCTCCTTTTGGTTGCTATTTTTGTTGATGCAAACAATTGAGTAAAACAAAGACTGTGCTAACCGCGGCAGCTCTTAGCAGCTAAATGCGGCCGGCGGATATGAAACGATCAGGGAAATGAGGGAAAGAAAGGGGCGAAAGAATAAAGAACAGGGCCAGAAAGCACATCGCTCACATCAGCTAATCGGCTTATATACTTTGCGGCTATTCAAGACACTCTCTGTGCAAAAGACTGCAACGTGTGCCCTTTCTCCGAAGAATGCCCTGCCGCCCCCGCTGCTATCCCCGCGTCCCCACATACCAAACAGGAGGAGCCGCGCAGCGCGTTCCAGTTCGAGGCTATTTTTCTCCTCGCCGCGGAAACGGTTCATAGTGAACTAGAATACAATATTCTAGTTCACTATACCAGGGAGGTAGCAACGTTAGGGGGTAGCGGGATGAAATTCGGATAACCAGAAGCGACGTGGTCTTTGATTTGATTGATTTATAGGAAGGGAAAGGCGCGGTAACTGCCTCACTTGGTTTTATGTGGGCACCTCAACCGCGCCGTAAGGGAAGGGATGAAGGTGAGAGTGAAAGTGGAAAGAGAGAAAGAGGAGCCGTAGTGGAGGGCTATGGAGTAATTCGACCACCTGGGGATATTTAACGTGCGCTGACATCGCACAGCACACGGACGCCTCTTCGTTTCGCCTCCATCGAAACGCAGCCGCCGAGGTCGGGTGCGAACCCGGGTACTCCGGCACAGTAGTGGGCGTCTTACCACTGCACCATCCCGGCGGGGCGCGACGTGTATTACGCAACAACGGAAAGTAGGAAGGAACTCGGGACAGCGAGCTTTTTTTCTCATCCGGCTCTCCGTTTCATACTTCAAGTGCAACGCTGCTAAGGCTACAGCTCTTGTTTGCGCTTTCCGCATTCGCGATGAAAAATTATGCCTGCTCTTGACGAGAGGAAATAATAGTTATTTTGTCTGCAAGCGTAATACATCTTACATTTGCCATCAGCTTCATAAATAGCACCTTTTTAGGTAGAAAGGATCGGATTCAATGAATTTGTATGTTTTTATGTCGTTTTCGTTCGTGTCGCGTTTTCGCTGCCACGGCCGGTCTCGAGGGAGAGAGCGCGCACGCGAAGAGAAGCGCTCTCTGCCTCGTATGCTCTCTCGAGACCGGCCGTGTCGCTGCCTGCAACCTTGCTAGTTTTCCCACTAGATGGCGCTAATGGTGCTCATTAAGCACAAGGTGCAAACACTGGTGCAGGCGAAACTCGCAGAGCACAACCTTCGGCTCATGAGGTCCCTGCGCGAGGAGGGCAAGACGGCAGCGCAGAAATTTTGGGGCTATGTGCGTTCAATGGACCGGCGGGATCCCCCGCTGCCCCTCATCATCGATGCGACGACAGGGCAGCCAGCTGAAAATCAGCAAGAGTACCTGACGGCATACTATGCCACCTTGTATGGACAGACGGTGGCATGTGAGGAGCCCGAAGAGGAGACCGTAACCTCGCCGATGGATGAGGGGTCTCCGGAAGAGATGGGGCCGCGGTGGGAGATCTCCAGCAAGACCATGGAGCGCGCCCTCACTCGCATAAGTGCTCGTACAGCCCCGGGACCTGATGAGGTGCCGGCTCGTTTGGTGAAGAGCCTCGGCCCGGAGTCAAGAGAACAGCTCGCTGGCCTCTTGACAGCTGTTATCAAGGGAGCACCAATCCCGGATGAATGGCGGCGGGGGCGAGTCGTTCTCATTCCAAAGAATAGAGAAGTGACGGGAAACCTGCCGGACTTCCGCCCGATTACAGTCACCAGTGTCGTGTACAGACTCTTTGCCAGGGTTCTAAAGGAGTGGCTCAGTGGCTGGGTGGAGGCTCGCGGTGTGCTCACCGAACTGCAGAATGGCTTCCGGCCAGGCCGCCGGTTAGATGACAACTTATTTGTCATCACGCAGTGCGCAGGCATCGCGCGGAAGGAGGGGCGCTCGTTGTTGTGCTGCTTCATGGACGTCGAGAAAGCGTATGACAACGTGCCCCATGAGGCCTTGTTTGCGTGCCTGCTATCGCGCGGTCTCCCAAGGACACTCGTGTTGACCATCCGGCGCCTCTACAGGCGGAACTACATCACTGTGTGCTTTGGCGATGTGCATTCAGAGCGCATAGTGGTGACGAAAGGCCTTCGGTAGGGCTGCCCACTGTCGCCGCTCTTGTACCTGGTGTATGTGTCAAGCGTGGAGCGGGCCCTGCTTGCACCAAGCCTGGGATTTCGCCTGCGGCTCAGCACAAGCGGAGTCGACGAGGGCTGCCGACTGCCAGGACTTGCTTTCGCCGACGACCTGGTCGTGATGGCAGAATCGGCGAGGGACCTTCAGCGGCTCGTCGATATCTGCCACGCTGAAATCTCCGTGCTGGGGCTGCGGTTCAGCACTAAGAAAACGGCGGTTGTCCGGCTGGCTGGTGAGCGCGCGGGCGAGGACGAGATCACGCTGGGCGGGCACAATCTGACCACCTGCACAGCATATAAATACCTCGGAATACACCTCTCCGACGGGGCGGACATGTACTCTGTGCACGAAGCGGCGCTACGCCAGAGTGCTCTCCGGGCTCAGTGCATCCTCCGCCGCCGGTGCCTGTGGGGCTGCAGCCGTTATTTGATGGTGCGCGACCTTTGGAAGTTGGTGCACGTGCCGGCACTGTCGTTCGCCAATTCTGTGGTTTGCCTGTCGGCTGTTACGCGCGGATGGCTTGAGAGGCGACAACATGAGGTTGGGCGCATTGCCCTTGGCTGCCATGGCCAGGTTGCCATTGAGGCCATCCAGGGCGACGTAGGCTGGTCCACCTTCGAGGCACGGGAGGCGGCCAGCAAGTTGGCCTTTCGCGGCCGACTGCTCTTCTTGCCACGGGAGCGTTGGGCGAGGCGCGTGTTCGAGTATTTGGCTGCCACTTGCATCCGGACGGATTGGGCCAGGCGAGTTTACCAACTTGAGAAGTTTGGCTTTTTCACCCACCCTACGGCGGCTGACTCTCCATCCAAATGGGCTGCTGAAGTGCGGCTGCGAGTCGGGGAGGCTGAGGGTGTCAGGTGGGCCAGGGATATGGAAGCCAAGTCCACGTTGGCGCTGTACCGGGAGCACAAGCAGGGCATCGGCCCGGTGCGATTCTACGACAACAGCATAGGCAGCGGCCTCCTTTTTGAGGCGCGGGCTGGTGCCTTGCGGACTTTGCTCTACCGGCGCCGTTTCGATCCTGCTGTGTCGTGTACTCTATGCAGGGTGTGCGGCACTGCGGACGAATCGGTGGAGCATTTAGCCTTGCGCTGCCCTCGTCTCTCCATGCCGCCCATAGAGGGCGCCACACTCCCACAGGCGCTCGGTTTCCCCTCAACCCCACCCGCAACAGTGGACGGCGCCGCCGGAGACAGCGCGGTCGCTGACAAAGCATTGCTTAAAGCAACTGCGGCGACGACGAGAAGGCTCGCCGAATGGTGGAGTGTAGTTCGCCAACTGTGATGAAGTTTGGGCCGGGTGTGGGGGTGTGAGTGTATGGTGAGGGTAGGCGCGGTTGTGGGGTGTGTCCAGGTGAGGTGCTGCGTGTGACCTTCTTATGTTGATGTCTCTTTAGACATTTGTGTGTGTGTGTGTGTGTAGTTTTTTTTATTATTAGCTGGGACACCCACCCGTTACAAAAAGACTATCTAACACTATCATCATCATCATCATCATCATGCCCTCCGCGCAGCTGCCTTTTCTGCCAACCCCAATGTGTAGAGGTGTGCGAATAGTACTTTTTCCAAACAGAATCGAATACGAATAGTGCACTCTTGCTATCGAATCGAATACGAATAATGTAGCTAAAAAGCGAATCGAATACGAATCGAATAGTAGAGCGCTATAGAGCGCTCTACTATTCGTTATAGTGCTGTTATAGCGCTGCGGTAGAGCGCTATAACTCGTGGAGTAATAGATCTGACGGGAAAACGCTGATCTCCTCTAGGGGGCGCAACTATTAATCTCTACGCACATTGTCAGTTGCTGGTTGTTTTTATCTACAACAATTACGTTTGAACGAGTTTATTTAGTGAACTAGATTGCATGATACAATATATCAGAGATTACGAATGGCTGAGCGACGCTTTCGTCCGACTTGCGTCCGAGTAACCCGAGGCCATAGAGTTGCGCTTCCCCTGCTGTTGGCTCTTCGAACTAGTTATCGCCGAGCGCGTGATCTCCTCATCTTCCTCTTCTTTTCAGTGACTTTCGTTGCTTTCGTTCTTTCTCAATTAGCTCGCGTGCTCCCCTCTAGCTGGCGCTAGGCGATTACAACTGGCGCTAGGCGACCTGAGATATATAGTGGAGAGTTGTATGAGCATGAGCTGACAACATTCATGCAACTCTCATGTCATGCGCCACTCGCATAATAAACTTAACCTCAACTATTGATGATGAAAGTGAATGAAATTTTTAGGGAATAAACATGTAGCGTTACTTCCCGGCAGATTAGAGACGTGTGAACTATGACACGACTACGAGAAGTTGCCTCCGCGATTCGTGATATGTCCAATCTTTAAGAATGTTTCCACACTCTTAGAAAAAAGGTTAGTAAGAAGCTAGTAAATGCAGCAGTTACTAACTTCGAATAGGTTTTACTACCTTTTTACTAACCTTGAACTAACTCGCAACTTTTTGAGGTAGTAACGGCTCCCATTACTAACAAGTGAGTTTCTGTTAGTAGTTTTGACGAGTTAAGTGCTAGAATCCCTGGGCAACTTTACCATAGTATCTTGCTAGCGTAACTTTACCAATATTTTCAGAAATTCATGCTTTGGCTGTTCTTGCCAGTCATACATTAAAACTTATTCCAGAATTAACGAGATACATTACTTTCAATCATTTAATGGCGTTCGTTTTATTTTTTTTTTAAGTCTAGTTTTTGTGCACTCTTCAAGCTAAAGAAAAAACATTACAGAATTTGAGTTTTCTTGCCCCATGCGAGCTCCTGACAGCGTAATGCAGTGACGAAAAAAGTCAGAGCGACACTTAGCTCTTTCAGGAAAAGCCTGCAGTATAGTGAACTGGGATGCTTTGTGGGAACGACCTGCAGTCAGTCACGGACAAACGCTCAAGTGCGGATGGCGTCATTTTAGAAGCAACACATTTTTAAAGAAAATTGAAAATAATTTGTATTCACGTTGCATAGCACAAGGTTTTTGCGTCTACTGCTGTTGTTTTGTTCATCTTAACATTGTGCTTTCCACCAGTGCAACAGAAATGCACAACGGCCAGAAATTAATACCTTTCCACCTCGCATGTAGTTGCCTGCAAACAACATTTATTCCATTTTCTCTACGTATGGTCCAAGCATCAACATCCTGTAAACACACACACACACACACACACACACACACACACACACACACACACACACACACACACACACACACACACACACACACACACACACACACACACGCGCGCGCGCGCGCACGCACGCGCACGCACGCCCACGCACACACACGCACGCACACACGCACACACACACACACACGCACACACACACACACACGCACACACACACACACACAAAAGAAAAAAAGGTGCCGGGAGGAATGCGCGTGGGCTGGACGGCTGGCAGGGGCTGTACCGTCGACATTTGATCCAGGCATCCAAACGTGCCGGCGCTGCAGGTGGCCGAAGTTCGGCGGACGGTAGACGCCGAAATATGAAACGGTTTCACGCGCGGCTATAAAAAGAACAGTGGGGCGATGGCTAATACTCGGGCATATTCTTCTCTCACTTTACGCATGCTTTCCGCTGTGCGAAACTGCGCGCTGTGGACGGGAGCGTTGTCGTTGTGCTGCTGGAATGTTGGTTGTCGAGTCTCGCACTTTCGTAAATGTCTGCGTGTCCTGGTCGACATATCAAAGTTCATGAGCACCATCGGAAAGTCCACACATCAAGCACCACGTAAATGTTGCTCTTGCAGACATCGACTCCAGGATCCCATCGTTTTTGACAGCAGCGCCGCCGCTCGTTTGCCGCGCATTGGGCCAGCATTGACTTGTCAGACTGGCTTATTTTCATTCGTTCTGCTTCGACTCGTGTTCGCCGTCTGCCACCGATACTGATTTTGGCGGGAAGAGTGACGCCGAAGCGCTGTGTTCGTCGCCCATGTCTAGTGATTTGGAAAGACCGAAAGAGTTATTCAAGCCAGCGGGCAGCATCGGCAGGAAGATCTGATAAATGCTTTGCTGGATGGCGATTTAGGGATGGTGCAGAAAACGTGCGCTTCGAGGTAAGTTGCCCGTTTTCACCTTCACTGCTTGGAATGCAAAGACCTGTGTATTGCAAAAGTAATTATTTATCGCCATTGTTAATAAATTGTGGCCGAGCGTTTCCTGATCCTGACAAGAAGTAAATGCCGTTGAAATAATGCCACCTCTGTTGAAGTGAAATTGAACAGAGTAAGCTGTAGTGCCATTTGCTACAAACATTAAGCTCAACGAAAACGACATGTTTTAAGAGGACAGTAGCACATGTTCTGTTGTCGCCTTTCTTTGTCCTGTGAACATGCTGTTTTTGTTGAGCATAAACGCCGCTGAAAGTAAAACGAACCTAACACAGTAAAAACTATGCCTCGTGCGAAGGAAGCAATGTGTCCTTTTTTTTTTTTTTTATTATTTTTTGGAATAAGGTTTGCACAAGTCTAACTAAATCATGTTTTTTCGCACGTGATTACATCGCAGTTCTATCGTGTTTTTGTAGTAATTTGTAGGTTTGTAGTAAACCCAAACCTTGTGGACATTTTTGTTATTTTTTGGCACCCGCAGTCCTAGAATTTTTTGTAGCAAACTGTAGGTTTGTAGTAAATTCAAACTTTTGCTGACATTTTTGTTATTTGTCGGGAACATATAACTTGGTCACAAACTTACTTCAAGACCGTATAAGCTGAGTTTTTCTGCTTTGTTTTGCATACAATTATTGGATCCTAGTGCATCTGCTCGAGCTACGCGGGTCTTTAGAAATATGTTTCTGTAATCTGTACGCAGTCCAAAAAATTCCTACAGCCTTGTCACAAACTGGAAATGATTTAGTCAAGTGAAACCAATTGCTGGGCTAGTTTGTGCATTTCACAGAAAAGGAAAGATTCACAGCGCTAGCAAGTACGCACTCATAGACACACAAAAAATAGACGCCGACTCCAACTTTTTTTTTTTTTTTTTTCAAAACGACAGCAAAATGAAACGTATGTATTTTTGTTTTGTTTTTTTTTTAAGAAGTTTGGAGTCAGCGCCTGTCCTGTGTGTGTCTATTTGTGAGTATGTATTTTTTAGCGCTGTGAACCTTCCCTTTTCTGGAAATGATTGCATAAAATATCCATCCCAAAATTTATATCTGTGTGTTTATATCGATCTTTTTGGGAGAAACTTTGTTTTGGTGAAAGGCACTTACTAGCTTAGCATCTGGTGTTACTTGACTAAATAATTTCCAGTTTGCGACAAGGTTGTAGGAAGTTTTTGAACTGCATACAGATCTTTTCTTTTTTTTTTAAGAAGTTTCATTTTGGTGTCCTTTCGAAACAGAAGATGGAGTCGGCGCCTTTCTTATGTGTGTGTATTTGTGAGTGTCTATTTGTTAGCGCTGTGAATCTCTCCTTCTCTGGAAATTATTCTATAAAATATCCATCCCAAAATGTATATCTGCGAATCTATATTTATTTTTTTTTTAATTTCATTTTGTGAAATGAACCAACTAGCCTAGCAATTGTTTTTACATGACTAAATCATTTCCAGTTCACGTCAAGGTGTAGCAATTTTTTGAACTGCATATAAAATGCTTTTTTTTTTTTTTTTTTTTGAAAGAAGTTTCATTGTGGTGTTTCGAAAAAAAAAAAGATATTCAGTGCCTGTCCTATGTGTGTGTATTTGTCAGCGCTGAAAATCTGTTGTTTTCTGGAAATGATTGTATAAAATACCCATCCCAAAAATTTTTATCTGTGTGTGGTATCATAATTCTATGAATGTTGTTTTGTGTTCAGCAAAAACAAAACAGCCTGTAAATCTGAAAGCACAGGAATATATGAAATAAAGGTAATAATTTTCAGTGGAATTTAGGCGTGTTCAATAAACTGCGGACTTCATTATTTGAGAGAAAAAAAAAATCAATTTCATAAGTTCTAAGTCTTTATTGCTCCCTTTTATTGTCATTGAAGAAGTGATTTTAATATATGTGAATTCTGTAATACTTGCAGATCACTTCGCTACTGAATGGTGGAACTTTTGCCTCTGCATGGTTGTGAAAGAATTGAAAGCCACATTTCCGGGTGAGGCCAGTAAGTATAAATTTGTTATAAATTAATTTATGAAGTTCTAATTTCATTACTTTCAATGTTCCATTTTAGGACATCTACCCAGCATTGGAGTGCGTCCGGATGAACCCTGATGACGCTGACGCAATATATGCTGGGTTTGAAGATATCAAGATCGAATGTTGGACGTCATCGTGGGACTCACGCATGCCATTGAGAGCTACTGGATATTTAATTTTAGGCATTCAACGCGCAACGAAAACGTTTGCGCAGTGCTAGAGCATTTATGCAGCCTAAGAAGCTCATCGCCACTATGCCCATTAGCTCTCAGGGCGATTTCTGCCATTAAAAAGGGCATAGCCACACTGTCTTTAAATACGAATAAAGTGAGTATTTGTTGTCCCGAAATTTTGTCGTCATCATTGCTTGAAGACTGGTGCGAACAAGGTAAAATTAGTTAGCATCTTGTTTGTAGATCAGCTCAATGTTGCACCGAACTTGAAGCCGATTACAATTGACCACATATTACGGATAATACAATTATTTTTATTTACCAAATCTTTATTAAGGTATTCAATATGTTCAAAAATAATTTACCTATCGATGCATATATTGGCTCCATACAGGTAGCAACTGATACCAGGTTTCTGCCGCAGTAAGCACTAGTACCTATGTAGTGAGAACCTCTAGGCCAGGTAGTATTTTATACTAAAGAAAAGGTTGCACATTATACTACCTTTTCAATGGTAACCCATAATAAGAACTAGGTATATGTTGTAATAAGCACTACGTCCTATGTAGTAAGAATCTCTAGGTGCGGTAGTAGTGCGTACTACCTAGAAGGTAGTATATTCCACTACCCATCAATGGCAAACTATAATGCACGAAGGTGTTGGTGTTCACTAACCTACTACTAACTGCCGCTAGTACTGTTCACTAACTTCCTGAGGTAGTAAATTTCACTAGCTGTATTTTTACTACCTCGAGTTACTAAGAAGGTAGTGATCTATGTGACAAGTAAAAGGTTAGTAGTAACTTAGTGAATTCACCAACCTTTTTTTTAAGAGTGCATGCGAATGGACCGTGTTGCGGCCACGCTGAAGCATGTAGGCTCCCTAAACGGTGATCTCTGCTTCTCGCGTAGGTTTATTGCGGCAGCAAGCTGTGCCTGCTCGGAGCTGACGCTGCCTTCGCGAGAATGGTCGGAGGTAACCGAGACGTTAATTCGTGCCAGTCATTCGAAAAGTATTCGAAAATTATTCGAAAATTTGCGAAGATATTCGAACAGTTTCGAATAATTCTCAATTTCCACTATTTGATTCGTTTAACGAATCGAATATTATGATATTCGATTCGATATTCGAAAATTTCGAATATTCGCACACCCCTACCAATGTGGCCCGACCCTCGGTTTTATGAACCCAGGCCGACACAGAGTGCTGCAGAACCAGTATTATCCGACGCTCGCCCGACAGTCCGGGTCCCAAGCTCACCAAATAAACGCCGGAATAGGCCGCGACCTCTACCACATAGTGGCCGAGATGGTCAGTCGCCACATGGCGCTACAGGTACCTCGACCAGTACAGTAACAGGCCGAAGGCGGGCTCGCGTCCACCGGCGGAGAAAGGAGCAGCTGTGTTTTTCGGTGGGCTTCCTGAACCTACAGGGCGCTCGGCGGGAGCAGAAATGGGCCGAGCTGTACCGCGCTTTGGACATGGAGCGGTTTTCGGTGTATGGGGTGGTGGAAACGAACCTAAGAGACCTGGAAGAACCACCCATCGATGCCGAGTGGTGCTGGTCGGGGTGCAACATGGATGCCCACAGTCGTAGAGGAGGCAGGGTCGGAATATTGTGGCGACGGGACCTTCAATGGAAACGCGTGGAAGAAGGCTGCAGGGAGCACTTGAGGGTGGATGGTAAAGTGAAGGGGCATTCCACTGTAGTGTGCGTGCTCTACTTGTCCCCACAACATCAGGCCGAGAATGTACAGTTGATGGACTGTGTGCGCCGGAATGTGCGTCGCCTAGCCGCCAGCAGGCAAGTACTAATCCTCGGAGACTTCAATGGTCACCTTAGCGAACTGGAGGGGCAACTTCTCCTGTAGTTGGCTAAGGAGTTCGACCTGACGGTCGCCAACCTTGAGCCACGGTGTGAGGGGCAGGCAACATGGTGCGCGCGTGGTATTTCAACAACTATTGATTACACGTTGGTTTCGTCCAGCCTTATGCTTGCACTGCGGGAGATAGCAGTCGACGAGGTCGGTCTTTTCAGCCTCGGAAGCGACCCCAACCGGTTACGACTCGTCTTTGGCAGCTCCTGCAAGAAAGATGGAACCAGCTTGCGTACCCCTCATCGGGCTGGCGCGTATCTTCCATGCTAGGCGACTGACCGAGTGGTCGACGAGTTCGAGGCGTCCCCGGGGAGAATGGAGACGCGGACCTATGACCAGTACATGTCTGCGCTACATGCAACAATTCTGGACCACATGGTTCGTGAAAGCTCACGTCCTCGTAGAAGGAGGAATCCGTGGTGGGACCGAGAGGTGGAAGTGGCGTGGCGGGAGCGGCTTGCGGCAATCGCAACCACCGGATGACCATTAAGGAAGGTGTTCCGGACGTGATAGCGGCCGCTTGGGCAGGCTATCTGCACCTAAAGCACAAGGTGCAAACACTGGTGCAGTCGAAACTCGCGGAGCACAACCTTCGACTCATGAGGTCCCTGCGCGAGGATAACGGCAGCGTAGAAGGGGGGGGGGGGGCAGCGGGATCCCCCGCTGCCTCCAATCATCGATGCGACGACAGGACAGCCAGCTGAAAATCAGCAGGAGTACCTGACGGCATATTATGCCACCTTATATATGGACAGACGGTATAGCCTGTGAGGAGCCCGAAGAGGAGACTGTGACCTCGCAGATGGATGAGGGGACTGCGGAAGAGATGGAGCCGCGGTGGGAGGTCTCCAGCAAGACCGCGGAGCGCGCCCTCACCCGCATAAGTGTTCGCACAGCCCCGGGACCTGATGATGTGCTGGCTCGTTTGGTGGAGAACCTCGGCCCTGAGTCAAGAGAACAGCTCGCTGGCCTCTTGTGAGCTGTTATCAAAGGAGCACCAATCCCGGATGTCTGGCGGCGGGGGCGAGCCGTTCTCATTCCAAATAGAGAAGTGACGGGAAATCTGCCTGACTACCGCCCGATTACAGTCATCAGTGTCATGTACCGGTTCTTTGCCAGGGTACTACAAGGAGTGGCTCAGTAGCTGGGTGCGCGGTGTGCTCAGCGAGTTTGTCGCGCGCTCGGTAATCACTGGAGGTCATCACCGAGACATGACAAAAGAGGGGGGTGGTCGTTCGATGCCCGGCGTAGCCGGTAAGCAAACGTGGAGAATGAGACGAAGACGCGTTGACTTGAAACAACAATAAGAAGACGTTTATAAGCTCAGAACAAGGAATACACAAACATTTAGAGGGCAGCAATTAACATTATAAAAGGCAACAACATGAAAGAAGAAGCAATCGAATTAAATACTGCGAATTACGTATACAGGGTCACGCTTTTCCTGGATGGAAGTAACAATTCAAGCAACAGTAAGGGAAAGAAAGTTCATAGCAGTTTCGAACATACAATTGACCGGTGAGCGCGGCGGCAGTCCATCACTGAGACGACGCAGACGGGCGGCACTCGAAGGCGACGGTCCTTCCGGTGCAGCTTGCGGCCTGAGAATGGGGTGCCGGCGGCGGCGCTCGGTACCCCCTGGGAGCACGCGGCAGCTCGGGTTTCCTTCTTCGGGAGCGAACTGGGCGGGCGGCTCCTTTTTAAACCCTTGTCGACGATGCCTTGTGCGCAGGGTCGGGGTCCGAAACAAAACACACACATAGAGCGTACAAAGTAGTTCACTCACAGGAAGGCGCACGACACACCACACTTCAGCACTGCATGGTCGCCGTCTTAGGTTTGGAAAACATAACGCACAACAAAAACAACAGTCATGTACGCCCCTAACTTCGGTTCTTCTGAGGGTCACATTGCCAGGGAAAAAAGAATATACAGATATACAAAGGAAGTAGTAGGGGTGACTTTGAGTGGGGGACGCACGACACAGGCAGCACGTACAATTCTGCTCGAGCATGGAGAGAGTTGTAGCTAACACAAGGAAAGCTGCACTGTTCCGAGGCAGCGTGCACGTATGCGTTCTTGCGCGCCCGACCGATGGTCACACTACACATACAGGTCCCGTGAACATATGGGGTTTACAGAACAACAATTCCGTGCGTGTATAAATGTAACATGGGCAAATTAATGGAAACCGCCTATTCTGTGACAGAGCTACAGAATGACTTCCGGCCAGGCCGCCGGTTGAATGACAACTTATTTGTCATCACGCAGTGTGCAGACGTCGCGCGGAAGGAGGGGCGCTCGTTGTGCTGCTTCATGGAGGTCGAGAAAGCGTACGACAACGTGCTCCATGAGGCCTTGTTTGCGTGCCTGCTATCGCGCGGTCTCCCAAGCACACTCGTGTTGACCATCCGGCGCCTCTACAGGCGGAACTACATCACTGTGTGCTTTGGCGATGTGCATTCAGAGCGCATAGTGGTGACGAAAGGCCTTCGGCAGGGCTGCCCACTGTCGCCGCTCTTGTACCTGGTGTATGTGTCAAGCGTGGAGCGGGCCCTGCTTGCATCAAGCCTGGGATTTTGCCTGCGGCTCAGCACAAGCGGAGTCGACGAGGGCTGCCGACTGCCAGGACTTGCTTTCGCCGACGACCTGGTCGTGATGGCAGAATCGGCGAGGGACCTTCAGCGGCTCGTCGATATCTGCCACGCTGAAATCTCCGTGCTCGGGCTGCGGTTCAATACTAAGAAAACGGCGGTTGTCCGGCTGGCTGGTGAGCGCGCTGGCGAGGACGAGGTCACGCTGGGCGGGCACCAACTGACCACCTGCACATCTTATAAATACCTCGGTGTTACACCTCTCCGATGGGGCGGACATGTACTCTGTGCACTAAGCGGCGCCACGCCAGAGTGCTCTCCGGGCTCAGTGCATCCTCTGCCGCCGGTGCCTGTGGGGTTGCAGCCGTTATTCGATGGTGCGCGACCTCTGGAAGTTGGTTCACGTGCCGACGCTGTCGTTTGCCAACTCTGTGGTTTGCCTGTCGGCTGCTACGCGCGGATGGCTTGAGAGGCGACAACATGAGGTTGGGCGCATTGCCCTTGGCTGCCATGGCCAGGCTGCCATCGAGACTATTCAGGGCGACATAGGCTGGTGCACCTTCGAGGCACGGGAGGCGGCCAGTAAGTTGGCCTATCGCGGCCGACTGCTCTTCTTGCCACGGGAGCGCTGGGCGAGGCGCGTGTTCGAGTATTTGGCTGCCACTTGCATGCGGACGGACTGGGCCAGGCGAGTTTATCAACTTGAGAAGAAGTTTGGCTTTCTCACCCACCCTATGGCGGTTGACTCTCCATCCAGATGGGCTGCTGAAGTGCGACTGCGAGTCGGGGAGGCTGAGGGTGTCAGGTGGGCCAGTGCTATGGAAGCCAAGTCCACGCTGGCGCTGTACCGGGAGCACAAGCAGAGCATCGGCCCGGTACGGTTCTACGACAATAGCATTGGCAGCGGCCTCCTGCTTGAGGCACGAGCTGGTGCCTTGCGAACTTCGCTGTACCGGCGCCGTTTCGATCCTGCAGTGTCGTGTACTCTATGCAGGGTGTACGGCACTGAAGACGAATCGGTGGAGCACATAGCCTTGCGCTGCCCTCGTCTCTCCATGCTGGCCATAGAGGGCGCCACACTCCCTCAACCCCACCCGCAGCACTGGACGTCGCCGCCGGAGACAGCGCGGCTGCTGACAACTGCGACGACGAAGAGAAGGCTCGCCGAATGGTGGAGTTCAGTTCAGTCGTTCAGTCGTGTCCGACTCTTCATGACCCTATGAACCATATCACGCCACGCTTTCCGGTCTCTCACTATCTTCCTAACATCATATAACTTCATCTGCAGTGCCTCGAGGATGCCATCTAACCATCGCGTTCGCTACCTACCCCTTCTTCGGTGACCCTCAACCTTTCCCAACATCAAATCTTTCCCCAGCGAGTCCTCTCTTCTCATCAGATGACCAAAGTAACCCTTCAGTTAGCAGTCAGGGTTTATGGTCGACAATATCGACTGATTTGATCTTTTGGCAGTCCAAGGAACTCTCAAGAGTTTCCGCCGGCACCGCAATTCAAAAGCGTCAGTTCTTCGGCGGTCAGCCTTCTTCAGAGTCCAACTCTCACATCCATACATCACAACTGGAAAGACCATAGCACAAGTAATGGAGGAAAGAAAGAACTTAGGAGAGGCCCTGACGTCATTTTTTTGAAGCCGGCGCGGCCGCGCCGCGACCGGATGCTGCAACGTCTCTCTCCTCCTTTAACCTCCGCATTCTCTTTCTCCGCGACGCTCCCGCACCTAGGCAACCTAGGGCCCTTAGCAACGCTGTTGCTAGTGGTCCGAGTTTTCATAGCAACAGCGTCGCCGTTGCTAATGGCCCGACAATTGGCTAACCCTAAATTTTGACCTCACTTCCGCCACACTTTCTCCAATGCATAGGGAATGGCAAGGGCCTCTCCTAAGTTGTTTCCTTCCTCCATGGCACAAGCACGGCCTCTCGATTAAAGCACGCTAGGTGCGGCCTGCTACGTCGCCCGAAACCGGCGGGAGGCGCCTACTTCCCGTCGCCACCGCCGCGGCGCCACCGTTCGGGGACAGCCACGCGCGGAGAGCTGCACCTGGCTGCGTTTTGAGGGAGACGTCGGTGTGGTAGAAGCCTTTTATTTTAAGGATATAAGAGCTCCGCTTCACACAGTTTGGCAACACGAATTAGCATATACTGTCATGTCTAGTGTGACCATGTCAGCACTTAGCGCTTGCTCAACAAGGATATATACTGAAGTGTACCCCGAAAAACCTAATGTGACGGTGGTTCAAGGCCACTTGATTGGAGAGCTCGCATTATCGTGATGTTGCATTCGGTCCAAGTTGTTTGTCACATGAAAATGTCACCCGGCTATGAACAATTCGAAGCTGTTCAGCTGCCATGGAAGCCTAATGCATAACCACTTAACTATGTCGCTAATTCCGTGTGTCATTTTCATACCATTTACTCACTCCTGCATACAGCTTTTATACACAAATTGATGTCAACCTGTTCTAAGCTGCCAGCGCTCTCAAATAAAAAAATGTCCTACTATGAGCAACCTCTGCGAAAATGCAACATGTAACCAACCTTCTATCTCATTGTGACAAATGTTACGGTGGAAATATGAAGATGTTTATTAGGTTAAATCTAGATGATAACCTGGGATCTTCGACTCAGTTGGGGACCTTGAACTTTGTACACCGGAATGCTATCATGGCTTCCCGCATTTTGCATGACCGGACAAACTAAGCGCGCTTCATAGAGCCGGTCTGCCTCAAGGTGCTACGTATATGCGCCGCAAGTTCTTATTACTGTTTTTATTGGTTGCTCGCAAACCAATACAATTTCACTGGTTTGCAATTTTCAATGGAAGAACGCTCATCGAGTGTTTCTGCTGTGAAACTCTTAGCTGCGATCACAAGAATGTTCACGCTTCAGAGCGCAACTGCAGCTGAGATTCAGCGAGCAGCCGAGTGCGCTAACTAAATGGCCACACAAAAAAAAAAAAAGAAAAAAAAATACCAATCGTAGACGGAAAACCTTTCTTGAGAGAAGTTTATGCCATAGCCATAAACGTCGCTCCACTGTTGAGTTGACATTTCCAGCACAGCTCACTATCAGTGGGTGCAGCAACTTAACGATATCAGCGTCTCAGCATGGGTACGATCATTGTTTTCATAGATTAGCGGCAGGTATTGTGTACAGTGAGAAAACAATGATGAAATCAAAAGTTTACATAGCTTGCTACTTCGCCGGAACTCTTCATACTTCATCACCCTGTTAATGAAAGTGCTCGTAAGCTGACAAAGCTTGATTACTTCCTTTGCGGGGTAAATCAAGCCTCCTTTGTCCTTGGTTTTTATTAACCTGTAACTGGTCCAGTTGACTCACATTTCCTGCAACAGGCTCTTGCACGACTGACATGTCGCCTCAAAAACATTACTAAATATCGCATAAATTAGGCAACAGCCTGGTGGTGATAAACAAAACTTGGGGTTCCTAAGTCTCCTTGCAGAGCCTCGTTAGAGTACCCGCACTTTGCTACCTGCTTATTCACCGCATCCCGCAATTGCTGCCTCTGTCGCATGTCATAAGAATGCAGCCTTAAGCCACCGCATTATGTGAAATAGCACCTTACACATAGCTATATAAAGCCCCTCTTTACCGAAGCCATACGAACGTGCCTTATAGGAGTATAGTGTGCCTGAGTTGGGATCTAAGGGTCCCACTTTCAATAATTCCCATTTCACCCTTACATCTTATTGACTCTCTCTGGATTGGCAGCTCCTGCCACATTAAACATGTCGTGTTCTCATTGCGCCAAAGGTGTCTGGCCATATTACCAACGAACATGCCTCTTACCAGAGAAGTATTTTTCCGACTTTCGGCCGACAGAGCGGGCGACGGATTTTCTGTGGAACATGGCTTTTCAGTTTATCGCATCGGCTAAAACAGTCTCAAGAGTATAAACAAATGTTGTATGTACAGGCACCTATATGCTTGCAAGGCCGCTCAGACTAGCGCGGCAAAATTTAGAACAAATTGTATACTTATATATATATATATATATATATATATATATATATATATATATATATATATATATATAAAAACCTTCGTACCTTTTTCTGGTATGTCCTCGCAACATATCCTGCGAGAAAAGCTTCTGATGCTACCTCATCGTGTTCATCTGCTTCACAACACAACGTTAAAAATCCTAGTTCACTGGCCAGCTCCCTTATAACTAAATAGGTTAACGTGACGGAATCGCAGGATGAGAGGACGACACAACTAGCGCGGTTGTGCCGTCTTCTTCTCCTGTGTTTCCGTCACGTTGTTTGCACTGTTAACCTATAATTAATCACCAACAAGTCCAAACTGTTGTCCCTTGTAGCAAATTCAATGGCAGCTGATAGGGCATTATGCTTCAGCATCTGGATTTTTTAACCTCAGCGCCGCTTTCATTTCAGAGAAAGCGAATGCATTTCCACTCCTCGTTGCTGCCTTTGCCTGACGCGTGCTCAGCAGATAAAATTAGAGGGTCTCTTAGATGTCTCTTAAGCGGAGGACGGCGAAAGCCTACCCTTCTCCTATTATTTGCCTCTCATTGTTTGCCACAGTTCGTCATTTCAAGTCGTCGTTTGATATATTGGTCGTTTTCCAGTCATGATGAGTCTGCCTGCGTAGTCATTGTAGCCCTTACACCTGATAACTAAGAAGGTTAGTGATTTAGAATCAGCAGTGGTCATTACATGTTGTCGTTTCACATAGTGGTCATTTCGTAGTCATTATCAGTAATGATGAGTCATGCTATTATAGTCATTATCACACATCGCTAAGCACTTCTACTCATTTCTAATCTATTGCGGTCATTACATGTAGTTTGATATGCTGGTCATTATAAATCATTTTAGTCATTATTATTAACCATTATTAGTCATTAGCATTAGTCATTACCTCTATCAATGTCTATTTATAACTTTTATAGATTACCTATCACCATCAATCATTTTCATTTTTAATCTCCCTCCTTGTACGTCCGCTTTTGCGTCTGACACACCAGTGCACTGATGCGACGCACAGAATACAGGCACAGATCCTGCGGACAGATTTTCGCTCCATGAGCCTAGAACGGCTTTCGCCTTAAAAAACAAACGCATCCCGTCTCATCATTAACGTGCTTGCACACGCGCACACAAAAAAGTTTGCGTTTACCAGGCAGACGCGAGGCGAATGCGTCCAGAAAGGAAGCAAACCACGCGCTCAGAGCCGGCAACCCCGGCGGCGACATGTCCCCGAACAGTGGCGCCCTCAGCAGAAATAGCGGGCGCAACTGTAAACTCCCCAAGGACGCGCTTTCCCACTGACGGCGGCGCGACGCAGCAGGCCGCACCCAGTGCGCTTCCATCGAGCGGCCGTGGCACAAGTTATACGGATCTTGGTTGGCAGACTAATGTCTCTATAGTTCGCCAACTGTGATGAAGTTTGGGCCGGGTGTGGGGGTGTGTGTGTGGTGTGGGTAGGCGCAGTCGTGGGGTGTGCCAGGGTGAAGTGCTGCGTGTGAACTTCTTAGTTGCTGTGTCTTTCGACGATTGTGTGTGTGCGTGTGTGTGTGTGGGGGGGGGGGGGGTATTCTTTTTTTTTTTTAGCTGGGACGCCAATCTGGTGTCCCCCCGTTACAAAGGGGCTAGCTAACACTATCATCAGCATCAGTCATCAGCGCTGCGCATCTCTCTTTGAGAAAAAGGTTCTTTTTGGTACGCATTTTTTTATAAGATCCGCACTGCGAAGATGTCTAGGCATGCGAAGCAAGTTATTGCAAACATGCGTGCTCGGATAGAGCACGTTTCCGCAGGAACCATTCTGCCACAAAACGAGCCCGTAGTGATACGCCTCCTTTTTTCTCTTTTTTTTTTCTTGCGGACTACTAAGCTTTCGCTGCGTTACACCTGATGTATGAAACGGAGTATAGCTCCTTTTCAGGCCTGCCTGGACAAGGAGAGCATACAGTCTTTTTCCCGGTGCCGTCCAAGCATTGAGCGCGCCCGGGGCTCCGTCAGAGGAGCAAGAGGGAGAAACGACAGGGGGAAACATATGAAACTATAATACACTATGTTACAGTCTTACATTCCCAAAGTAAAATTCTAAATTGGAATTCATAGAAAAGGTGGGGTATATATCGGTCACACTTCATGGTGGACAAATGAACCGTGCCGTAAATTGAGGGAATTAAAGAAGGAAGAGAGAGAGAAAGGTGCAACAGTGGAGGCCTATACGGATAATTTAGACCACCTGGGGATCTTAAACGTGCTCCGACAGCACACCGCCCACGGACACCTTTTGCGTTTCGCCTCCATCGAAACCCGGCCGCGCCGCGGTTGGTTTCGAACCAGGGTACTCCGGTTCAGCAAGCGTCTTATATATATATATATATATATATATATATATATATATATATATATATATATATATATATATATATATATATATATATATATATATAAGAAATATTAAATGTTTTCAAGGCAACTGATTAAAAGTAGTATGTTCAGAGACTCACATTAAAAAAATTAAAACATATTTATTTCGACGTTTCGGTCATAGATAGCACGACCTTGATTTAAGGTTTTAAATGTGACTATGAACATACTACATGTGTGTGTGTGTGTGTGTGTGTGTGTGTGTGTGTGTGTGTGTGTGTGTGTGTGTGTGTGTGTGTGTGTGTGTGTGTGTGTGTGTGTGTGTGTGTGTGTGTGTGTGTGTGTGTGTGTGTGTGTGTGTGTGTGTGTGTGTGTGTGTGTGTGTGTGTGTGTGTGTGTGTGTGTGTGTGTGTGTGTGTGTGTGTGTGTGTGTGTGTGTGTGTGTGTGTGTGTGTGTGTGTGTGTGTGTGTGTGTGTGTGTGTGTGTGTGTGTGTGTGTGTGTGTGTGTGTGTGTGTGTGTGTGTGTGTGTGTGTGTGTGTGTGTGTGTGTGTGTGTGTGTGTGTGTGTGTGTGTGTGTGTGTGTGTGTGTGTGTGTGTGTGTGTGTGTGTGTGTGTGTGTGTGTGTGTGTGTGTGTGTGTGTGTGTGTGTGTGTGTGTGTGTGTGTGTGTGTGTGTGTGTGTGTGTGTGTGTGTGACTACAACTTCCCTGGTTTTTCCTCCCGTAACAACTCTACGCGTACCAAAGGGGGACCAAGACAGTAGAGAACGATAGAAGAGGACTCCCCGCTCCACGAGTGCCGTGGAAAGGGTTCAAGACAGATCTGATGTATTGGGAGGTGTGAGAGAATCGAGCTTAAACCAATATTTTGATTAAGTTCACTATCTAGCCCTTCCTCCTGAGGTCATCTATAAGCGTCCATGTCAATCCTTACTTGATGGCTCATAACGCTCGCAAACAGGTTGAATCGGTAAGAACAAAATAATAAAGAAAATGGCATAAGGAATTCGGGGGAAGGCTGGTTGCGATAGCTCTGGATAATTAATCTCGTGCGCTTATACGCTTGTCCAGTCAAAGCCGCCGCAGAGATGCGACTACCCGTGGCGCATCTCAGTCAGCATCAATAACTGGCAGTTGTGAAATGTATGCGACTCACTTTGGTGATGTTAAGCCCATGCCATTTGTGCTCCAGTCACCGCTGTAAGTTACGTTGTTAGGGGCAGCGTGAATGTTGCATGAAAATGAATGATTGCGTGTGATTATGAACTGGCATCATTGATAAGTTACGCAATTATATACCTGCAGGCCGCCCGCGATACTTTAGTTATACTTTAGTGAATGCAACGGGCAGCTAGTCTGGCAACAGTGACCAGACATCCATCCATCTTGAGCCAAGCTAATAAACCAGCTAGCAGTCGCCAGGTCGCAGTTGTGTGAACAACAGGTGTGTCTTCCTCGCTCCGTGGTTCTGCTCTGCCCGCGCAAGCCGAGCATGACCGTTGTAATGGTTATAGTAGAGAGGGAAAGGTCTCTGATTGGGTATAGAAATGATCGGATACAGCAAAGGATGCAGGAAACAGGTTTTTGCGAACACCAGCAATTAACGTGCTATGAGAAGAAGAAAAAAAGCTGATTTCAATTCTGCACTCGCAAGAGCCTTACAGCGAACGCCAGCAAATAACGTGCTATGAGAAGAAGTAAAAGATTGGTTTCAAATCCTAGGTGAACCTAAGTTTTTTTTTTTTTCTAAAGCAACGTATACTTTGAGGACGTTGCCAACGGAAAGCCATGCAGGATGAAATAAGAGGCTGTAACCGTAAGTTTCACGTAACTGTATGTCCGGTGCGCCTTCGCACACCGCACGAACGCTTGAGCGTTCTTTGCATTGAATGCAGTGAATGAGAGTCCTGCGAACGAGCATTTTTTTTTTTGTAACTAATGGGACATCGCTCTGTTTAATCCTGGAGGAGGGGGGACAGCATTCAGCAGACCGTGCGCGAGAAGTTATATCAAATTGTCAAAAAAAAAAAAAAAGTTGAGATGTGGATTTAATATTTGGTTTGAACGTCTAGCGCTGCCAGTAATTCGGGCAAAGCAGGGTCGAATTGCCAGCCGGCCTCAGCACGAGAGATGGGCGCCGGAGCCAAGCGATGGTGATGGCGATGCCGCAGCATTTTCCGTTCTTCATCTTCTTTACATTTCCCCCACGTGAAGAAGTCGCCATCCTGGCGACTCAGGGAGAAGAGACGACCAGAGGGTTGTAATATGGCTTGAGGCGGCTAACGTGGACAATCTCGCGGCCGCGACGGCGGTGGTCGGAAGAAGGGGTGACTGGCTCGATGACGTAGTTCACAGGGGATGTGCGTTCCAAGACGCGATAAGGTCCGTGGTATTTGGTGTCTAGTTTGTTGGTGGCAGGAACGCATAGCCAAACGAAGCTGTCGGCCTGGAACGTGGGAGCAGGAGTATCGGTATCATGCTGATCTTTGCGATAGCCTTGAGTGTTGGAGGTAAACGTGCGAGCTAGCTGACGGCATTCCTCGGCCTTCTGTACAATGTCTGACAAAGCACTGTACTCAGAGGCATCTGGATGGTATGGCAAAATTGTGTCCAGAGTACAAGATGGTTCACGGCCGTATAAGAGAAAGAAGGGCGAAAAACCAGTTGCTGCTTGGGTGGCAGTGTTGTACGCGAACGTTACGAATGGCAGTACTTGGTCCCAGTTGGAGCTTCCAGATTCAGATGTAACATACATTGCGAGCATGTCCCCAAGCGTACGGTTGAAGCGCTCCGTGAGGCCATTTGTTTGCGGGTGGTACGCAGTTGTAGCTCGATGTATCGATTTACAAGACGACAGGAGCTCTTGGACTACTTCGGAAAGAAAGACACGACCTCTATCACTCAGTAGCTCGCGGGGGGCGCCGTGTCGAAGAATGAAGTGGTGCAGAAGAAAATGGGCTACCTATCGGGCTGTCGCCGCGGGAAGTGCAGCAGTCTCGGTGTAACGGGTCAGGTGGTCGACGGCGACGATGACCCATCGATTACCAGCGGCACTGCATGGTAGCGGACCATAAAGGTCGATTCCCACGCGATCAAACGGGCGAGCTGGACACGGTAAAGGCTGAAGAGGGCCAGCAGGGTGGCGTGAAATCTTGCGTTGTTGACAGGCGGTACAAGAGCGAATGTAGCGACGTACGAAATTGTACATTCCCCGCCAGTAGTACCTTTGACGAATTCGATCATAGGTTTTGAGGACGCCGGCATGAGCGCTTTGCGGATCACTATGATGGTGGGCACAAACCTCGGAGCGGAGGTGGCGCGGAATGACAAGAAGCCACGTTCTGCCGTCTGAGTTGTAGTTCCTTCGGTAGAGAAGGCCGTCCCGAATGGCGAAATGGGAGGCCTGTCGGCGGAGTGCCCGAGGATGCGTAGCCGCGGAAGTAGTGCCAAGGATATCTAGCAGGTTAGAAACCCAAGGATCTTGTCGTTGCTCGAAAGGCATATCCTCAATGGTGAGTGCTGACAAGAGTGTTTGAGGAGGGGACGATGAGTTAGGCGAGCACACCGGTGACCGAGAAAGAGCGTCGGCGTCAGAGTGCTTGCGGCCAGAGCGGTACACTACACGGATGTCGTATTCCTGAAGCCTGAGAGCCCAGCGCCCGAGACGGCCAGACGGATCCTTGAGAGACGCGAGCCAGCAGAGAGCGTGATGATCTGTAACTACCTCGAAGGAGTGGCCGTATAAGTAAGGGCGGAACCTCGTTACAGCCCACACGATTGCTAAGCACTCCTTTTCGGTAACGGAGTAGTTGGACTCTGCTTTGGTGAGAGCACGGCTGGCGTAGGCGACAACATATTCGGAGAAGCCAGGCTTGCGCTGGGCGAGGACGGCGCCGAGGCCGACACCACTGGCATCGGTGTGAAGTTCTGTAGGTGCAGTAGGGTCGTAATGGCAAAGGATTGGCGGCGACGTTAGAACATTGCGCAGTGTCGCGAATGCATCATCGCAGGCTGGCGACCAACAGGAGAGGTTAGGGGTGCCTTTCAAGAGCTGTGTAAGGGGGGCTATGATGGTTGCGAAATTCCGAACAAAACGACGAAAGTACGAGCAGAGGCCCACGAAGCTTCGCAGTTGTTTCAAAGTGGTCGGTTTCGGAAAGTCAGCGACGGCGCGCAGCTTCTCAGGATCAGGCAGAACTCCATCTTTACACACAACATGTCCGAGTATTGTGAGCTGGCGGGCACCAAAGCGGCACTTTTTGAGGTTCAGTTGAAGACCGGCGCGGGTTAGGCAGGTGAAGACCTGGCGAAGTCGAGTCAGGTGGGTCGGGAAGTCGGTTGAAAAGACGACGATATCATCAAGGTAGCATAAACAGATGTTCCATTTCAGGCCGCGCAGTACAGTGTCCATCATTCTTTCAAATGTGGCTGGGGCGTTACAGAGTCCGAATGGCATAACATTAAATTCGTATAATCCGTCTGGAGTAATAAAGGCGGTCTTAGGACGATCCGCCTCTGCCATGGGCACCTGCCAATACCCGGAGCGTAAATCGAGTGAGGAAAAGAATTCTGCGCCTTGCAAGCAGTCTAGGGCATCGTCGAATCGTGGGAGGGGGTACACATCACGACGAGTGATTTTGTTGAGACGGCGATAATCAACACAAAATCGTATGGAGCCATCCTTCTTTTTAACTAGGACCACAGGAGACGACCATGGGCTACAAGATTCTCTAATTACTCCGCGTTGGAGCATGTCATCGACTTGTTGGGCAATAACACGGCGCTCAGTCGGGGACACGTGATACGGCCGCTGATGGAGAGGTGGATTAGCGCCAGTGTCGATGAGGTGGGAAATGGCCGTCGTGCGGCCCAAGGAAGATTGCGGGATGTCGAAGGAGGAGCGGAATTGGTGTAGAAGGTCAAGAAGTTGCTCGCGGTGGCGCGGCTCTAGAGCGCTGTCCACAGAATGGTCAAAAAGGTCCCGCTGTAGCGGATCGGAAGCCACACGAGTTGGGGTCAAGGCATCAACTTGGCAAACAGAAAATGACTCATCATCAAAGGCGAACAGAAGGTCCACGGGCTCGATGCGGCCAAGGCACTCCCCTTCGATCAACATAGCGGGAGACGCAAGAGGATTGGCTACCAGAAGTGTGCTAGCGCCGTTGTTCATGTCAAGTTGTTCATGTCAAGGACGGCAAACGGCAGCGGTAAGTGGCGGCGGCGGCAGACAACATTAGAGGGCACGAAGAGGACTGTCGCGGCGGTGGTAAAAGAGGCAGTGAGGGGAACCAGAACAGCGCTAACGGGTGGGATGGTTGTGTCATGAGCTACGAGGAGCTTGGTCGCAAAACGAGGACACGGCTCGTGGAGCAGGGTATCAGACGGTGCATCACTCGATTCAATGAGCTCTACTTGAGGACTGGCGCAGTCAATGATAGCATGATGCTGGGACAGGAAATCCCAGCCGAGAATGACGTCATGAGAACATGTCGAGAGAACGACGAATTTGATGATGTACAAGGCTGCAGCAATGACGACGCGAGCAGTGCAGATAGCTGTCGGCTGTATGCTGTGAGCGGATGCGGTACGAAGCGATAGTCCCTCGAGAGGCGTAGTCACTTTTCGGAGGGAGCGGCAGAGTTTTTGGCTGATAACTGATACAGCGGCACCGGTGTCGACGAGCGCAAGAGTATGAACACCTTCAACGATGACAGCAGTAACATTCGCGGGATTAAGACGAGGACTTTGAAATTCTGTCGAATACGCAGTTCGTGCCTCGCGAACTGCGGCGGTTAGTTTTCCGGCTGAGTAGCGGGTCGTCCTCCACATAGACCTCCACCAAGTGAGATGTGGATTTAATATTTGGTTTGAACGTCTAGCGCTGCCAGTAATTCGGGCAAAACAGGGTCGAATTGCCAGCCGCAGGGCACAGCCTCAGCACGAGAGATGGGCGCCGGAGCCAAGCGATGGTGATGGCGATGCCGCAGCGTTTTCCGTTCTTCATCTTCTTTACAAAGTCAAAGTAATCCTGGGCTGTGGATGTAATTCGGTAGGCATGGATTAACTAATCCATGGCTCCGGGAGGTGGGAAGAGGAAGGGAGTGTCGAGAGCGACGGTAGTTTGACACACAAGGAGGTGTATATTTATTTATAATTTTTCTTAAATTTTGAATTTCATACAAGGTACTTAATCAGCTAGCATTGGCTTCAATTCTGAGCAGTTTGGCAATTTCGAACGCATTTTCTTTTTTTTTTCAATTATTTCAAAAAATTGATTTATCAATTACGAACTCTAAATTTTCTCAATTAGCACCATCAAGCATTGGCTTTTAATTCTGGGTATTTTAACATCTTTTAACCCACTTTTTTCAATTTCCATTTTTTTTTCATATGTCAGCTGATTGATGAATAACACACTCTAAATTTTCATAATTAGCACCATCAAGCATTGGTGTTCATTCTCAGCATTGTTACGACCGTGCATCCGCATTTGCGCGCTCTATTGTTCGCCTGTGGGCATGGAAAAGTATTGTGAATATGTGGTGATGGTCCAATGGCTCTAAGTGAGCCTGTTTCCAGGAATCCTGTTTTGTAAGCCTGTTTTGCTTTGTGGACAACCTGCAAATGCCAAATTGACCCTGTCAAGAGAACGTCTGGAAAAACACAAAGAAACGTCCCCCTGCGGGAAATAGCAGGAAGTGCTTTCTTTTGTTCACCCTTCCAGTCGAGAAGGGCTATCGTCCAGTGAGGAATGTCTACTTTTCAAAGGAGACGACAGAGTGACATGTCCGCTGACGTGCAGGACAAGAAAGGAGCATGACGCATACAGCCATTAAGTGATTTCCCAGGAATGCAGGAAAGATTTGCAATTGTCGAAAACGGACAATGCTGGGAGCGGATGCGGCGCCACGTGCACTCGGGTTTCTGAGAAGTAAAACCCCTTGTCAGAACCAGCCTGTGGTTTCTTTGCTGAAGAATAGAAATGTACCTCCTCTCCTCGCCGTTCCCAAGCTTTTCCCGCCAACAAGTGATCACGCCCAACGAATGAATGCCGGACCAGTCAGTGCTTCAGACCATCAGTGCAGTGATGTGTTCGATTGGATGCCGATACCTGAGGGGCGTGCCCTGGATTTGGTTGGTCAGCATCTTCAGAGAGGGGCTGGACATAGGGGGTTTTAAGGACGCTGCAGAGCACGAAATGTCGCTCTGGGCCCTGGGTAAACGGCTCATCCAGTCGCTTCTCGCTATGAACTCTTAACGCTTGCCATTTTGCTGATGTACCCTTCTTTTTCGTGTAAATAATCTTGTAAATAAGTTTCTCAAAGTGCCATTAAACCTGCTTGTACATATTTCACCAACTTCGAAGATTCAATCCTACTTCAACCCCGAGTCTCTGCACGCTACCAAGTGAAGGCCGGGTCGACGTAGCCCCAGCAGCACAACGACTGGTGCCCAGCGGTGGGATCTGAATCTACAAGCCACAACATCTGGTGATTGGAGGTGGATCTGAAGCTACAAGCCACAACACCTTGTGATCGGAGGTGGCATCTCAAGCAACAAGCAGGAGCAACAATCGGCCAAGAGGGCAGCTCGGAACATCGATCGCATGTGTGGGTGAGTGCTTGGCTTTTCTTCTGATGTGGACCAGGTTCTAGAACAGGGTTAGATTTTAGAACTGGTAAAGAGAGTGTGGAAACGCCTTTAGGTTGGTAGTTTGCACAGTTGTTTTGGAAGTAGCCGACACTCGGAGCGATCATGGACCTACAAAAGCTGCAGAAACCGGACCTGTTGCTATTGTGTGAGGAATTGGGAATTGATACAAGTGGTTTGGCACGAAAACCCTTGATTATAAAGGCAATCACTGATCTGGGAACCGATGATGAGGAGCTCAGTGAAGCATGGAACCTCATCGGTCAAAAAAAGGAACAGCTCAGACAGCAGAAAGAGCGTGAAATTGAAAGAGAAGCAAAAAAGCTGGAGCTAGAAATTGAGCTCCGGAAATTAGAACTAGAGTTGAGCAAGAGGTCGGGCGATTGTCCCCAGCTAGCGGTACCTCGTCTCAACAAGGAGGCAGATTTCAAGATGTCAAAGTACATGCAGCCATATGTGATATCAGGGGATATCGGTCTGTATCTGGCTAACTTTGAGCGAACTTGCGAAAAACTGTCCTTCCAGCGAGACACGTGGTCTCAGAGATTATTGACGGTTCTGCCCTGCGAGGCAGCGGAGGTTGTCGCGCGGCTAAGCAAGGAGGACGCGGACAACTACGAGAAGGTCAAAGCTTGCCTTCTGAGAAAGTATAGGCTTAGCGCCGAGGTGTTCAGACAACGTTTTCGGAACGCTACTAAGTCCAGGGACGAGAGTTACCCTGAATTCCTGTACAATTTAAGAGTTAATTTGGGCGAGTGGCTAAAGAGCACTGATTCCTACAGTGATAGGGACGCTGTAGTCGAGCGAATTCTTTTGGAGCAGTTTTATGGCTGCCTCCCAGAAAAAGAAAGAAATTGGTTACAGGACCGAGGCGACATTAAGTCGGCAACTGAAGCTGCCGAAGTCATTGAGGAGTACGCTTCGCGCCGACAATTCAGCAACCCAGCAGTGGATAGGCTCCGCAATCCCAAGTTGAGTGTAAATAACCGTCAGAAAAGGCACTTTGCTAGATTTGCAAACGAAGAAACGAAGGCTTCTTCAGGCAAACGCCCTAGAAAGGACGGCAGTGAGAAAAGTGGGGAAGTGACCAACGCGCAGAACACAAAGAACAAGCTTGGGGCTAGGAAGCCGCTCACATGCTTTAGGTGTAATGAGCAGGGTCACATTGCCGTCAACTGCCGGAAAGAAAAGTTTGCTTTCTCGTATGTCAGTGACTGCGATGAAAATATGCAGCTTTTAGAACCCTACCTGCATGACCTAGTAGTCAACGGGAAGCCTTGCAAGGTACTGCGCGATTCGGCCGCAACGATGGATGTTGTCCATCCGGCGTATGTATCGCCTTCCGACTATACAGGACAATGTGCATGGATCCGACAGGTAGTTGAGGAACAGAGTGTGTGCTTGCCGATCGCGAACGTGGTCATCGAGGGCCCTTTCGGCGAGTTAACAACCGAGGCTGCCGTTTCAGGAAAGCTTCCTAAGTGTTATCCGTATTTGTTTTCCAACAAATCGGACATGCTACTGCGAAAGAGGGGCATCCTTTTCGGAGACAGAATTGTGCAAGCCTTAACACGTTCAAAGGCGCGAGAACTAGCTACACTGCTCATTTCAGAAAAATCAACAGCGGAGGAAACGGCAGTTAAAACAGTGGTCGATGCGGAAGATAGCGGGTCAGAAAACTTTGAGAGCGAGGCATCTCAGATAGGTCAACTTGAAAGTGAGCTTGATGAGACGCGGAATGAGGACGTTCTTGAGAGTAACCTCTTGCCGCCAGTGTCTAGTAATCTCACGAGACTTTTAAGTGGAACCCGAGAGGACTTAGCTATGGAGCAAGCCAATGATCTTAAGATTCAGGAGCTTCTCAAAAGGACGGAGCAGAGAGGAGAACTAAAGAAATTCCAGCTGTCCGATCTGGGCGAGATAATAACAGAGTTTGAGGCCTGCTTCGTGGACAGGCCAGGCAGAACTGATTTGGCTAAGCACGATATTGAGCTGACTTCAGACGTGCCAGTGCGATCAAGGTGCTACCGATTTTCTCCAAGGCAAAGAGAAATTCTGGATAGGGAAGTAACTCGCATGCTGGAATTGGGAGTAATAAAACACTCGGAAAGCGATTATGCTTCGCCTATGATCTTAGTAGAAGCTCCAGGTAAAGACCCTAGGCCTGTGGTAGACTACCGAAAGCTAAATTCTCTCACCAGGGATCAAGTGTATCCTATTCCGAATATTGAGGAGAGAATAGAACAGGTCAGTAGAGCGGCATATGTGACTACGCTGGACCTTACTCGAGGATACTGGCAAGTACCGCTCACTGAACGCGCCAGCAGATACGCGGCTTTCGTCACTCCGACGGGCAGCTACCAGCCAACAATGATGAGTTTCGGGCTCAAAAATGCTCCATTTTGTTTTTCACGACTCATGGATAGGGTTTTAAAGGGGTGTGAAACATTCGCGGTGCCTTATTTAGATGACATTGCGGTTTTTTCCGACTCATGGGCGGACCATATGGTACATCTAAGAGCTGTACTGAGCCTGTTGCGTCAAGCTGGACTAACCGTAAAGGCCGAGAAATGTTGCCTGGCAAGGGCGACCGTGGACTACTTGGGTCACAATGTAGGTCAAGGTTTCAGGAAACCCAGCGAGATTAAGATTTCTGCGGTAGCAGATTATCCGCGGCCGAGCACGAAGACGGAAATTCGAGCATTCCTAGGTCTGACTGGGTACTACAATCACTACATCCCTAACTATTCAGCTTTGGCTAGCCCTCTGACCGACGCTCTCCGCAAGACAGAACCGACAAATGTAGTCTGGGACGAACAAAAGGAAGCCTCCTTCGTAAACCTGAAGGCTGTGCTGATTAGCCGTCCGGTATTGCGAGCTCCAGACTATGGCCGAGAATTCACGGTCCAGTGTGATGCCAGTGATCGAGGGTTAGGTGCTGTTCTCTGCCAGAGAGATGACGACGGTAATGAGCACCCCGTGCTCTACTTGAGCAGAAAACTGAGTTCTAGAGAGAGGGCTTATTGCGCGTCAGAGAAAGAATGCGCTTGCATTGTATGGGCCATTCAAAAATTGCAGTGCTATCTTGGAGGGGCCAAATTCACCGTAGAGACGGACCATTGTCCCCTGGCTTGGCTGCAAACTGCGACATCGAAGAACAGTCGCCTTCTTAGGTGGAGCTTGATTTTACAGCAGTACAATTTTGAAATAAGATACAAAAAGGGGAAGTTAAATGGGAATGCGGACGCGCTTAGCCGCTCTTTCTAAGCGGTCCGAGATGTTCCTCACCATGTATCCAAATTGATAATCAGGTTTTTTTTTTTTTTTTTTTTTTTTTTCGTGCGCTTGTATATGTGTGGCTATGTAAAGCAGCACGTTTGGTTTTCTAAGAATACGTGGGTCCTGAACGTCTTGAGAGTGGGCTTTTCTCGAACAACAATGGCAGTTTTCTTTTAACCTGGTCTCTTCAGACGGGAGCCGAGTGCTTGCTTCGACATGTGGTTGAGTTTCAGACAGCTCGAGCAATTTGGCCTACAACAATCAAGACAACGCGACAAGCAACAGCGAGCTTCAAGCGTTCACGTGCAGGCCATTAAGTCGTCTCTTCATGCAGCAGCGGCGACTGCTGCCCTCCGTGACTCTTCTGGCGGGGGAGGAGGCTGTTACGACCGTGCATCCGCATTTGCGCGCTCTATTGTTCGCCTGTGGGCATGGAAAAGTATTGTGAATATGTGGTGATGGTCCAATGGCTCTAAGTGAGCCTGTTTCCAGGAATCCTGTTTTGTAAGCCTGTTTTGCTTTGTGGACAACCTGCAAATGCCAAATTGACCCTGTCAAGAGAACGTCTGGAAAAACACAAAGAAACGTCCCCCTGCGGGAAATAGCAGGAAGTGCTTTCTTTTGTTCACCCTTCCAGTCGAGAAGGGCTATCGTCCAGTGAGGAATGTCTACTTTTCAAAGGAGACGACAGAGTGACATGTCCGCTGACGTGCAGGACAAGAAAGGAGCATGACGCATACAGCCATTAAGTGATTTCCCAGGAATGCAGGAAAGATTTGCAATTGTCGAAAACGGACAATGCTGGGAGCGGATGCGGCGCCACGTGCACTCGGGTTTCTGAGAAGTAAAACCCCTTGTCAGAACCAGCCTGTGGTTTCTTTGCTGAAGAATAGAAATGTACCTCCTCTCCTCGCCGTTCCCAAGCTTTTCCCGCCAACAAGTGATCACGCCCAACGAATGAATGCCGGACCAGTCAGTGCTTCAGACCATCAGTGCAGTGATGTGTTCGATTGGATGCCGATACCTGAGGGGCGTGCCCTGGATTTGGTTGGTCAGCATCTTCAGAGAGGGGCTGGACATAGGGGGTTTTAAGGACGCTGCAGAGCACGAAATGTCGCTCTGGGCCCTGGGTAAACGGCTCATCCAGTCGCTTCTCGCTATGAACTCTTAACGCTTGCCATTTTGCTGATGTACCCTTCTTTTTCGTGTAAATAATCTTGTAAATAAGTTTCTCAAAGTGCCATTAAACCTGCTTGTACATATTTCACCAACTTCGAAGATTCAATCCTACTTCAACCCCGAGTCTCTGCACGCTACCAAGTGAAGGCCGGGTCGACGTAGCCCCAGCGTCACGACAGCATTCTGGCACCTTTGAACCCCTTTTTCCAATTTTCTCTCTTTTTTTAATTTTTTAAATTTTAGGTAATAAATTACGGTGATTTTATTACTCGTCACAGTTGCCTATCACACATCAATCAATCATTTACTAGAACCACAAATCACCATGATACGATTCTTTTACGCAGCCCCCGATTATTTCCGACACACGGTGCCGACTATTACTATACTATTCTGCGACGAGCTAGGATGTTTTTTTAACTAATGGTACACCGCTCTGCTTAGATCCTGGAGCAGGACGAACAAGGAGTCGTGGCATGCATTCAGCAGACCAGACGTGATAAGCTATGTAAAAAAAAAAAAAAAAAGAAAAAAAATTAGTTTAGTATATTTTTGGGCTCTGAAAGTAATTGGTAGGCCTAGTTAATCCGAGGTACCGGGAGGTTGGAAAGCGGGTATTGTGGACAGTGACACCGACACAACACACCGAAATTATGGGGCACATAGCTCTGCCGTTAAAGGACTTTAGATGCCAAGTTTTGGTGGTATCTTTCGTCTTGCTAATGATGCGTAAGTCATTACTGTATATTAATCCGCACGAAGTTTTCGCTTATGACCGCTAAATAATTTATAACTGAATTTTCTTTTCTCACCGGTTTCTGTTTCGTTATCCGAGAGATGGCTGTGACGTCACAACATGTCTTGATACGCGGCATGAAAAAACAGCGATATAATCGCTCATTCTTTGTAATGATTCCTGTTTTGGGGCGCTTTGTCATTGCAGTGAGAATATCACAGCAATGAGTATATCGCTGTATTTTCATCCTTCTCGTGACCTATATACTTGAATGTAAAGTCAGCCATCGCTGCTCGGCTGTTGAAACCGAAACCGAAACAGGTGAGAAGCAAAATTCTACTCTAAATTAATTATTCAGCAGTCGTAAGTGAACGTGACGTGGCGATCCGTGTGCAGTAATGTCCTAGACATCATTACAAATGATAAAACACGAACCAAATATGAGGTGTCTATAGTCCTTTGAGAGTATGACGCGATAGAGTTTGACGCACACGGCACAGATCAACAGTATCCACTTCGAATTTGAGTGGTAAACTTAAACCACAAAAGGAGCAGATTTTGTCGCCTCAGCAAGCAAGAAATCTTTTATAGGAAAAAGCATGCTGAACCCAGCGTTTCCGCCGAAAGAAGTCCAAGAAGTGCATGGTATTTGCGCAAGGATTTACGAGCTTTAATCTTGCCTTTTGTATCCGAGGGTCTGCTCTTTGCCAAGAAGCGCAAGTGACGAGTGTGGTGGGCTATACATTAATGCAGAAATGCGTTTAACGGCTACATTAAGCTACCATAGCCCATTATGGTTCCGTCCACCAAGGCAGATCAACCGATCAACCTCGCAATGTCGACCAGATAACTGTCAGAGGATTTTAAAAAACTCTATTGGGTCTTTAGAGTAAGTGTTACATCAAAATAATGCCAGGTGAATACTAGATACTAACCGCGAATAGTCGTCTTAGTTTACTGCCACCAATAATATATTGCAAAGGTACAAGACTGTTAGCCTGGCAAAAATTAGTGCCCGTGCCAAGGGCGGACAAGCGGCGCCACTGGCGCATTTAACGCGTACTACAAATTTATTTAAATCGCGCTAATGCCTCTAGGTGGTGCCACTTGCCCAATAAGTTGCCGTATACTCGTTACTCGTGAGTCGTGTATGAACGTTTAAAGGAGCCAACATCCTACGAGTCCAATGTAAATGTATGGGGATATTATTGAGGAAAAACAACGCGCACTGGACGCGATCTTCGGAGATAGTTCGTCTCCCACCATCACACCGGCGCGTTGTTTTCCTTCCGCTTGGCATTTACATTCTTTCTCCCTATAATCATCACAGCACCAGTTCTGATAAAAAGATCAACCACAGAACACTAAAAAATATTATCCCTATGCGTTTACCTTGGACTCGTAGACTGTTGACTCATTTCGCTGTATCTAAAATGAGCCCCTCGTTTCCCCTTACTGTCTCCTGTTGTGTTATGACGCTATGAGCTCACATAATGGTATCGTCATCGGCGAAACCTTGTGAAAAGAGTATCTCGATTATATCTTTGGACAAGTCGTTTCCAGCATAAACTATACGTGTCATTTCATTTATATCACATTGTCTCTATCCGCCATCCTCAGCGATAGCACGACAGCACAGACGTGATTAATACTATAAGCTTGCTCAAAATCTGTTCTTGGTTTATGCCAAAAGAACATGGGCCAGCACGCATGCATTCGTGCACTGGCCCCCTATAGGCGCCGTGACCAATATAACGTAGCCGCTTGAGGGTATACAGCACGGGTTCAATTAGCACTTCCGCGCATGTGTTCAGCCCGTAAGTAGATGTGGAAATTAGGTGCGCTAATGTTTAACACTATGAGCTGAGATCTAGATCTTCTATTCCTGTTTTAATAACCTTTTTCACGCTTCATTTGACGCTGCCAGCACACACACACGCACACACACATACATACACGCACACGGGGTGGCGCAGTGGTTACGGCGCTCAACTACTGTTCCCGAGGACGCAGGATCGAATCCCGGCCTCGGCGGCCGCTTTTCGATAGAGGCAAAAAGCAAGGCGCGCGTGTGCTGTGCGATGTCAGTGATCGTTAAAGAACCTCAGGTGGTCGAAACTTCCGGAGTCCTTCACTACGGCGTCAGCCTAAGTTGCTTTGGGACGTTAAACCCCACGACCCCCCCCCCCCCCCCCCCCCCACACACACACACACACACGGACGCACGCATGTATTCCTGAATAAGATCGGTCTTTCGGTCGAAACGTCGAGTCAAATAAAATGCCTCCTTTAATGAAGTGTGCTTTATATACCAGGCACTTTCACTTCACATGCAGAATACAGCGCCAAGAGAATTTCGGGGATCATGCCCTGGAGTATTATATACCATTGCGGTATTATTCACATTACAATTCTACATCAAGAGCATGACAAAGAGGAGAAGTGGACAACGACAGCGCAGTTTTACTGTCCGTCAGCCTTTATTCTACATCAAGATTATACTACAATAATAAGCAGGACCGTTAGTCGACGCCGCGCGCATGACGACGACTCCGCCGCCTGTTGGAAACCCCGCAAAGCGCTGCGCCTCTCCTCTGGTTTGTGTACGCTTCTCAAAGCGCTTCTTTTGACAACGTGCATCGTGGATCAACTGGTTAGTCGCAAATTTACGTTCACATAGGTCTTTGGTGTAAACTAAACATCACATTTCTGCGTAGTTGGCGGCTCGAAAAGTATTAATTCAAAGTAAAGGAAGAACTGAAACCGAAACCGCAATTGAGGTCAGATATGGTTTGGTTTGGTTTGTGGGGTTTAACGTCCCAAAGCAACTCAGGCTAAGAGAGACGCCGTATAGCATTTGAGTTCTTATTGAGTTTGAGTTTATTTGAGTTCTTTTAATGTTTTAAATTTTGTTCTTAGAGCTTTAATTTCGTTTTAGAGGTGCAGACTATTTTTTGCAACAGCTCTTTTCTTGGATGTCTTTTTTTTTTCTTGTTTATCCTGTTTGTTTTTTTTTTTTTGTTTTTTTCTCAAATTTTCTTTTGTGAGCTTTAGTTTTGTCTTACAGGTGCAGACTATTTTTGATAGCAACTCGTTTCCTTGGATGTGATTTAGCCTTTTATTGTTTATTGTATGTTGTTTTTTTTTTAGTGTTCTCATATTTTGTTCTCACGGCTTTAGTTTCGTCTTCAAGTGCAGACCATTTTGTGTAACGTTACCCCTTTTCCTTGATGTGTTTATCTGGTCACTCTTCTAGTCATTTCTCTAAGACATGTTTATTCCATTATTTTTGTAGCCATTTGTTTTAAAGGTCAACATTGTCAAAGTCGATTTCAGAAATACAGTTGAATCCCGCCACAACGAATACCGCCACAACGAAATTTCCGCGACAACGAATAATTTTTTATTCCCCGCGAGTATCCTATAAGAATTAATGGCCTAAATTTCTCTGCACAACGAACCATTTTTGCAGAGCGTTTCCGCTTCAACGAAATTTTCGCGTTCAAAATCGAAACCGAAACTAGTTTTATTGGCGAGAAGTCCAAGTCAAATCCAAAGCCACATTAAGCATGAAATCACGTGATTGCAGTTCCGCCATTTTGGCTTTGTGTCGTGGTCGCGTTGTTCACTCGCTGCCTTTCTCTTCGACAACGACGAGTTTTCATCCGCAGGACACGATGGCAACGCAAGTGAAAAAACGCAAAACTCTTTCCCTTGAGCAGAAAGCTCAAATAATCGCCCAAGCAGAAAGCGGAAGGAAGAAAGCGGCAATTCCTGAAGACTTCGGAATTCCTGCAAGTTCGCTGTCAACGATTCTAGGCAATAAGGACAGCGTGAGAATGGCACTTGCTTCAGGCACATCCTCGAAGCACAAAAAGGTGACGCGGCCCCTCCATGAAGAGTTGGACAAAGCAGTGCATGCGTGGTTTGTGGAAGCACGAGCCAGCAACGTCCCCCTGTCCGGAAGCATCGTCCAGCAGAAAGCCTTGAACTATGCATGCCTACTTGGCATTGATGATTTTAAAGCCAGCATTGGCTGGCTAAACCGTTTCAAGGCCCGCCATAACATCGTTGGAAAAGTGTTGTGCGGCGAGTCAATGTCAGCAGACGTGGACGGAGCAGCTGCTTGGAAGGCGAGCAACATGGCCGGAATTTTAAGCAACTTCGCGCCTGCAGACATTTACAACGCCGACGAGACCGGGCTATTCTACGAGATGTTGCCGGCTAGGACGCTCGACTTCAAGGGGCAGCGCTGTCACGGCGGCAAACACAGCAAAAAACGCATCACAGTGCTGCTTTGCACAAACATGGATGGCTCGGACAAGCGTCCGCCGTTAGTCATAGGCAAAAGTGCCAAGCCGCGCTGTTTTAAGGGAACTCGTAGCCTACCTGTGCAGTACAAGGCGAACAACAAGTCATGGATGACCCGCGCTATTTTCACCGAGTGGATGATGGCATTCGACCGCGACATGAAGCGGCAGGGCCGGAAAGTTTGCTTGCTTTTGGACAATTGTTCAGCGCATCACTCCGACGAAGTCAAGCTCACTAACACGGAGCTGAGGTTTTTCCCTCCCAATTGCACGTCTGTCTTACAGCCTCTTGATCAGGGCGTGATTCTTAGCCTGAAGCGCGCTTACCGCGGGAGGTTAATTCAGCGGCTGCTTTTTAACACTGAAACCGGCCGAGACACGAAGGTGGACTTGCACGTGGCACTGCAGATTATGTCTGCTGCCTGGAGCACACTGGGGCGCTCAGTAATTGTGAACTGTTTCAGGCACGCCGGATTTGCCGAAGGTCGACCCGTACACTCTGCTGGCCTAACACCAGGCGTTACAGACGACGACGAAGAGGCGTCACCGGCTCCGGGGATCGCGGCCGCCTGGAAAACGCTGGGAGAAATAGGAACCGTGCCGCCTAATCTCGAGCTCGACGAATACATCGGCGCTGACGCTTGTGTTGTTATTCACGAAGATGTGAGTGATGAGCAGATCATAAAAGCTGCCCGGAATGATAAGGACTCTTCCTATGAAGAAGACGACGACGTACAGGAAGCGCCGGCTGCGGCAACCGCCGTACAGGTGATGGACGCTTTTGATGTCACCAGGAATTTCGTTGCTGTCCGAGACGACGACGTTGCAATGGGTTTGCTGACCGAGTGCGAAAATCGCTTGACGGCGTTGCTCGCCGTGAAGCGTAAGCAAACCAAGCTTACAGATTTTTGGCATTAAACGCCTTTGCTGCTGCTTGGGCAATTCTTTCTGCGTTTCACGTCAAATTTTTGCGATAACGAAGTTCCGCGAGAACGAATTTTTTTTCGTGCACCGTGAATTTCGTTATAGCGGGATTCTACTTTCCAAATATGTATATGTATTGTTTGATTTTTAGCTTGTTTTGTTGCAGTTTCAATAAACAGTCTACCCAACCTTATTGACTTGATTTTGCTGCTGGATGCCATTTTAAGCAATGTTCCAATGCATGATTAGATAGTCACCAATTTTGCTGCAGCTGTTAAACTGCCCTCCTACACCCATCTGCTTGCAAAGTGACATTTTTTAAGTCTGCACGATCCGATTCAAAATTTAAAGTCAGATAAGCTCATATTTTCATATTTTAACTTAGGTTCATTTATAAAATATCGCTGTTGGCTAATTATGTGTAGCCAAAAAGCGTGCACGTTGGGTATACCTGGTTTGTGTGTCGCTTCGAAGCAAGATCGAGCTTCCGGCTAAGATGAAAACGCGCGTAGCAGAAACCATGCGTCTCAATGTGAGTATGCAGATATTTGGCCTTTAGTGTCGAATCAAAATACAGGTCTTTGGTGACAATAACAGCTACAGGAAGGTCATATCTAGTGTCATTTGGCTTAAACTGAATGTCTATAACATGTCTCAAATGTCCATGAGGAAAGTCCACGGTACATACCAGATTACAGTTCCGGATGAGCTCCCGGTGGTCCACTGCATGCTAGTATAATGTCGGGTGGACAGATCTGGATATCCACTAGACCTGTCAAAGATCCAGTGATCTACATTTTTTAGATGTCCAAAGGATGTTTGTGGTTTACTGGGTAGTGGAGGACTCCGGAAATTTCGACCACTTGGGGTTCTTTAACGCGCACTGACATCGCATGAGGTCAGATATGCCTGAACTATTTGGTACAGTAACGGTAACGCTGTGAGGAAAGCCCGCATCCATACCGAAATGGCTGCTTAGTGTGGAGGAAGGAAAAATTGTCATTTCTTCCTCCAAGGCTGCATATAGACAGAGAAAGCTGTAGTTACATTGGGAGCGTAAGCCGCACTTACGCTCTTGGGACGTCATGAAAAGTGCGTCCGGTCGTGCAGCTTATATTGTGTATATAACGGCAGTAAAGCATCTCGAGTTGCAGGGAACGCCCAAATTGGCTGCTTTATTTGGTGGTGATACTGATCTTATACCTATTCAGAAAAGACAGAAATACCAAGTATAATGATGTTTCATATCTTTATTGTGAATATCACAGAACATTTGTCAACGAATGGCTCTATGCTTTTGTGCGTGAAAGAATGTTTCGCTGGGCGCGTCGTGTATTGTGCCTTTGTGTGTGTGTGTGTGTGTGTGTGTGTGTGTGTGCGCGCGTGTGTGTGCGTGTGTGCGTGCGTGCGTGCGTGTGTGTGTGTGTGTGTGTGTGTGTGTGTGTGTGTGTGTGTGTGTGTGTGTGTGTGTGTGTGTGTGTGTGTGTGTGTGTGTGTGTGTGTGTGTGTGTGTGTGTGTACGTCATTACAATGCTTGTCAAACACCGATGGGTGATTGCGTAAAGTACATCCGTCGATCACAAGAACACTGCAGTGAAAAAAAAAAAAGAGAGAGAGACAGCTTGGCGTAAATATGCTCTGCAAGTTAGTTTCGCCGGCGTAAAAAAACTGACAGCAGCGCCTTTAGCGCAGGCTTATAAATGTATCCGCGTCAAAAAAAGAAAAAACAGATGAAAGGACCACAGCGTCAAGCATATGCATGGAAGCATGAACAAACACAGAAATCAACAGATGGTACAAAACAAGGAAAAACAGGGCGGGTCTTGAAGTCTTGAAAGGAGTCGAGACAGATCAAGCCACGTAACTCAAATGCTGATATCACAGCGAGGTTAACCGCGTATGTCGACAGAGGGCGTGTATTGTGGCAGTTTCAAGTAGTCTCCCAAGGGCACTGTTGCCTAATTATTTCTGCTGCTAGAGCGAAGGTTGGATCAACAGCAACACTTTTATCTCTCCTAATTTTACTTAGACATTGGTGGAACGACTTACCAGCTTGAAAACACTATTGAGATGGCATAGAGCCTCGTTTGGACCTGTACTGTAATGCCACTTATCTTTGTTCACGTGCACATAATGTCTGATACCAAAGAACTGCGCGAAATCACACAAGAAAAAATAAAATACACGATAAATGCTGAGATAGTTACTCCCGCAATAAGTACAAACTGACGCGCAAAGGGGTCCGCATCATAGCGTCCACGGAACAGGCGCATGGAAGAAAGTACACCTTATATCTTTGAGACCTCGGCGACTGACCTCAGCAAGGATTCAAAAATGCCATTGCTCCTGCCGGCCTCGAACTGCAAGAGAATATAGCCGTTATTTTTCTTTTGTTTCGCTCTGTTTTGCTGGCCTGAAGGAGAAAAACAACTTTGAGATGAAAAGAACAGAAATAAAAGAAGGGCGAAGAATCTTCGAGCGCGATGCCAGGCCAACAATCAGGCACCTTTTTCCTGCCCGTCTACCTTGTGCCACATACCGATAAAGCACGTCGACTCCGCACCACGGCGACACAGCGAAGGAATGCCGCGAGAGCACGCACGGTGGCTCCTGCAGAAATACCGGACGCGTCACTCGACCGCGCGTCAGCCGCGCCAGCTTTTACGCTTCGGGTCGGCAGTAAACGTTCCTTTTTTCGCATTACGAAAAATGATTTAAAAAATACAACAGAAGAATAAGTGCTGCCGCTGAAACCGGAGGCGCATACTAAGGAATACCTGCGGAGCCGTCGATATGCTGACCTGCGATTCGTCGTGTCGAAGCAGTTAAGATACACCTTGTTGCTGATGTGACGAGCTCCATGCGTCCGAGAGAAAATACCGCGCGCACCACAATCTCTTTTGCGGGAAGTACTCAAACGGTACATTGCTCCTTGCACGTTTGTTGCCACACATTCCTTATTTCTGGGGCAGCGCTGTTGTTGCCTGTAAACGGGTCTCCACTTAGCAGATCCAGAATCATTTTTTTTTTCTTGCGCTACGGGGGTGCAAAAAATGCAACACTGCAATGTGTACCTTCGGACAAATGTCAGTGCTTTCCACCTTGTCGCTTTTAGCCGACGAACGAACAATGATTTAACGGACCTCTTCAACGACTACGCATTGGAAGGTCGTGCGATGTCATATTAAACGGCGAATGTTACAAAACGACAGCGTTTGTTTTTCGAGTTCGTCGGTCAGTCCTCCGAAACAAATCAAGTGTACCTAAAATGGAGGCAGCACATATTGGAGCAGCTCAGTCAAGCTGTATGGTAAGCAACTTGCATGCTTCTGGGTGAGAAGTGGCACAAAACAGCAATGGTCAGAAAACTGGCACTGTATTCAAGCTCGATCATGGAGCATAATATTCAAAATTTTTTACCAATTAAACAAAAACAGCTTCTGAAATTTCATATCCCTGGGCTTTTTGCCGAAGAAAAAAGTTACTTGCTTTTTTTTTTTTTTTGACACGAAGTCATAACCATAAATAGGACATCTAGCTGGCAGAGTGTGGACACTGGCATGAGAATTTCGACAAATGGCCCTTGGAAGAAGAAACATTTCTGCGGACAGCCAAAGGAAGTACAAGTGTGTATATACGTGGCTCAAGATACATTCCGCGCGGATGAGTCCAACAGCAGCCAAAGTCATCAGCAGGCGCGATTCCGTTGGACCATACGACCCTGGTTCAAATCTTCATGATCCACCGCCAGGTGAGAATCTCAAAGCTTTACAATATTAAATTATGCGCAAGAAAACAATGCACTTTAAGCACAACTGGACTTCACTCCTTTTAACTTTCTATCTCCTGCATCCCATTCCCCCTTTCTCAACTTATGCCTTGTGGCAAACTCTTCAAAAAAAAAAAAAAAAAAAAGTGCGTACAACGCGCAGCGTCCCCTTTTCGACGCACTGCATATGGGAGACCACTATTAAAGCAGACCATCAGACAACGTCGCACAAGCGGCATTTCATCAAAGAGAATTACAAACACGTATGATGACGATGTGCACATTTGCACGCAAAACACTTCGCAATAAGCGAAACTTCGAACAAAGCGATTTCACTGTCACGGGGGTCTGCTGCAACATGCTACAGACACCGATACATACACTGGTTTTTGTTTCACACCGCAACCGAGATCGAAAGCTCCATATATTGTATACAGGGAGTACGTATAACATACAACAGCAAGTTTGATCATCCAGCGTGAAAAAAGGCTTCATTCATAACAAAGGCATGTGCACAATACACGGCGAAGAGATACATTCAAAGATACCGAACAAAGCGTGCTACGTGCTTATGTCATCAACATGTCGTGAACGTGGTTACACTATAACTCTTGCAGGTATTCTATGTCTTCGCGGCAGAAATAGGTTTGATTCCTTATTATATGGAGGGTGTAACTGTTAAACGGACATTGGCGGCTTAATATACGTTAGGAAGGAGTTAGGCCTCGTGCAACAAAGTATTTACTTCGAAAATTCATCAGCCTGTATCATTATGCATTGCATTACGTGTTATTGCAGTTATTACAACAGGTCAGCTGCTATCCCATTCAAATGTGGTAAGTATATCAGGCACTTGAAATATATTGTGTTCATTTTGACAGTAACATCAAAGCGCATATTTCTAGATAGCGGACCAATTGTTGCATACTACACGGTCTGAATTTCCGGTTCTCCTTGCTAGTTACTTGCTCTTTACGAATGAGATCGCTCACTTCCCATGTAGCACAAAGTAGGCAATGAAATAGGTCCGCCATGGATCCAATGCGGGCAGCTCATGTGAGCCCATGCGGAATCAATGTAGCTTCTGCAACAAGTATCTACATCAGCCCTCAGTGAGTTACTCGCCCTAATCTGCCCAATTTGGGATATATGTCGGCAGTCCATGCGTAGCTGGCAACGTTGGGCCCACACTGTCCAATATGGGCAGCCCGCCAAGCGCCCTGATTGGTCCCACTTGGACCGTTTGCTCATTTCGTTAATTTTATCTCGATTAACCCTTTCGATACCGGTATTGAACTTATACAGGTTCGACCAAGGCAATCCCGTAGTATTTGGGCTTGTCAACGTACTCCCAAAGGAGGCCTATGTCGGTAGTCTGGTGACAGCCCCAGCCTGGTTGTCCCCATTGAAGCCTCAAAGCCCGGCATAATGCGCTCATTTTTCACGTCATATCGACGTCAGCAGTAGGTCCGCCTGAAATTTCCTTGTAAGCGCTGGGCATATACGAGCAATGCGGACTGTCTACACAGAATCCATGATGGGCCTATGTGCTGCAGTCGACACTGCTCACATTGAACTACGGTGCTTGTCGTAGTTTGGGCAGCCAAATATGTATGTGGTCCGGACTATAATCAAGTTTTGAGAGTCATTGTTCAGCATAAAGGCCACATTTAAGTTGAATGCGCCATCAAATACTGCATCTGCCCTAAACAATATTCGTCAAAAGATCGGTATGTGCTGGATGCATGTGGGGATGTGGACATATTAATATATCTATAGCGCTAGCAGCGCTAACAAGAGACCAATGTATATATACAGTATCAGCAAGGACAAGCCCAATTTTGGCTTGCCCATTATTTCGAACAGTGAACCGATGAATGCATTGATAGGGTTTTCCTGGTTCTTCCGACCGGTATGGGACCTACAGGGGCCCCGCATCATGTGCTGCTCTGGATTGCCGCCGATAAAGTTGAAGACGCACCGACATGCCGCTCTTTAGCAAAAAAAGAAAAAAAGACAAGTCGAGTAGAAGGGGACTGAACTGACCTTTTTCACATTCTCAAGGAACCTCACCTCGCTAGAGACGTATTTCAGGCATGCATAAAATATTGATAAGTGGCTTTTTTGCACTGTAAAAGTTAAAAACAAGTAATCCTCACGCTGAACTAATTTACTTTCCCTCGCAATAAAAATGGGAAAACGTCAACGGTTACAGACATTACACAGACACACACACGCACAAAAGAAGCCAGGTTATGACACGCGTTTCTCGCCTTAAAAACACACCTGGACGTAACAGGGCAAATGAAAACACTTCCTACATACGAATGAAACAGGGGGCAAACAAGGTTTGCCTCACTAACATGTTCAAAAGCAGCGTCTGACCAGGAACACGCAGATCGTATGTGGCGATATGCAATGTTTGGATCCCGGCATCTTTACGCCTGAACAACGCTTGAAGACGGCGAGCCCAAATCGTAGATATCATTTATAAGTGGTGACTGGAGTCTCTCATTGGATGCTACGCAAACCTCAATAGATGTATAAAATTGAGCTCTAAGAGCTCACAAGTCATAGGAAGGAAAATTGGCTTAAGTTGGGCACACGAAATTTTCACACGGTATATAGATATGTGTGTATATGAGCCAAGATAATCTACAGTTTTTTTTGTTGTTGTTTTTTGCGAAAACCAAAGCTCGCACTCACTGAGCAGACTCATATGATTCGCCGCTTACTTCGCATTGTAATGTATTATACGCTGTAGCCACAAAGCTCTTTCCAGCACACAGTGAACTCCAGCAAAAAGCGGTCTGTTTCACACAAAATATTACTGAAATAGCTTTACCAGTGTGCGCACGACAAAAGAAAGGCACGCGAAAATGGACACTTGTCGTTTTTTTTTTTTTTTCTCCAGTCGTTAGCTGAAAAATTCGCCGAAAAGCCTTTGCAGAAAAATGTCGCTAGCTTTTTGCTAATTTAATTAGGCGTCAAGTAGCTTCAAAGAAAGATTGCCTGAACAGGATTAATGCATCGGCTTTACAAAGCCCATTCCTTCGTGTTTTTGTTTTTTTTCGCAATTCATATTGCGCTTCTTTCGTTTTGAACGTTCTGCATATAACCTGGCTATTCGGCCCGTCGGTAAACACGCGGGGTTCATGTGGTAGTCGAAATATTTAACAAAACATGTTCACAATGAAAGGCGAAAACAATGATGTGTACATACTACGAGAAACATCTTTGGAGCAGCTCTCGAAAACCACATATAGCACACGCGTGTGCACACAAACAAACAAAAAAAACAGATCTTATTCGCACACTCGGTCAAAGGTACTAAGACCACTAAAATAAATTCATGTAAAAAAAAAGCAACATGAAAAAGTATGATGACATCAACCAGTGCGTGCCACCGACGTGTTCCTTCATTAAATTCATTAAATAGATCAACTTCCTTGAAAAAGAAGGTCAAGGCTATAAATTGTTCAGCAAACGCGCAAATGTCCTCATTCACCGCGCACTCACACAAAACGATATGACCAGTCCTATAGGGAACCGTGGGCGAAGACCAACTCCAAGAGAGTCAGTCTAGTCCTGCACGACGGTGTGATTAGACGCGTGGCTTGTCTGTGCAAGACTTACAGCCTGCACAAGACAAGCCGAAAAGAAATGACATCCGGGATGTGCTGGCCGCTCGACTTGCGTATCTCCGAAATGTCCTCTCCACGAGCTTCCCTGCGAAGTACCAACGCCATCAGACGCGCCCATGAGCGCGACTCGGCCACACCGGCACCTCAAAAGAAACCGTTTCAACAGCCGCGCCGCCGACCTGGTGTCTCACACTTAGGGCTGAACGCGAGAGGGTGATCGACAAGTTGAGACAGTCTTCAGGTGAAAGAACTTGGTCTTGGCAATTCTGGGGCGGAGCTGCCTGTATCGGGCAGCCGAACGCACACACCCTCGCGCCGCAAGACGAGTTGCAACGGCCCTGCGATGCACTGTCCGACGTCGTCCGCGGGATGGAACCATCGCGATGGAAACGTCTTTGTTTGTACTACAACAGCCTTCCGCACAGCGTCGGCGGAAGTCTGGGGCCCCGAGCACAGCGGGGGAGATCTTGGCCCGCGGCGCGTCAGTAGCATCCGCAGCGGTCGACTATCATGCCGGGCAGTACGCCGTAGACGATGTTGTGGTTGTCGTCGAAGTACAGCATAGAGATGGCGGAGATCTTGCGTGGAGCGCAGCACGGGCCCGGTGAGCCGGACAGGTTGACCTGTTGCACCACGTGCGTGTGCGGATACTTCTGCATGAACACGTAGGGGCACTCGCCGCTGCAGTAGTTGGCCTCGTAGCGCTTGGGAGCGATGATCCAGTCCCAGCCGAACTCCTCGAAGTCCACTGTGAGCGGGTAACGGCAGCAGCGCTCCTCGCTCGAGTTCTCTTGGCAGTTGAGACCCACCATGCGCCGCGTCCGGGAACGGCCGCCCTTGTCTACCATCACCACCAGGAAGGGTCTCTGCGTGTGGACGCCAAAACACAGTTCAGTACCAGTGTCGTGCGCAGTCCTCAAAAAAGGTCCTGCTTAATGCAGCGCACGACCACTAACAATGCTAAGTTCCGGCACAATGGAATGCAATGATCGGGTCCTAAAGCGCCCATCAACTATGTTGGCTATGCTTTAAAAAAAAAAAAAAAGAAAAGAAAAGAAAAGAAAAGAAAGAAAGGAGTTCCAAATTAAATTTGAGGCAGCAAGCACGGTTGTACCGTATTTGTTTCTGTGTGCACGTGCACTTCACTTGCAAATAAAAGGGGTCTTGGTGTCGTTCATCAGGTAATGTCTTGCTCAGTGGACTGATGGCGAGCTCTTGAAACTACCCCAAAGTCAGTTCCAATGACTTTAACCCTGCGCGGTACGGCACTGCACAGGAAGGCCTCATGGATGGAGCAGTCAATTTAAAGCCTGCCGCGGCAGACTAACTGCGCTTGATTTTGTTACTCGCCCCTCTGTTAAAGGCTATTCGGAAGCAACTCTAGAGCTTGCATGCATTCGACTCCTGGACATCGCAGTGCAAGCTTTTGCCACAGCACCCTCTATGCACGGGCCCGTGACAGCGCAGTGCAAAAAACCCACAGATCAAATTTTTAACTCAATGCAAACGAAGCGAGCAGGATAGACGCCTGGCAGCAGCGCAGACCGCCGCGCAAGGCGCCACTGCTTGCGACCGGGCTCGTTTGCTTACCAGGCACTTATCGCGATAAACGGCCAGCGGAACGCGACAGGGGACCAAGGACGCGCCGGCTAGGATTTCGGCCACGTCGCTTTTGCGACGAGAGGGGGAGGGGGGTCTCCCGCATGTATCCCCGCTCCGTAGCATGCAGCGGCCGCCTGATGACCGCCGGGTCCGTCCCTGGTGCGGGTCCGCGTGTCGTGCATCTCCCGATCATCGAATACTTACAGTTTTCGGGCTTACACGGGTCCCCTGAGTTCCCCATCACATTCGAATAATACCCGATGGATGCATATATTCCAAAGTGTACTGAATGGGAAATAAGCGAGGATCAAAGGAAAACGGGAAGTTAACTATGAAGCTTGGCTGTTCTACAAGTGAGAGAGGGAGGAAGTACAGGGAATAACGATGGGGGAAAAAGGGAGAAGGAATGCACTATATATGCTGCTCCTGCGAAATGCCGAGTATAGATACACAGCCTTCCTATGTAGTACTATAGAGACGTGCAGGGGAAGGCAATGGCTGTTGCTGTACATGTTTCTTTATATTTTAGGGTAATCATAACAATAAACTGGAGTACAGACGAAGAGACACGAGGGCGGGCATGCATATGCTTTCAGTTAGAGCTTCCGTATTTTTTTTTTTCTTCCTCACATATGAGCCAGGGTGCTGAATTGCGTCAGTTTCTCGTAGCACAGGATGCAGCTGCTTTTGCGAAAATTGTTTCTGACTGTTGAACCTCGCCAAGGAAATGTCCCAATTGCACGGGCCGATCCTGGAATTTCTGTTACTGATAGGGTCAATCGAGGCGAGGTCACTAGTTTTTCGGGTCTAGGACGAGCGTTTGCCATATCCTCTAGACATCCCTGAGCATGACAAAAAGATACCACACCCGCAAGGACTGCAGAGGAGTGGGCAGCCTCGCATACCACTGCGACTGAGCTGGTCTGCAGCGCAAGGACGCCGTGTTTCCCAAGCCGCTGAGTTGTGCTCTTCTAAATGCTCCTGTCAAGCGCTGCACGCTTATCAGTGAGTGGCGATGTCTGAACACTCGACGCCTGTGAAAAGCATCTCTGGCGGAGCAATTTCCGGCATGCCTTCGCAAGGCTACGCAGGTTTTTCCTCGCGACATCTTCTCTGCTTGCCGTGAGTTGTTTGTTGCTAAATACAGCGTATACACGCTTGCCAAGCACTTGGTGTTTGCGGTCTCGGGAGATAGACAAAGCTTTCTTCGCGAAGAAAGCTGTACGTTTCAAGCAATCAACAAGCAATAGGGCCTGAAGCGTGGATACGTGAAAGGCAACGCAAATGGCTGCTTGCGTAGCCGCTTAACTTGTTGGCATGCCGGCTTCATTCTGAACAAACATCTCCTCCATTATATTATACTATATATATATTAAGGAACAGTGCGCTGCATATAGGCAGACACTTCGGCTGTGTTACAGAACGGTGCCCGCTTGGGTCTCGGAAGAACTCTGGGCGGGAGCAACAGAGAGGAACACCTTCCGCTTTGTGGCTTCTATATACGTACAGGGCGCGGACACTTGCGCCTGAAATTGTGAGCGTTTGAACATAGAGATGTCGTCGTAAAAGGGCTATATATGTGTTTGGCTGTGTTTTAATGAAGCCAGCCACTAATGTTTTGTAAATTGTCTTTTTGAGATATAAAGGTGGCTTGACGGACAATTTTACCAGTTTTGGCAGACATCAGAAACCAGGTGGATAATGTTAATTAGTAAGCCGGTTTAGCTATTCTCTGATAATTAAGTAGAACTTGTTGCTGGGCTAGTTGGTTCATGATCGTACCGGAAAGTAAGCGCAAAAAAAAAAAAAAAAAGTGTCTCCTCTCTTGTGTTTGTCTTTTTTTTGCGCTACTTTCCCGTCTGATAATTAACTTTAAGTATTACAGTTAGGATCGTCTATTTACAATCAGGGATCAGTAGCCAGCCATTATTAATAGCCATATTAGTTTTTAGAATTTCGGAGACGCCATTACCCTCGGCGGTGTGCATGGCTCACCGAATTTTGGCCAAGATCGCGGGTAGAATCCTCGATCAAAAGCGAATAGAAAGAGACGTCACCCTTGTTTGGACGCCAGCCCACGCAGGCGTGCCTGGAAACGAGGCGGGAGTGCCACTGGAGCAAGGCAAACAAGAGGACCTGATTAACTATAGCGAATAACAACGCACTACAGACTGAGCAGGAGGTTACTATACCGCCACCAGACCCCACGTTAGGCAAAGAGGAAGCAGTAGCATGGAGAAAGCTACACAGACAAATACATACACGAACCGAGTTCTTGGTTTGGTCTGGTTTGGTTTGTGAGGTTTAACGTCCCAAAGCAACTCAGGCTATGAGAAACGCCGTAGTAGAGGACTCCGGAAATTTCGACCACCTGGGGTTCTTTAACATGCGCTGACATCACACAGCACACGGACGCCACTTCGTTTCGCCTCCATCGAAACGCAGCCGCCGTGGTCGGGATTCGCGAACCGAGTTCTAGTCAGTCATAAATGGCTGGAAATACGATCAGACCTATGTTCATTATGTAAGGGAAGGGGATCACTAGATCACATAATATGAGAATGTGCGAAGTCACCAGGCAAGGCTAAAATATAACTAAAGACACCTGGGAGACCCTTCTGCGAAGCTCAGACCCAAGAGCCCAAAGGGAAATTGTTCGACTGGCCGAAGATGCCGCCGGAGTCCAAGAACTACCGGCCATGCAACTAAGGCGACTGTCCCACCTTCCGGGTCTAAACCCCGAAGAGCGGGATAGTCACTCTGTTGGACAAATAAAAGTTCTCTCTCTCTCTCTCTCTCTCTCTCTCTCTCTCTTGCGTCAAAAAGTCGCGCGCATTAGAAAAACATGTTCTCTAAGCCCTGCCCAGGTGGCTCTCAGAACTTTAGCATAGCGCTATCGCTTACCGCTACCGTCTACCGATTATATAACGCGTCGTCAGCGCCGCGTGAGCTGAATGGCCCCCGCGTGTCGCGGATGCACCGGTATTTGACGGGCACCGTGAGCCATCTGGCGCCCTCAATTCTAGAGGGCACTTTGGACCACTTTAAGTTCGGTGACCATTATAGCGTGGCGGATCACAGCCCTCCACTACGACATCTCTATCTCCGTCTCTTCTTTCACTTCCACCTTCCTCCCTTCCTTTACGGCGTGGTACATGTGTCCGCAGAGAATTGTGACAGATACTGAGCTTTTTCTATTCTGTATATCAATTTGAAATGCCGCTGATGCCTGCCGCCTCCTTGAAATCTGGGTCTCTGTTTGCTGTGTGCAGCGTTCGAGGAAGCGCCAAAGGAAAGGTGCCGCACGGACGCCTCGGACGGACGTACGCCCGGCGGGGACAGCTTCGTCTCGCCTGGCGACGCGTCATGACCAGTCGTGACAGGACATGGCGCGCCCCTTGTCGAACACAACCAGCATTCCATTGAACGCATCAAAGTTCACCGGCGTTATATAATTCGTTTACAGGAAATTAAAAGCGCAATATCTGTCACTTGCGGAATCCCGCTATCCTCAAGGTGCACAAGAAGAATTACGATGAACGTTTCACGATCCGGGGCGTAAAGCGCTGGGATGGGGATACAAGGGATGGAGGTTCGATTCCCGGTGGAGACAAGGTTTATTGATTTATTTTTAACTATTTCCCTCGAAAGTCTGACACCCTCTGCTCAGTGCTGACAGCTTCTGCTGACATCGGATGAGGCATTAAATGCTTTCGCCTTAAAAGTCTCTATAGCGCGACTATACTCCTTCACCTCTGTCCCGCATGCGCTACATGCGTTCAAAGCAGATATATACCGCTCCAACCCGCGCGAGGAACAGAAGGTGGCGTGGCCGCACTCGTGGGCAACGTTCTACGGCTCAAAGCGACGGATAGGCGGGAAAGGGTAGACGGATAACGGTTCCTGTGGAAAACAGTTCAATTCAGCCGTTCGACTTCGCACCGTTTGTTTAACTTCCCTTTCACCTCACCGCAACCAAATACACAATGTGCGACAGGGACAAAAGCTTGTCTCCTTGCCTGCCCACCTATTCGCTGCATAGCCGCGGAAAGCTCTCCGTGAGCATTGTTTATCTGAGTGGTGCTGCCCTGAGGACAAGCAGTTCTCGTCAAAGTTTTTCAAAACATTACCGGCCATAGAAGAGCTGCGCCCCTCTGTTATTTCTATGTGCATTCATCTTCAAACTTCTCCCTTTCAAGTTTTTCACTCCTGTCGTTTATTACACAGTTCGCTGCATAAAAAAAGTGACTCACACAGACCCAGGGGAAGCCATATATCCCAGGAGCGTACATTTTGAACAAATGTGCCGCTATATTATACAGGTATGTCCTTGCGTATCTGACCACCAGTCATATATCGCCTCCTGCTCTCTCTCTCTCTCTTTCACACACACACACACACACACACACACACACACACACACACACACACACACACACACACACACACACACACACACACACACACACACACACACACACACACACACACACACACACACACACACACACACACACACACACACACACACACACACACACACACACACACACACACACACACACACACACACACACGCACGCACGCACGCACGCACGCACGCACGCACACACACACACACACACACACACACACACACACACACACACACACACACACAGGCTTCGTGGACATTCTGAAGATATATATAATACACTAAAAAGGGGGAATATATATATAGACATAGTTTGCTTTGACTAATGGCCGGGCCACGGAAACTGAAACAGGATGTCACACAACTTTCCCGATTATCCTATTTTATTCTAACAACAGTTTCGAACTGTGGACCGTCCTTTTTCAGGGTAGAATTGAGAATATATATAGCAGTCGAGCAGTTGCATATATGGTGCAATGGGCAAACGCGCGGTATGACAAAAATAGAATATATCACTCTAATATGCAGTAAACAATAACGCGGTCCGGTTTAATTCACGTATGCATGTATACAATAAAAAAAGAACATTCTCTGTGTTATTCTCCTAGTTGAGGTTATAGATCGACGAAACGAGAAATACAGATAGCGCGTTCAACAGCGAATCGCACTAACTTAAAATTTAACGCGCCACCTGTATCAAAAAACAAAGAGGGCAAGTATAGTGGAGATCTTTGGGCCATCCACGGAAACCCTATAGTTTTCTGAAAGCTATGCAGAAGACGAGAGTTCCCTGACCTTCAAAAGATGGAGTCACACACAGAATGACCGAGAAATAAACACCTTTTGGCTCCTGTGTTGCTAGCATACGTGTG
>NC_139345.1:120273668-120358668 GCF_055883805.1 Amblyomma maculatum | reverse complement strand
ATTTCTGCTGATATGTGTAAGACAGGTAAGAGTGCTTCCCCAAAAAGGTGACGTGTACACATTTTTGTTTTGCATATTTAAAGTCATGTTCCTTTACCACACCAGACGTCTATCGTATCCAAATCACCGTGCAAGCTTGCATATATGTCATGTGACTCTGTCTATAAATGTACACTTAGTCGTCTGCAGGAAGCTTGCAGGCGCGCATTGTACGCATATTATTTTCCGGGACACCGCGTAGCTCGAGGGCTATATAATAGCCATAGCACGTTTATGGGCAACTTTGCACCCTCGGAAATGATTGCAACGTGTACGGCTGTCACACCCATACTGTGGAGTGTACTATATTTACAGTCGCATACTTTTCGCGACTACTTTGATGCGTCACAGGTCTTGGTAGTACTCTGCATGCGGTTGAGCAAGCACCGAATTATTTAAAAGTCACTGGTTGTTTTTGTGGTGCATGCGCACACAGAAGGAAAGAAGGAATCCCTTCTGAACACCCCCTATGTATAGATCTGCCGACCACTTGTCTTCATATGCACTATAAATAATTACGACACTTCTATCTCATTCCAGTTCTTTAGTTCTCACGTCAGCTGCATCTCGCTTTACACGCTTGCACGCGTCCATTTCCACCTCTCGACTTCGCCAGGGTTTTACGAGACATCATAAAATATATATACAGGATGATCCGAAATATCGCGGACGTGTTGGAGATTTTTACGTGACGCCTCGTTGAAAGTAAGCATTGTTCAAGTATTATCTGGCCTCGTGTGTAGCGCTGGTGGCGCTAACGACTCGCGCAACTCCAGCGCTCCAGTGCTCAATGCGGGCCACCTGTCATACAAGCCGCGGCGCCGCGAACAGCGGGCGCATGTCGCGCCACCTACCAGCGACAGCACGCGCCGACCGCGGTGAGAGCAAACATGGGAAACACTCGACGCCAGCGGCTGCTGCAGGCCGTCATCGTCGCGTCGCAGATAGGCGACGCCCGGCCGCCGTTTTTGGCGCAAGTTCATTAAACCTTCGTCTAAGGTCATCTTACCCGGCCCGGGCGGGAACCGTCTCGGCGCGCGAGTCTTGGGGCGCGCTTTTCAAGCCGTCCCGTTATCTCGGAAGAAGAAGAAGAACGCAGACGGCGGCGCGCGCGGCGGCCGCGACTAAGGAGGCTTTTTTAAAACTTCCTTAGCCGCGACCCACTCGACGCGCCGGCGGACCCCCCATCGACTGTCTGTCTAGCCGACGGCGGGGAACGCGAGCACACCGGCGGAACGCGTGGGAAGCAGTCGGAGCATGCACGTCAAGGCCCAAGACACACCGGAGGAGATTCGTAGACGGCGATGACAAGCTGGGTCGCCGTGTAGAGTGTGTAACCTCATCTCTCTATAGTACAGCGTAATTGCCGGCTTACGTATACCATACCGCTCGTATTATACCTCGTATACCTTCGGCATGGGTTATGGAAATGGTAAGTCCCGTAAAGGAAGGGGTTTTCACATGCCTATACGTCCGTCTCGGTGAGCATTCAGTTTCGTGCAAAGACATGACCACATGCATTTGTCTGATCCGGTCGCACTGGTCCAACCTTTCGCTTTCATTCTAGCTGTACAGTTTATCGGTATATGGGACAACGCATTATAAACCTTCCGCGTAGTGCCTCTTTTCTATTATCAAAGTTGGAGATAAAAGACGCGACATGGTGCAATGACGAAACTAACGTATACTTAGACCGACGGGACAAGGGGAGAATAGGAGAATTTCGCAGATATAAGTCACTGATGTCACCGTTGTAAGGTGGTGCACACAATGAGCATGAAAACAAAAACGAAACAAAATAAAAGTCTATCAAGACTGCAATACAGACACAGGACGGCGTATCGTGTCTGCTCGTTTGGGATTTAGGCTCCCAAAGCGACTCAAACTATGAGAGACGCCGTAGTGGAGGGCTCTGGAAATTTCGACCACCTTGCACCATGCACTGACATCGCACAGCAAGCAGTCGCCGTGGCGGGATGCAATCCCGCGCATCCATGGGTACAGCAGTCGAGTGCCCTAACCACTGCACCGTGCAACGCGGCGGGGGGTGTATGGTATATACATTAAAAAATGCACTGGTGCAGCATCGCGCGCGAGCAAAAGAGGGTGCATGCATGAATGTGTATCGGCTAGCCGTGTGTTATACGCGAGTCGATTAGTATATACGGCACAGATTGCCAAGGAGGACGGACCACGGCAACTAAAATGACGGGCTACTGCTTGACATCCAATGCAATAGTCAACATATATATAGCTGCGACCCGAGAGCTTTTGCTCGCGTACGAATTGTCTCGTAAAACGAAAAATATCGATCCAGGAGTGCAGAGATATAGTGCAGAGCTGGCTTATTGAGAGCCGAATCACCTTTCGTACAGGTGGACAACGTGTCATTCACGACCAAGATGCGGCTCCCCTGATATCAAACCATGATAAGTGAGATAAGGGCGCCGAAGGAATGATGTCTCTGAGACAGATAAGACACAGTGGCGTTTGCTACAATCGTTACCGTGGAGAGGTTTCATTTGCGTTTTGTCTGGGTCAGGTGCAGGTGCGCAAATGCTCACCAGATAATGGTTATGAAAACATTTTAAGAAACTAAGGCTGAGTCAGCGCGTTTACAGAACAAATGCGAATGGTGCGCGCCATATATCGTTTGCGTTACTGCAGGTCGCACATAATCTGTAGCGTATACAGTCTAAATTGACCTATTAAATCAAATATCGCCTGACGTATATAAGCCCTATTTTAACCTATATACTTCGTCTCACGTGATGTTTGCATGTACTGCGAAAGGCACGCGACCTGGACCGGTCATTCAGAATCATGGACACGATTGTGCTCCGAAACGCTTCTTGCCCCAGGGGCACTATAATAGATTAAATTGTGCTCCTATACCCCAGCATTTTAGGGGGCGAGAGGCGCGTACGTCGGAGCATCATTTGCCTATAAACAGTGTGCATGATCCCAATTTGACTAAGTAGCCTTTTGCGGCGCTGCAAACATTTTGTGAGACGAAGAAGTATACAGAGTAGCGCGTCTCCGTGCCTCGAGATCAATGCAGGGTCCAGGTGGATTCGATTCGCGTCTCGAAGTGCATGCTGTCCAAGTTGGCGGCTCCTACCGATTCGGCCATGCGCTCTCGTGACTTCACACAAGCCGCACCTATAATATATATAGCAGTCAGCGACGGGCCATGAACCTGCTACAGCAGCACCTTGCCGCTGTGGGTGGACATCTTAGATCAAAAGCCCAGCTCCTGAACGATGTTGGCGCGAAATTTCGAATCGCTCATCAGCCTGGATACGTGCACCCCCTGAAGGGAAAATTTAGCTGTGGTTTAGCTTATGGTTAAACCTTGGATTTACGCGAGAGCTATCTGCATGGCTAGGTTCGGCTTGAAAGTAAAGACACGACTTTCGTACATAACAGTTTACTCTATGATTTGAGCTCTGTTTATTACTACTGTTTATTACTTTTGATTACTAAAGAGCGATGAGCCGAAAGCCTCCGAAGCCCTCCACTGCGGCACCTTTTTCTGTTTTCACTCCGCACGTTCGCTATGACGCGATAGTGCAAGCTACCAGATATAAAGCCCCGTTTTAACCGAGCCGTATGAACATGCCTACGTGGCCTGGATAAAGTGAATGCAAAGTTTTTACAGGCTGATTGTGATATCACCCACCCATGTGAAAGGAGGAGCCCGAGTTGGCAGCTCCTGCCAAATGTAATGTCAGGATGCTCTGTACGTCCAGTTAGTGTTCGGCCCTGTGTCAATTGCCAGCTACCGCCTCCCACGACTACAACAACAACAACAACTACTACTACTACTGCTACTACTACTACTACCACTTCTCAACGGCTCAAGGTCAGTGTAACCACGGCCAAGGTGCGACAACGAAAGTACGGTCACGCGGCGAAGTGGCTATACCGTATAGCTATCGCTACAAAAGGCATCTCCCCTATTCCTCCATTAAACCCGGTCATGTGGAAGCAGCAGCCACTAATTTCCGCAAACTCTCTAATGTCATCCGCCCACGTGACTTTTTTTCTGCCCCCTGCAAGTTTTCCTTCACTCACGGCCTCTTTCCCATGTGGGTGCCTGCGTGTTAGCATGCACGACTCAATTTTTCTCAGTGAGCGACGTGGGTATGCTGTTACAACATGAACTGAAGGGCTAGTTGGTCTGACATCTTCAAGTGGTGCAGCGAAACGGCACTATGTCTGTCCCATTCTCTATAGGATTCGTGCCGTTGCGCTGCACCACTTGAAGATGGGTATGCTACGCGGTAATGTGCACACACCGACTGACAACCTCTAGCGAGACTATATGGCGCCGTGCAGGAGAGCAGCCACGCACGGTGGAGCCTGCTAGGCTGCGTCCTTGTGCAATCTGGCATTCCGCGGCATTCCGCGGCCGCCCGGAAGAATGCGTGAGCTTAATTAGAGCCGTGGGCACGGCGTCCACCGGCCCGCATGCACGCACGCGGGCTGCGTCGTTATTTAGAGAGCTGCACATAAGCAGGAACAGCAATAACCGAAGAAAGGCGGCAGGAGCTGCGCGACAGCCGCGTCAGCGTCCTCACGGCTCGCCGGCGCGCGGGATCGGATGTCGCCAAAGTCGTCCGGAGGTCAGCGCGTGCCGCCGACCGCGTTCCCTCCTCGCTAAGCGCTTCTAAAGAGATGGCCCGGAAGCCGACCACACCGCCACGATGTGCTCGCTGTACGATGTAGAAGCAATGGGAATGGCGTTTAAAGAGAAGACGTGCGGCGGTAAAAGCAAAATCCAAGCGCCGACCGCACAAGTTCCGGGTGGACACGATATCAGTGAATCGTATACTGTGCCGCGTTTCTCTTCGTGCATTGTCGCAAGGCGATTTAGGAACCGAACCAATGCCCAACTATTCGTGCAATCTATGCATGGTTCCGTATTCATTGCACAGTTTGACGACAGGTGCATCGTGAACGCTGTATATAGCCAAGGGGCACTTTGAACATGGTTTGACTGTATTTTGTTATACACGTACGTTTGGCGAAATGAGCTCGACAATCCAGGAGGTAACACCTCCCGCAGCTGTCAACAGGCGACTGCACGTAGGTACAGGAAGAGGCGTTATAGTTCCTGTCAAGACTATATAGCATCAGTGGCGAACGTTGCCTCCTGCAGTGCACGGATTCTTGAGGATACGGCATGCCATAAGCGTTTAGAAGCCGCGCTCGCTTCGGGCCTCCTGAACCTATATGGGAACTTTGGCGCAGAACAGTGGGTCCATTCACCCTGCAAACATGGTTGCAGCGGCGTTCATCAGTGATTCGCCGCGCTAACACCTAGAAGGACAAGAAACACAACAACACAGAGCTCGCCTGTTTCTTGTCGTTCTAGGTGTTAGCGCGTTGGACCACTATGAATAACCAACAAGGCCCGATTCTCGCCATTTTGGCGTTCATCAACTGACCAGAGCCTCTCTTCCTAGCGGCGGCTCGGTGATGGCGTGAACCTTGCGGCCCTCGGCGTCGTAGGCGTGCACCACGAGACCCAGGTTTTCCCTAGGATGCCGGAACCAGTGCGACACCAGCTTCTTGGCGTCCAGCTGCACCCAGAAGCCCCGCCGTAGGTTGCCCTTCTCTTCCTTCGTCCGCACCTGTGCAGGGAGCAAAAAGAAAAGCCATTACGAACGCACGAGAAAGTGTTTCAAAAAAGGAGCCAGCGCAAGCTCACGCGTGCCGCGAAGAAAGGAGAACCCGAGAGGTCACGCACTCGTCGGGAGCAGATAACGAGTCTTGCTCCAGAATACTCCGCGCTGCGCGCACCGTTCGACAGCAGCCAATAAAGAGCAACCCCGGTAATTAAGGTACAGGGAGAAAGGGGAGAATGGGCATCGGGCGGCATAGCGGGGTGGAGGGCGAACAAAAGCGGGCCAAGAGGGGAGGAGCCCAGCTGTCACCATTCTTCAAGAAAGCGCTCAGCGTAACCGGTTTACGAGGCGCGCCGAGGGCCTGGCGCCGCAGGAGGGGAGCCCGGAAAGGGAATGATAAACGCACTGGGCGGGAGGCCATGGCAACCGGCCTTTCGACGCAGCCCTCTGCTTGCCCTTGCGAGCGCTCCATCACAGCAAACAGCAAAAGGTTCGACAGCTGAGATGATTACAATTACCATATCGTGTACCTTGTCACCTCTACCGGATTACAGGGACCCCATGCACTGCCAATGTGCACGCGCTGATTGGTCCTGCCGACGCTGGAGACGTGTATGCAGCTGCTAAGCGCCTAGCGCCATCTGGCGCTCTCAAGGCGACCTGTGCAATGAAGGCGCGCAGGCTCCCGGTACTGCCGAGACGGTGTATTGTGCACTAAAGGTTAGATTCATTTCTTTATATTTAGTTCTGAAGGCAAAAGGGCTCACGATATGCATGTCTTGAAGGAACCGGTCACTTTGAAGCAAAGCTGCGATCGAGACTTGCACGCATAAGACAGTGCGTCAGCATAGTGAAATTTCCTATTTTTCAGAAATTCTGGATGGTCTCCGGGGCTAAAAGCTGCTCAAGTGGCTTTACTGAGGCTCAGGAGACTGCTTCACGACATCAGCTGTTTACATTCCAGTATACAAAAATCTTGGCACCGATAAAAATATATTGACAAAACTTTTAAAAACATCAAATCAAGCACAAAATATTTCCATGAAATAACATTTCGAAACAATAGCATAACAAAAAAACAAGCAGGTATCTCATAAAGAGCCCCCCCCCCCCCCAAAAAAAAAAAAAAAAAGAACGACAACCTAATCCATATACAAAATACAAGGACGTAATCTTTATAAACTATTCAAACCAATTGTATACGTATGAATTTGTTTAGTAATGATGGACGATTATATGACAAAGCTTGCTGTTTACATACAGTAACGGGGGAATTTTCCATATATCCAGAATGCTGATAATAGTTATGAACTTAACTGGCTTACCCAATTGTCAACCTTAGTTCTCACCAATGCTCTTCAACTCGTCCCGCCTGCAATGACACCCCAAGTTCTGCTGTGACGTCACTCAGTTCTTACAGTGCTATCGTGCTGTCGAGTCTTCCGTTACGATATCAAGGCTTCAGTGGCCCTATCAGTAGTGCCAAAATTTGTATCACCCATGACTACACCGGATATGCCTTTTTCCATGCATGTTTCCCTATCCCCAGTCAACGTTAAGTGGTGCATATGCGAGAGGGGTCTCAAGTAGGAAGCATCGCAAGAAACTAAAAATGGCGCTGTTTTTGTGAAGATAGCCTCATTCGCAGTGCCTTTCTTTGCTTGGAAGGAAGCTCTCGCCCGCGACACGCCGGATGATTGTACAAGATTGTGGTTGCCCACGCGCGCTGATAGCGACTACGGCAGAGCGAATAACCGTGTCAACGGACTAGTGCACGGGACCATTGCCAGGCTCGCGCGGCGCCCTCGAAACTCATGTTCCTGCCACGCAAAAAAAAAAAAAAAAAAAAAAAAAAAAAAAAAAAAAAAAAAAGAAAGAAAGAAAGAAAGAAAATTAATAGGTTGGTTGGTTGGTTTGTGGGGTTTAACGTCCCAAAGCGACTAAGGCTATGAGAGACGCCGTAGTGGAGGACTCCGGAAATTTCGACCACCTGGGGTTCTTTAACGTGCACTGACATCGCACAGCACACGGACGCCACTCCGTTTCGCCTCCATCGAAACGCAGCCGCCGAGGTCGGGTTCGAACCCGGGAACTCCGGCACAGTAGTCGGGCGTCTTACCACTGCACCACCCCGGCGGGAGGAAATTAATAATAATAACAATAATGTACTGTAACAGCATATATATTAATAATGTACTGTAACAGCATATATATTTCAAACGGCGTTCCGGTATATATAATCGTGCCGGAACTGCAAGACGCATTCCAGGTTGCGCGCGGTGCATTTTACTCCTTGAACACGACTAAGACCCAGGATTTGAATCAAAAGTGACTAATATGAACACCGAGTGCTGGCACGTTCACGACGCGGCAAATTCTGCTTCGGATCGCCTGTTGATGTTTGCAACACGCCATCAGTAACAAATATTTCGTCTTATAACTAAACGTTTTAGCCGCGTTGTTTGTCGCTACCAGGCGCATGGCTTGGTGCGCGTTTATTACCCACTATCAACGCTTTATTTAGTTGGTATATATAGGGCAATCATGTATTGGACAACTATCAATGTATACAGCTCAGAGCACTGGACACGATATTCAGAGGTCGATGGTTCGATTCCCATCATCGCGCGTTGTTTTCCCTTCTACTGTGTATGTAATTATCTTTCTACCTAAAGCGATTACAGTACTAATGCAGGTCAATCGCAAAAGTAAAATTTAAAAAATTCGAGGACACTTCGGCGACTAAAGTGGTGTGCTGCATTCTGCTACGCGATTGTTGCGCATGTAGCGATGAATGCTGCTATGAGTAAAGCGAGCGAATACTCTTTCGCATTCTGCGAGTGCATTTATTCAGTGAATTCTGCTTGGCAGCGAAGAGATCGCGCTCCTTGTATCTTCGCAGATGTTCTACGTTTACTGTTGTGTGGTTGATTTTACCAGGTGTACGGTATTAATAATTGATTAATTACGCAACTGTTACTACTGAGTAATTAATGACCAATTAAGTAATTTGTTATGAATTAGTAATTAATTAGTAATCAATAATATATAACTGATTAATCCTTAATCAGAAATCAGTGATAATTAGTAATTAGTCATTATTATTAATTGGTAATTGATTGCCACATGGCCATATAAGGCACGCATTCGCGCATGCTGTAATGGTGCTCTGTGATTGGGCGAGACCTCCATGACGTCATCCCGTCTCGACCAATCAGAGCCGCCGCAAAAGCGTGACACTTTTGTTGATGACAACGATGAGCAATAAAGGCTGTTGCCTTAAAAATCACCTACGCTTGCCTTGGCCTATAGCCGATCGACTGCTGACTTCTTTCATTCGTGTAGCATAACGAGCCCATATATATATATATATATATATATATATATATATATATATATATATATTGTGTGTGTGTATGGCAAACAATACTTGGAGAGAGAGGGAAATAAAGCGCACCTTGACGAGGTGCATGCCGATCGCCGACCGCGGCGCCGCGTCCCTGGCCACCTGGTAGAGGGTGACCCAGACGGCCGCCGTTGAAGACAGCGACTGGTTCGAGCTGACAAACACCCACAGGTGCGCCCTGGACACGTGCAGGTTGAGCGCCGCCTCCGAGAAGCGGAAGTGCACCGCCTGCCACTCCGGAAGCAGGCCCAGTTCAGGGGGCGCTGCAATGAGGAGAAAACAAGAAGGTGGCGTCAACCAGTGCTGCACGCCGATTCCCAGCAACCTTTAATCAGTACCAGGCGTTCTTTTTTTTTTTTTTCGGACATTTCGCAAACAGCGCTGATTTGAGAGTGAAATTATAATACCGTGCACGTTTTCAAATTATAGTCACTGTTGCTTTTGTCGATGACGTACAATGTCGTACACGCTCATAAATAAATGTCTGCGTACCTTGCATTCTGTGCACTTTGAAGCAAGATTGACGTTTTTTTTTTTTTTTTGCGCATTTGAAGAGGATGCATGGATACTGGGTGTGTATGAGCAATGATATTGAGGCATCGCGAGTACATAAGAAAACATCCGCCCTCTGACTCCTCCAGCAAGAACATCAAGAACAATGATCGGAACCCAGAGCTTTCTTCTATTATGTTTTCATTTAATTTAGCGGACAATCGGCTGAAATGTGGAAAAAGGTATAGAACAAGGATATACATTTAAGCGAACGAGAAGTTGGCGCCGTGTATCTTTTTAACATTAGTCCCTCGTGCTTTTTTAAATGTCTCCTGTAATGTTTGTACCGACCATTGCATGACTGATCCGTCCTTCATTCACTGTATCAAATAAATATCCAAGGAGAACTCACCATTGAAAGTAACGTGACAACTCGATCGCTAGCTCTCATCTCTCCACCCGACAGTAAAAAAAATATCCAAGGACAACTTGCAATTCAACTTAACCTCACAACGCGTCCTTTGCTGTTCTCATCCCTTCTCCCGACAGCGAACGCAAAACATAAGCATAATTTATCTCCGAATCACAAAATAGTTTCAGCTGCGTGTTACAAGGTTCGATCCGTAGTTTGCATACCATGGAAGCTTGTACAACTGTCTTGATATTTTAATGAAGGTGCTTCGCACACACAGCGCTTCGCAGTGACATCGCAAACCTCCATATAAATGTATACGTACAAGAGAGATTTTTCTCTATCTTAAACATATCTTGTTCCCAAACTGCTTCTCCCTGCACGCCGTGCACATCGCGTATGCCAAGCAGGTGTTGCTTTTGCAAGCAAAACTATACTGAGCGGTCACGGATTTGAGCGGTAAGCGATCAGTCGGAGGGTGCAGTGTCACTCGGAATTTCGCGCAACGCGACAAGGTATATATATATAACGCAGGACCAAAACCAAACGCGCGCGTCGTCCTTGGTGCATTTAAAGCGCCGCTAAGCAGGAGCGACAGCAGCAGCACGCGCGAGAGCAATCAACTCGATGCCCCCAGCGCACAGCCCGATTAAGGCGAGATGGCCGACCCGATATCTCACGCACGCTGCGACCCTGCAGAGCCGTCCGGCGCCAAACCAGCGGTAAGCTAAATAACGCAACGTGACAAGCGCAGAGCAGCTGGAGGGAGGAGAAGGGAGCGGTGGTTAGAATGCACGCCGCGCTCCGCGCGGAGCGTTGTTCGTGACGCCCGGCGGAGCAGCGCAAGATCGCAGTGCACGGCCATGTATCGCGCACCCTCCATCCGCATGCAAACCAGCGGGGGCAAACCTGACGACAGCAGCCCCGAAGATGCGGCGCCGATAACCTCGAACGCCGCATAGGGGACAGCGAACTTGTCCGACGTCGACCGGATCCGGGGCACTGCGCAGCTAACTCGCTGTGCGTGCTTGTGCACATCAAACGCGTGCACATTTATGTGGCGCAGCCCGAAAAGGAGACACGAATCTCTGACCTCAGGCGCACGTGCTCACGATCACCTGCGGCGTAAAGCTTCCAACAGCCTTGACAGCGGCGCAAACATATCGCTCCTTTGCTCATTTCGAAGTGCGTCGAGGTTTGTGTGTATACATACAAACCCCCTCTTCTTCACCCTTGAAGCTGGAAGAACGACCAGCTGGCGCGCTCAGCGGGAGTGGGGATTTATTGGAATTCAGGTACCGCGCGCCTGTGTGTCGCCTGCTGCCTTTCTTATCAGAGTGAACGATCGGTCGCGTATACATACGTACCTACGGGGGCATGTTTCTATAGTTGTCGCCTCCTTACATACGTGTTCTCTCCACGTTTCCAGCGGTTGACAGGCGAATTAAGTGTATACACTTTCGCTCCTGTTTTTTTTTTTTTCCTGTCTTTCTTTCTCGATTTGCAGCGCGCGCGCATCTTTTAACTATATATATATACACACATATATATATATATATATATATATATATATATATATATATATATATATATATATATATATATATATATATATATATATATATATACATTTTCCTGAACATACATCTGGGGGTAACGAAAGCGAGAAGGAAAACTACTACTCCGTGGGGAAACTGTATGCACTTCTGCAGGTTGCCGCGCGCTCTTTCGAGATTCTTCAAATTACAGTGCATATAAATGAGAGCCTTGAAATTGCACGGGATCACTTAAATAGAAACAAAGCAAGCTGCACCTAAGCTGCGTGCTTTCCAGATTGCAACGTGTGCTTGCGAACTTTGTACAGGATGCCGGTTTGCGAATCTCCACATTCCCGCAAGGAAAAAACAAAAACAAAAATGCGGGCCCGTAAGATGCCGTTTTGCACTAACAAACCAGCTTACTGTCAAGGTTTGCAACTAAAAAAAAAAAAAATTGAGATTCCAACGCTACGAAAGCGGTCACTCCACCACATCGCGCGCACAATATCATGCAGGTTGTCTCACATAACTTAAGGGCAGATATTAAAAATCAAATGCACTTCGGAAGTGAATGACGTTGACGCTATATAGCCTATATATTGTGACATATATGCCCTGCATCGCTGGATGTTGAAGAAGACAATGATCAGAAACAGTGATACAGAAGACGACAAAGTGGTAGCAACGTTTAGTGAAGAAGGTTGACGCTGCTGTGATTCTGTGCTTTGTGTGCTGCGTCATCCTGGACTAACCTTCGTGCACTAACCTTGCCACGTATCATCTTGGTGGAGGTGACTAAAGATCCCCGTGTGCACACATAAATCCATTTAAGCAGCCGAAAGCTGGATTTGCGCAGTGGCCGCCACCTACCATGGGATCACAACGTCAACAACGGCCAATATGACCTCTGAGGCAGCTCCTACCACCGCAACAACAACGGCGCAACCACTCGTCCTCACAAAACTCCGCCACCCTCCCATCTTCAATGGCGAAGACAAGACAGATGTTGACGACTGGCTGGATGAATACGAGCGATGGAGCCGGAACAATCATTGGGACGCGACCATCATGCTGGCCAATCTGATATTCTATTTGGCGGGAACCGCTCGCACGTGGTTTCAAAATCACGAGCACGAGCTGGTGACCTGGGAAATTTGCAAGCAAAAGCTTCACGACTTGTTCGGAAAGCCCATTGGACGGGCTCTATATACATATAGCAACACTGTCTCTATCGTTGCTTTTTTTATGTGCAATATTAAAGTAATGATTGCAGACCGCAGGCGTGAAGCGTAAAGTTGCAAAGCACTTAAGAACCCCTTTTCTTTTTTTCCGCGTTTCAAATGAATCCGTGAAGTGTGAAAAAATAAGAAAGGAAAGAAAAACAACGCTCTGGAGCGCATTGCTACTGTGTTCCTCTAACGGTGGCCACGGGAGAGCGACAGGGTTTCTTGCCCGGAGGCTTTTGTCGCATGACGGAAGAAATGCAATGCTGGTCGAGAGTTTCTCATTGCAAGTATATTATAGTGTAAAAAAAGAAAAAAAGGCTGCTTTATCTTCTCTGTCAGGTAGCAGGCCTCGCAACCGGCTTGACGCCCTGCCGCTTCCCCGCAACGGCAGTCGCATTGCAGCTGAACAATTGTTCATTCAGCGCACGCTTGAGAGTAAGCGCAATAGCAGTGATCAGGAGATCCCCCACGTGTCTTCTTTCGTGTTTTTTTTTTTTATATTTCCAGGGCTTTATTCGGATGAGACATATTCTATATAGAACCAACTTATTGAGCGGTTTCTAAAGGTGCGCACTAATTTTGATTACATCACTTGCCGTCCGCAATCAATATTTACAAAGTTGAGTCATGCGGCACAATTAGTCAGTGAAGCATAACATAAAATATAGCCCGAGTTACTCTAGAGGTACCTTCAACATCATGGAAACTTCAATCTGCGAGCCCCCCCCCCCCCCCCCCCCCCTCTTTTTTTTTTTGGGACGACCTTCAAGCTATTGATGTCATTGAGTAGCATCGGCCATATACTTCATGGTAATGATACTCAGCTTGGGTTTGTGAGCCGGACAACCATACGGAAAATACAGAATGCTTTGACGTTGCTCTGTGTATACTGTTCCTAGGCTTGTCCCTGTAGTCTTATTCGCTGTATACGGTCCATCTCAAACTATAGTTATCGTGTTTAATGTAATACATGATGATACTAAAGCCTGTACAGTACCTGCCAGGTCAACAATAGTTATGTTGTCCAATATAGAGTCGAACTTTCTCAAAATGACTTTGGGTTCCAGCGATAGCATGTAATCCGAGACTACACGGCATGCAGATGTCTCTGCTTTTTTTTTTTTTTTTTGAGCTCTGCGTTCCATAAACGTATATGTATGTGACTGAAAGCCTCTATACGGCGCCATCTGCATGCATTCAATGAAAATTTTGTTTCCTAATGTACTTAGCTAATGCTTTTTTTTTTTTTCTTGCTTTACAGTTCCCTCCCAATGCAGATGTGGGAAAGCATTGTAACAAATGTTTCGCTCTGCTTTTACCTATTCGAATCAAATGAACAGGAATAGTGTCCAATAAGTGGACCCTTTCCTCTGATTTAGCGGCTGGCAGGAAGGTCCTCGCGTAACAACAGCTCAAACTGAGAGGTGATCGTGTAAGCCCAAATGACGCCGCACAAAGACGGGCGGGAAGGGGGCGGAATGCATATGCCGCGTCTCTAATAGGTGTTTCTAAAGGCACTAAAAAGTCGCCTCCTCCACGCTTTGGGGAGGGGCTCATTATGGGATTTTCCGGACAATAGCACTGACGTGGCTCGGATATGCATCTTGTTGCTCTCCACAGCCGTTTTGACCAAAAATCGCGAGCGTGCTCCTGACAGGTCATGCTCTTGGCAGGCGGGCATGCTCCTGTCAGACGACTCTGTTGGACACGGGTGGATACTGATTGGTCGGCCGGTTTTGTGGCGTAACGAGACCACGTGACATGGACGAATTTGCAGGAGCTGCCAACTCGGGCATGTGTCCCTATAGCTGGCGGATATATGCTAGAGTGTGAGATAATAGAACTATATGAATTAATGATTAAGATCCATTAACGCTGTCACGTCATTCCTTCGAAGGCGGAGCCTAAGTGCACGCCCCTCCTCGACGTCACGTGAATACTGGAAATTTGCCGGACGGCAGGAGTGCCTTACTATAGTTACTACTGATGTTCGCGATGCGAACGCCATGTTGTTGCGCGCCGTGGATGCCTGCAAATGAGCGCTGCGCGATATGTCGCCACACGAATGCTGCAGCAGGCACGCGAGCGGGCGGAGGGTGCTTTATCACCAAGCCAGCTTTTTGTAGCGGAAGCTGGCGCGTGCGCCCCACGCGTTAGGCTCCGCGCGAAAGTGAAACGCGATATGCGATGCATCCTCCCCTTCCCAGGCGGGGGGTCGGCCAAGACAGTGACTCTATAGCAGCAGCGGAGCAGAGCGGTCCATGCACGCCTCGATTCGCCCGTATGGCAGGGCGCCACGACATCGTGGCACCCCGCTTGCGTATGCAAAATGGAAGGGGCATTTAGCTGTTGCGCAGTCAGCAGCGGAGCGTGCTGACGCCGTTGCGGCGGGCGAGAAATCGCACGCGGGCGTCAAGGTCGCGCCTCAGGCCGCAAGGCACGATGCCACGGGGTCCGCGCGGAGCTTTGGCTGAGAGCGCACAATTAACATAGAACTGTCAGCAGGAACAACCGCGCTCTGTCAACGTTGGCAGGTTGAAGGAGGCGCTTTCCTTTCATTTTATTGAGTATCATTGCGTAGTTCATGCGCACCGCGTAGGGAATGTAGGAGCAGAATGTGTCCACCTGTGCAGCTTATATCGAACATAATAGCCACAAGTGCTATATTGCTCAACGGCTTAGATCGAGTATAATTTCACTCCACTAATTGTACGTCTTAATTGCCGTTAATTATTTAACTGTAATTCAACTGAAATTTATGCTATTGTCTTATATCGTTGGATATATATATATATATATATATATCTTATGTTGGGTACAATTGCGCTGAAATGATAGCAGGCATTAATTATTTACAATTAATTAGTTGTGTGATTAAACATTGAACTTCAAGGATCAAGTCATATATCGTTGGATAGCTTATTTAGAATATAATGGCTCTGTACTAATTAAAATTATAACAAATTACTGCTAATTAGTTAATTTTGATTATAAATTGAGTTAGTCTGCAACGTTCAGTAGTTGAAAAGGTCTCGACGAGTATATATAGAACCCAAAATTATACGCTGACTATACCTTGTAAAAAACATGTAAAGTCAAGCGTAAACCGAACTAATACTAATTTAATTCGGTTAAAGAAAAGAAAACGCATTACAGAAGGGAAACAGTAGCCCTTCATGTGTTTTTACGTTCCCGTTTTAACATCGTCCCCTCCAGCAACGCTTTTTAATAACTTGTGTGCTGCGTTATGTATACATCACAGGGCGGAATTTTGCTCCCTCACTGGTTTCGGCCAGAAGGGCGATAACAGGGGCACGATCGATTCAGGGGCACGAAAGTGTCACTCACACTTTAACACTCACGATTGCGCTCTTTCTGGTATACCACTTCCTCGGACATTCAGTTATGTAGCCTTTCGGAGCGGATTTCGGTGTGTGGTTCCCCACTCAAGTGCACATGCATGTATAGGGTTGCAGGTGTGACCTTATATTCTCATATCTCGGTGCCTGTGCACATATGGTTCTGATCCCGACTCGCCAGTGCAGACACACGAATATTACTCTAACATGCATGGTCAGATGACCAGCGTATATTCGCGTAAGCGGATCACTCTATGATAAAACTTTAGTACGTCTGCCTGGTGTTCAATACTGCATGCCGCATCTGCTCGCTATGTATATAGGAGCACGGATCAGAGCTATATATATATATATATATATATATATATATATATATAGCCTTTCTTGATAATGAATGGCAGGAGAGCGCGCGACCAAGGCGACCCGTTTCTCGCGCCTCTTTTTCTCCCTCTTCTGCTGACGAGGAGAAAGGAATGCGTTGATAAAATTGCGCAGTCGTGGTGGAGGGGGCCGTGGGCGCACGTGCCCGCGGCCGCACTCGACGCCTTGGAGTGTTTGGCCGGCATATCGGCGCCGCGACTGTTGCCAGGAGGACAGGCCGGGCTGCCGAACTGGTTCCGCGCTCGGCCGGCATCGCTTTCGAGGAACGGCCCGCAAGTGGCCGAGTATCCAAGCGGTCTGCAGGGATTGCACGGCTTAATGCGAGTGGCTGCAGTGTTGCCCAGCTGCAACAGCCATGGTTCCCCAGCAGCAGCTAAGGTTGCCCATGCTGCAGCAGCCACAGCTGCATGCCTGCAGTAAGACCATGTATGCTTTCGGCTTAATGCGAGTGGCTGCAATGTTGCCCAGCTGCAGGTACAGCCATGGTTGCCCATGCTGCAGCAGCCACAGCTGCATGCCTGCAGTAAGACCATGCATGCTTTTTGCGGAGACTCACCGCGGATTTCATACGTATAGAAAAAATATATACTGCGTAAAATAAGTAGGTTTGGTCTGCAACAACAGCATTTGCCATGCTTGAATTTGACAATCAGTCGGCGACAAACCTCGATGATTTCTTTTGGAGGAAATTATGCCCCATCTGTTCTTAAACGGTCTTCAAATGCATGAGAGCGTGAGATGAAATGCTTAAAATACACGCTTCTCCTTTTCTCTCACATATATAACTTATGATAACTGAGCAAGCATTCTGCATTTTTTCTTTCTTGTGTTGTTATAACAAAATTAGCTGTGGTTTCCCTTTTGGCCAGTTATGCGAGAGCAATCAGCACGAATACGTTTAGGTTTGGTTTGAAGGTAAAGGCATGTCTTTTGCACGTATAGTATATCTATGGTTTTAGCTTTATTTATGCCATAGGGGAATCACTTCCCGTATGAGCACCCCTTGCCTCTCGTCTTTGACCATTCTCATTCGAGTGTAAGAAGACTTCTAACTCGCTGCTCTACCAACTATAGTTATCTGTCTTATTCTTCATTGAGCGAGTATATATATATATATATATATATATATATATATATATATATATATATATATATTATATATATATATATATATATATATATCCCCAGCTATATATATATCCCCATATGTTATTTAAATCATTTGAGTTTTAAAATTATTATTATTTTGTAAAATCAGTATACACGTCCCAAACACGCGTTTGTACGTATACGTACCAAATGTTCGCGTCTCTCGTAGCCTGAGTCACTTTGGGAACTTAAACCCCATAAACCAAACCAAATGTAGGTGGCACGTATGAGTATAGTAACATTTGTCTAGGATGTGTATACCTACACGATAAGCAATGCGACTTTTGGCTGAGTAGCAGCCGTGTGCATGTATGCATGCAAATAAGTATGTTTTGTTTAATAATAATAATAATAATAATAATAATAATAATAATAATAATAATAATAATAATAATAATAATAATAATAATAATAATAATAATAATAATAATAATAATAATAATAATAATAATACATTAACTACCCTCCGTGACCTACACGTTTCTTGCTCGTTTGGTATGCGGAACTCCTGGGTTTGAACCCGTATGGCGACAAATTTATTTCATTGAATTACCTCTACTTTCTGATATACCTCAATTAGAAGAACTTCACTGCCAATTTCAGCTTCATTTGGATCCTTGTCCAATTCGTTATATACAGCTTTATTTTGAATGTGGGGTGCTTCAAACTCCCGCAAGATATCATGCGGCCATAACCCGGCCTGTCGACAAATGAGGATTTGGCCGCGCGAATATTTCCGACACGCGGTGCTGGCTGCTGTACGTCGACGGCTTTTCGACCGAAGGAGCTGTATACGCTTCGCGTAGTGAGGTCTCAGACGTGCGGTGTATATTATAAACGCGAAGCTTCCTTTGTATTATATCCAACGTCTTGTTAGTAATTCCAGTTTGTGTGCATTACTTGTGAGTCCTTCCTGCTATGATCTCCTGCGAGATTAGAAGTATCGTTAAATAAATATATACTCTAGTCCTTCCACCTATTAAAATCTAAAAGGCTCCCAGTATAACCACATAGCATTTCCAGGAACAGCAGCGAAACTTTTCGAGACGTTCCAGTCCGTCGAAAGAGGACAATGAAAAATGGAATGTAGTTCTTTCATTGAAGTGTACTCAAATTTTTGATGGAAATATCTGTTCAAACTTGATTCTGAGGCACCTGACCACCGGCGGTTGCATTAAGCACTGGCATTGATGATCAGACGTCGATCCCGGATGTATTTATAAGGCAAAGCGTATGACGTGCTCTGCAATTGAGCTCTTCAAAATGTCGACGCTTTTCGCGAGCGGCTGGTGCGCCTGCATGCGATAAAAAAAGGGAGGTAGCTGGAGAACATCATCTAGAGTTACCGCAGTAAGAGCACAGTAGCGAAATCTTGCACTCCTTCCAGTAACAAACCGGGCAGACAGTAGCAGCAGCAGCAGCAAGAGATACGAAGGGAGGGTGTTGCGTAGATAGCGAAAAGGACCGACTTCTTTACACCTCCTCAAGCTCCTCGGGGCAGGGAGACGGAAGTTACAACCGTTCGTATCGGCTCCACCACCCTCACCCCTCCAGATTCCTAGCAGCGCGCACCAGCACGTCGTCTTCGCCGCTGCACACGGAGGCGGGCGAAGCAAGTGCGTGGTGCGCGCACCCGGCCACCGTATCGGCGCCCTCGACCTTGACGCCGCCGATGAAGAAGGAGATGCTGCGCGCGCGCGCTTTCCCGTGACGTCATAGCGGCCCATCAGCTGGTGGCGCGGCGCTCTCTTTCGGCCGCATGCCTGGCGGATGCCCCCATCTCTCCGCGCGCGTACGCGCGGCGCAGATCCGCGCCAACATCCGTCTCCATCATCCCGCGTCACCGAAGCGGCCCCCTTTCGCATGCCGCAAAAGGCGCGCGCCGGGCGCGCGCGCGCAGCATCCTCTTCTCTTCGTTGTCGGCCGCAAATCGCGCGCTCGTTATCGGCCATACTAAGAGAAAAAAAGAAAGTCGGGGAATCGGTGGTTCACAACGCGTTTGCCGCTTCTGCATCAAGCAGCAGCCGAATTCGGCGCCGGACTTTCCTCGGCGTCTATCGGATTGTGTCAGCAGAGAGAATGCGGGATATAGACCCGCTCGCCCTGCCGCACATGTCCGGGTGTGGAAATTCGTGGCAAATTTCTCCGTCGGTGCAACGCGCAAAAAAGAAGAAAAAAATCGTTGCTGCGCAGCTAGAGATTCGCGCGTGTCCAGGATGTGCATGCTTGTTAGATCGCAAGGGCCGCAGCTCTCTCTCTCTGGTACGCTCCGCGCCTAATGCCGCACATAAATAGAACGCACGCAGCAGCAGTAAGAAGCCCATGCAATCATAGATAGACACTGGATGCCAAGGAATTCCTCTAGCAGGTGAGGGAAGCATGCGGAACGAGCTGGTTGTGCGTGCCTATGCCGCTGTTCTTGCGGTGACCGTGATGCGACGAGTGCGTAGACTTTACCAAGCACGCAGGAAGGGTTGCGAGAATGCAGTTCCAAAGGCATCCCTCTTTGTTTGAAATCTATCCTTTTTGGATATGCCTGTCAAGAAGACCACTGCACTCACCAGCGAAGTATTGCTCATGAAGGCCATATGTGCTATCGTGAGCAAAGAATTAACCCGTGAGCGCTTGCCGGGTGCCGGGTGCTTGATGCATGTGCGCGGGCCTCGACACCGGGCTTAACGTTCATTTGCGAGTCAGCTCTCGTCCTCTTCCTTTTCTGCCCAATACATGCCTGCGTAGTTTTCCTGACTAGCGAAAATTTGTTTCATAAACCAATTAGCCGCTGACGCGGAACGAGTGCGCACATGCCTTTGTGAAGAGAGAAGCTAAGCAGACGTGTGTCATGTACTCACAGTTTTACAGAAAATGGAGGACTTCTAACCGCGTGACTCCGGGCTTCGCGGACAAAAGTTCAATGCATTACAAGAAACAAGTGGTCAAGTAGCCCTTCTAACCAATGACATTGATCTACATTGTAAAGACGTCGCAGTGAATCAGCCATGTCCTTGCTTTCTGCTATCGGCTTGCTCAGACATGCGGGCACAATTCTGTTCAACAGGATTTCAGGACAGTATATAGCTGTCACTGTGATTTCGATCATACGTATAGGTCAACGCTTCATTGGTTGGAGAGCCTCCTCAGAGATGCATATATGTGCTGCTTCATTCTAAAAATCCAATATTTAACCTGCTTCTGATGATGATGAACAACATTTATTGATACAAAAGTGAGAGGACAGAGCCTATATGGCACCGCTGAACTGCTAGCACGTTCAAGTTTGTAAGAAACGTACAAAAAAAAAAAAAAGAACAATTCCGGATTCAAGCAGTTGTTTTCCTCACTCTTTCATTCTTCTCAAAAATAAATAAAACTGCAGGGGTGACTGAAACTCGACCTGAGGGCGTGCCTCCACAGCGTTAAGGCTATACCTTCTGCGAATTCTCGTGCGTATAAAGTCGATTTGCGACTCGCTTAATCCTTTGACGAAGTGTGGCGCAGTGGTGATGTACTGGTTTTCCGATATTAAAGAAAGGCAAAGGACCGCAGTATAAGGATCGAGGAGCAGGTGACTCCTCTCCGTGCAGACTGATCAAATCACCTAACTCCCACCCACCGCCTGCCAAATGACTCGCGACTTCCCTCTTACTCTGCCGTGTCCAAAAATGGCTGCAGGTGTAAATACACCTCTGCCGCCACAGCAAACGCACGATACCATGCAGTAACAAAAAAAAAAAAAAAAGTCGTGACCACTGAAGGGCGGCGCCTTTCCCTTTTTCATAGGGAGCCTACATCTTGACTCAGGAGGGAGCGCGACATGTATACGCTCCCTACCTTTCCAGCGCGTATTAATCGCTTCTGCGAGCACCCAAATCACACCTCTGCCACGTAGAGCCCCATGGCGCCGGTGCGTCGACGCCATCGTCCCTGGCGCGTGACACAATTAACGGTAGTCCAGCGGGAAATAGACGCCCAGCGTGAACAAAGGGGGCCGTGTCGCGTGTGCCGGAATGCCGGCTGTATACGAATCGCAGCCGCCGCACATCGGGACGCCGGGCACGCGCGGCTAGAGGGGGAGCCGATAAGCGGCCGGCGACACGATGACGGCCCCGCTCCGGTGGCTCCCCCGCCAAACCAGGTCGGCCGCGGGCCGCTCACGCCGCGCCGGCGGCGCGACCGGGCGCCGGCTCAGGCCGCGATCGATACACGGCGGCGGCCGATCCTGCGGCAGCTGCTTGACGCGCGCCGCGCGTTGTACGGGCACGGCGCGAGCGTGCGTACGTGGGAACTTGGGACGCCAGCTGGAGCAAGCTGCAGAGAGGGAAAGACAGCTTTGGCGCCTCGACGACGGTCATGTCGCCGCTGCACAGTGAGCGAGTGTGCCACTGCGCTAAGTGCGCCAACCATTGGACACGCCTGTGCGCAGTGTTCAAAGTCTGGCTCTATCGGAGGGGGGTCTCTAGTGGTACAAGCACAGGCGGAAAGGGAAATAAAGAGGCAGAGAGAAAGCGGCCGGTGTCCTGCATCGCACATGGTTTTATTCATTTTTTTAAGGGAAAAATCATTTTTCTGCTTCTCGGGTTTTAGAAATTATTAATGATTTTTTATTAAAGCTTACAGAGCAATTGACGGAACAACGGAGAAGGAATGTTCCGACAACCATCGATAAGAAAAAGAAGGTGGCATCCTGCGTCGTATTCACGCAGTCCTTACACAATATTCGAGCGCGTAGGGGTCTCAGACCCTTCTTAATGCTGGTGGGGGCCTCAGACCCCCCGAGACCACCCTGGGTTTAAGCCCTGCCTGTGCGCGAGTACGCGCCACAAATAGCAAAAAAAAAAAAAAGAATAAAATAATAATAATAATAAATAAAATAAAAATAAAATCGAGGAACTTGAGATCGCAAGGCGGTAAAGCCACTCGCGCAGCATCGCTTCGATGGCTCGAAAAAGGCTGGCATTACATTTACTGCCGCATCACAGTTGCTGCGGCATCACAGCGCCACAGTTGCTGTGACAACTGTGACGCGTCCGAGGGAATCGAATGCTAGCTCGACCTCATACATGGCCCCGGAATTGATGCGACACGAGCGAGGGACTCAAATCCACGACCTTCTTTTGGGACTCAAGACCCCAATCAGTGCATAACGCCATCGTGAGCAATATAGGTTTCCTTTTTATAACTAAATTTTGTTGAGTACTAAACGAGAACAGTAAACGAGAACGATCCCGCACAAATCTTTGTTTTCTCTTATCCTTTCAGGTCATTGGGATGCTCCTTGAACCGGACATATAAAATTTCCTTCATAATCTCGCAAAATGATAAGAAGTGATAAGAGCGGGCTATATTATGAGTGAATGTTGAAAAATTATGTTTTCTGAAGGGCATGAACAACACCAATGCTCATTCGGGCACCATAAGAAAGCGTGAGCGACGTGGACCTGCAGCACATGCCACTCTTGGCAAACTATGTAGAATGGTGCGAGTTTCCTGCAGATGCAAAAAAAAAAAAAAAAAAGCGAAATGATTGCCTTCTGCAACACGGAAGTACGCCTTGCAAGGACTCTATCTCAGCAAGAACGGTGCATAGGTATAGGGAGGTTATACTTGGGGTAAATTTGATCAGCCTATAGCAAGTGATCGGCCCACGTATTTTTACATACTTTCAAGCAGCGATTGCGAAGGCTGCTTCCGTGTACTTGGGAATTCAGCAATCGAAACCAGCTCCTGATGTTACGGCACTGCGCTTTTCTAATGAGAGGAACTGTTACATGAACTACTACGTATGGTGCACGGTGCATGCGCTAGTGCGTGAAGTGCGCGCAAATATAATTCGTCTCAAAAGATGTTTTCAGCACTGCGAAAGGCAGAGGCACCCCGGTCCCATCCCTACAATAGGCAATGGTGCTCCTACGCGCCTCTCGGCCACCACATTGGCGGGGTTGACAGTAGGAGCACAATTCTTTGTTATAGCGCGCAGCGGCGAGAGGCACTTAGGAGCACAATTGCAAGGGCTCCTCTGCCTTTCGCAGTGCTGCAGATATCTTGTGAGACGAAGTATACAGGCAAAGGCGCGACAAACGCAAGAGAAAGCAGGCAAAGCTGGCCGTTGCGGCGCCCAAGAAGCCTGGAAGACGGCGCCGGGTGGGGAAGCCGTCATTCTGGCCCAATCCCCGCCCATCGGACCGGCCCATTTCCTGGCTTTCGCTTTCGAGCCGCGGCACCGCTTCCGAAGGGAGGAGCTCCGCTGGGGAATATGGCCACCCCTGCTGCTTCAGGCCCTCCCACCTCCAGTTCGGTTCAGCGTCTTGCCGATCTCGTGCGGCGCGGCTTGCAAATCTCCGCCGGATGATTTGCACGCGCGGTTCTGCTCTTGCTCACCACCGACCTCTATAGTATACCTCGCTCGCTCGTTTGCGCCTCTGTGAATATCAGGAAAAGGGTCAGCGTTTAATGTAGCATACCGCCATGAAAGTTGACGTGCTGTCGCTCATTGTGTTGGTTATTCAATTGTTTATCTCGACTGCAGCCAACAGGGCCTGTCCTGAAAGTACATTTTTTGCTGCTTCAGCTCATCATATACAACGACGCAGTAACTTTTGAGTGAAGGCAAGGACACATGAACTGGCTGACTCCCCAGAGGGCACCCCAACTGCGTCGTGGGATGCCCTCTAAGCAAGAGGGATCGTGAAGGACAGAAAGCGGTGCAAGATAGCGAAGCGCTGCGGAGTAATTTCGACCGCTTGAAGATGCAATAGCCAATGTATTGGAATGTCTGTAGGACAAGCGAGAGGGGTTAGTGGGTGGGTGTGCTTTTAACTGAAGCTATTGTCAGCTCTTCGAAAGGCTAGGGAGACCTTGCTCAATCAGGATTATGGAATAAATAGGGTAATTGTGTGCTGCCGCTCTATACTCTGCAGCCTATAATAGATAACTGCGTTCCCATTGTAGCCTCGTTAATCGAGGAACGAGAGGAGCGTATACAGGAGAACTATGCATGATCCTGAACGCGGCAGGCCGCCCTTGCAAACAGCTGCAAACAGCTTCAGAGACGGATTATAATAGTGCGCTGGAATTGGGAGGTTACAGAGTGGGGAAGCGGTACACGAACAGCCAGTCCAAGAAAGGTGAAAAGGACAGTGAAAATGGTTATTTTGGAACAGGGGCGGTCGCTTGCAGGGCCTATGAGAGGCGAGGTACAATGTGTGTGTGTGTGCTTGTGTTAGAGATATATATATATATATATATATATATATATATATATATATAGGGAGAAAGAGAGAGATGATAAGACTCCTTTCTTACTCCTTTTGGGAGTGGAATTTGCTTAGGAATAATTTACACTATACGTGGAGATAACGTGCATCAACATGCCAACAGCATATGGGCGCATTTTACGTTTGAAGCGTCTCTGTCGAAACGCGGCCGAGGCGGCATAATTGATGCGTGTTTAGATTGCTGCTTAGAATATTAGGTATTTAGGATATAGTTGAGAAAATGGAAACGAAGAGGAAGCTGTGTGTATACATTTCAACTGCGAAACATCAGACGGATGAAAGTGAAGTCCATTTGCCGATTTGAAGACTGCACGCTTGAAAACCGCCCAAATCTTCGGCTATCACACACGTCTCTGTGACTCGCTCATATCACGTGCTTCACAGCCCAGAACTATCTAAGGCAAGTGAAAGCGCGTTCGGTTGCTCCCCACGAGGCTATATGCCAGAATGAAGCATGCTTGCGCGCGTATATTAGAAACTGGCCGGTTGCTCAAAACGCTCTGGAAATATATTTGGCTCACGGCCAGCAAAGAAACATGCGACGACCGGCAAAGACGTATAAAGGGAATTATCACCAAGTTACGCGATCTCCGAACGTGGCTGGCCCTCCGTACGTGCGTCAGAATCCGGCGTGTTCGTATATACAGTGTAGCGCATATACATGCACGTATACACTCAGTATTAAATATGCATCAGTCACTTCATTTTGGTTCTGCTCTTGCATCAAGGTTTTACGAAGCAGGAAATATTTTGCCTCAATATTTTAAATCAGCGCTAGAACACGGACAGATAGAAAGAGAGAGACACAGATTGGGGGGCGCTGAACTGACAACTGAATTTTTATTCATGAAGCAAGCTATCTTTTTATACCGCGCTGAAAAACCTCATGTCCTAAAATGTCACCCTCTCCTTTAGGGAAGTAACACTTCCCTAATACTTCAAGCGAAGGAAAGGGCTTTCTTGGAAGGGAGAGTGTGACGTTTTAGGACATGAGATGGAACTGGACTTTTTATCAGCCGCTGTGTATAAACAGATATGCTTCATGAATAAAAACTCAGTAGTCTGTTCAGCGGAATGTGCGTTCGTCTCTTTCTATCTATCCGTGTTCTATCGCTGTTTTAAAATAATGTTAAACCAACTCGCCGCCCAACAAGCCAATTTGCTTCTTTTGCTTCATTCAGGTAAGGTGAACCAGCCCCTACAAGATCTCCTTCTCGCCGTATATCTCAGCTGTATGTTGCCTGCATCCTAAGGGTCATTAACATAAATCCTGAAAAGGATCAGCATCTGTCATGCGCCAATAGTAACAATAATAGCTACTACTATAATAATAACAACTTTAAGATAACAGAAGCCTATAGGTGGCCCGTGCAGCTCACTGTAAGCCTACTAAAAGAACGCTGTATATCCGTAGAGTTCTGCGATTGTTCGCGAATTGGACAGCGACCAAGACGTTATTGTCAATTGGTCGCTGTCCAACTCGCGAACAATCGCAGAATACATAATAAGAGAAGTAAACAAAAAAAAAAGGACGAATTGAATCATTACCATGCCTACTTCAAAAGTCAACTGACTTAAACACACAAAATGTTCGGTATGCGTACAAACGAGCGTATACACGTGCGAATTACGAGCTTGTCATAATTATGCAGGAAGACAGCCCTTCCCAATGTCGGACAAGTGCCCTTCAAAATCCACCCGATATCAAGACACTGTTGAGAACATCTGTAGTCCCAAGGTCACACCCCTCGAGCGGTCAATATTCGTCCCAGAAGAAATTTATAGGCGAGACAGCGCGCCATCTTTGCGTACGTGACAGATGACTAAGCGATTCTATAATTGTCACGCTGTATCGTTAAAGCTCCAACGCCTAGTGCGCCAGTTTTAGCGAGGATATATATTCTGCTTTTACACATATACCTTCTTCTGAATTACGGGTTTGACGGAAACTAAGAGAGATCATCAACGAATTATTTAGAGTCAACAAATATGCGCAAGGTATTCACAGCGACTTTCAAAAAACTTTCTGGCCTTCCAGGGGACCCTCTCCACGGCTACTGGAGTAAGCCGACAAGTTGCAATTGACAAAGCTTATGGCGAAAAATATTTGCTACCCTGTCCGTACATAAAAGTAAAATGTATAAAAGTATGTATGTCACCTTGAAATCAGTTTGGAGCGTTCCACTTCGTTAAAAGTGATGTCCGGGTTTCTGACTCTCCTTCGTACAGATGCTCTCCGATTGCATAATATCGCGTATCTCACGCGCAACCATGCACAAAGCCAGACGGGGCGAACATGAACCTTCTAAAGCAGATCGGATGCCTGCAGCTCCCGGCCCCATGCAAGTGCATCAGACACCTATGCCGCGGCCATCGGCTAGCTCATGCCCAACTCGTGAACAATTCCCATGTAGAACATTACAAAGATATATCAATGCAAAGAAGTTTATAGTTAGTAAAAAATCTAAATTACATCTATGCATTTGTGGGAAAGTAATTCATTTTCAAAAGTAGTTTTACCTTTTATGCAGATCTCGGAAAATATTGATGTTTTACATTGTAAGGTATCGCTGGGCACCCCCGGATTAGCGGCTATGTACTCAGTACCTCGTGGTAGGTTTGCTTGTAGCATGAATTGGTGTTAGCTGCATACAGACGAGAAGGCGCCGCGAATCACCGGATAAAGCAGGGAAAGCCATTAGAGTGACGAGTGTCACCGGGCGGCTGACAGGCGATCGAGTCGCCAAGAGGGGGAAGTTAAGCTGCTTTGTGCATACCTGCAGTATGCTTTTCATATGAGCCGACATGACACCGCCGTCGCGGTTGAAACGTCCGTTCATAGACACGCCGCGTCCAGACAGAAAGGTGACATTCGGCGCCGGAGGAAGAGTGATGGGGAACGTTGAACAAAGGGGAAGACGTCCGCGGGAGGACCGATTGACCGGGCGTCTTTTCGGCGCGCCGCCGTTAAGCCGGAGGTCACGGACTTTACAAGTTCTAGAAAGAGCGGGGGCGAGAGACGGCGGCGGTCCGCTAACGACCCTGCTCATTTGCTTTGACGATCTTGACGCGAGAACGCGGCAAGGTGTACAGTGGAATGTGGATAGCATGTGGCATTTTGTGTTTTTCTTTCTTTCGTTGTGGGGAAAGGGTTTCACTCACACTGCTGAAGTTGCACGTGGCCACGAACCAATCATGTTGAAGTTCGTGGCGATTGGACGCAACTGAAATGTGGGCTGGACACGGAGGGCTTAAAACCAAGCCCGAGGGTCCAGTCTGATGTTCTGAGCTATGGCTTGATGTGTACATCTTCGGCTAGGCCGAGCTAGCCAGATCCATGTATATTTTGCCTAACCTTGCTGTAAATATTGTAAAGTTTTGTATATAAACTTCAGTTAATCTCTCTGTAACTCTGAAGTGTCGTTATCCATATTTCGTCGTCTCTGATCACCGTCTTGGACGGGGCGCACCTGTGGTGCAATTTGCCACGTCTTCAAGTCACCGAAAAGAACCTAAGTTCGAGAAGAACGACGAAAATTCACTTACATGTTTCATTATCTACTCTACACAATTATTTTTGCCACTAATATTGAGTGTGTATTTATATTGTCAACCATTGGGTTAGTCATTGTAAATCAGCACTATGTATGTTCCTTGCCAATTGTACTTCTTTTGTGACTGAGTGAGATTATTTTCATGCTGCTGTATTTTTTTTTATACTAACCTATGTAGCTTTGCAGATTCACCTTTTTTGTTTCTTTCTTCATGCTTGTGCTTTATTGTATTGAAAGCATTGCCATTCCGCACGGCTGCTGCTGCCAACAGACGGGTTTTAGGACCTGTCAAGCTGTTTCCACAGCTTTTTTCCTCGAACCTGTCCGTTTACAACTATACTTTGCAAACGGAAAATAAAGCACTTACTTACTTACTATCTTCCCGAAAGCATGCTTAACCAGAATGCGCACATGGCAAATTTACGCGATTTCGTGGATTCTTCAGGAATCAGCTTTTGACTAAAGCTTGATGCAGCTTGATGGTTGATGCAGCTGTTCAATACCCCCCCCCCCCCCCCCCCCCCCCACACACACACACACAACAACAACAACAACAACAACAACAACAACAACAAAAGTATAGCATCTGCGGAGATATAAATGGTGTTTTCTCCTTTAACATATATATGAGTGCCCATGTTATTTTGTCATGTCTCGTCCAACTGTGTACTTCCCCCCTATATACATATATATACATTAGATGCGTTGAGCGCCGGGATGCCCGAGTGAAGTTTGCAGGATGGAAGTGCGGGAAACTAAAGATTTAAGATTTATCTTCATCCTTCCCGCTGCATCGTGCATGCATGCACGCTCCTGAAATTTTTCCAAAACATGATTTCGGCCCTCTCCTCCTCCTCCTCGTGGAAGAAAGGGCGGGAGGGGAGGGGCGAAGTACGCGTCCTGCGGGGCTCGTACACAATAGGGAGGAGAAAACTCGAGCGACGACAAGATGCACACCTACGCACCTCTATCTGTTTACCTTCTCTGTCGGGTACTTCCCGAAATAGCCGAGTTGCCGCGACCGCGTTTATGTACACGACACGCACAGACAGAACGGGCTTGCGGAGAAGCAGCACCCGAGGGTACGGAGAGCGTGTCCGCATTCGTGGGGAAAGGGCGGAGGAGGGGAAAGTGTTGCCGATGCGCAGCAAGGCGCCTTGCCGATAACGGCAGATGGCTCTTTTTTTACGCCGGCACGAATCGGCAACGCAACCAGCGCGGTCAATCCTCGGCAGCAGCCCTCGGCGACAGCGGCCGTTCGCGCTTTGGACTAGAAGGTGGAAGGGTGCGAAGCCTGTATCGCCTTCTGATGACGCCGCCGCGTGCAAAGCGACACGTTGCATCAGTCCGCAACACCCGACGCGGTGGTCGGAAGCTTGTGCGTGTGTAGGTCAACGGACTTTGCATGAATGCAGCACGCGCAGATACCGCTCGGTTGAAAGACGAGTCCGCACTGAAAATTGGAAACGAGCGCCAGGCCGGCGATGCGGCTTCCATAAGTGCGCTCTTTTATCGCACGCTCGTCACATATAGGTTTGGGAAGCAGCGCTCGTAACTTGCACACTGCGGCCGGGGACGGAACGCTATATTTTAGGCGTTTAATTTATTTTGAGGTTGAGCCGCGTCGCCCTTGTTGTCGGCGTAACCGAGCGAAAGAGTCGTTGTTGGTGTTGTCCTCAGAAAGATGGCGGAAGAGTCATATGAGCTACGAGAACAACGAGCCATAGGGAATTTCTCAAAAGAAGAGAAGAAAAAAAATTATTGTTGCTGTTGGCCTCTTGAAAAATCCAAGATCTCTGCGCCGCTCGGTTGTGGCTTAATCCTTCAGCCGCCAGAGAGTCACACGCCAAATAGAATTTCTCTTTTTATGAGAAATTCACTTTGGCTTTAGAGAAAAATAAAAAAAAAGTTTGCCACCATATATCGCAAAAAAAACAAAACAAAAAACGATTAAATAGCATGTTGTATAGTAATCAGGCTTAGTTTTTTTTTCTTTTTTTTTTCCCCAGCGAATGGAAAGCTTGTTTAAGATATAGTCCCTCCCGTCAAGGGTTTGTTAGAACACGGTAGAAATATTTTACTGAGCATTTTTCGATCGCGGCATGCACCCGCTTTTCTGTAGGCCGCTGTTGGGTGGCAAGACCTTTATGGTTTATGATGCACCACAGCCTTATGAGTCATATGACAAGTTCTGGCCAGTTCGGTCCCTTCAATAGTTAGTGGGTATACATGTAAACGGAGTGACGATGTACCAGGTGGCTCAAGTAAATGCAATTAGGTTAAGACGGTAGTGAAATGAGCTGAGGGCTGTTGACAGTCGCTGGGCTGTTTGAAGAACAAAGTCTCAATATGATGTTCTAGATTCGTCTCGAAAAACGGCGAGCGTATACGTTGTTTCGATTAAGCTGGCGTTTATGCAAAGTATTTTTTTTTTAATCGGCGGTAAGCAATCTGGCTCAATAATAATAATAATAATAATAATAATAATAATAATAATAATAATAATAATAATAATAATAATAATAATAATAATAATAATAATAATAATAATAATAATAATAATAATAATAATAATAATAATAATAATAAAACTTACCTCGTGAAAGCCGCTGGCGCTTTAAATTCCCGAATAGCAACTCGATAACAAAATTCGTGATTTCTGAAGCGTTCTCTTCGATGAAGTTTGTGTGTACGCCGCGCGAATGATTTCAGCTCTGCATGTTGGTTGCACTACATCAGGCGCGGGCACATTGTATGAAGGTTGTTCAGCAAGGATTGCGAATGGGTCTCTCGGCGATTTTGGTAGGCGTTGTGAATGCAGGAATTTACACCAAATGCATCACTGTGGCTGAAATGCGGTAATATATGCGGGGACAGCAATATTCGTTCAAGCAGGATATAGTATATATGTCATCACTTTCGTGCGCTGGTTGTGTGATCCATGTCAATATTACGTGAACAACGCTTCGCTGTGGAGTTTTGTGCGTGGCTTATAATGAAACGGTCAAATAAGCTTATGCTAATTTGACGGGGACGTGATATACTCATGCAACTTGTTTCCGTTCGTGCAAGGACTTTCAAACGAGGCAGGGAACACCATGGATTGCAGAGAGGCGATCGCATACGTTGATGCTTCTTTTACTGCCGTTTCTGCACAGAAATCAACTCACATGCAATAACGCGGAATAACGCGAAACTCGCAAACGAATGCAGTATGGTTGTACGCTCTGAAATGAATGCGTGAAGTGCCACAGCTTATGCAAAATATGCAAGTAATCAGCTATTACTACGTCAAAATTAGTCAAAAAGTGAAACATTAAATAAATGTTACATATAAGTCTCAATCTCATACGAACAAGCGTGTATACAGTTGCTGCATTTAGGGCAGAAAAATAGCTGGTCGCATTTAATCCCATTATTGCCGCAGTGTTCCACAGGCAAGAAAAGTCGTGGCATACCACTACATGCTTCCGAGCGCACTTTATTCTCGATGTTGACCATGCAAGGAATCTATATATGGCTAATTGTGTTACGCTTGCGGTTGCTTGCCAGTGGTGTGTGCCGGATTGCCGAAGCAGTTACAAATCGAGGCCCGAAAATAACGTTTTCAGGCTTCTTCGTGGTTGCCGCTCGGGAAAATGAAAGCAGAATAGAACACGTGAATTAGGGCGATACGACGAGCGAACTTCGTTGTGTCACCACTATGATAGCTTCCTCGTAAGGTGTCACAGATAATAACAGTCACTTTATAATCCCCTTTGAAGAATACAATAAAATTAAGCACTGCAATATAGAAAACTGCATTTAGACTATAAAAAACCGGCAATACAGACTTTGAAGCCGCCAAACAATGTTTTCCTCTATAACAGATTTGCGAACTCCACTTTACATATTGAGGCTCCTGTCGATAAAGCCTGACACTCAGGCTGGTAGTATATATGTTTTTAAATAAAAATAAATATCGTGCGAGCGGCCTCCCATGCGCAGTTGTCGGCCATCGACCCCTATATAGTTCCGTAGGCACTGTTTCTGGTTAGGTAAGCATAAAATGATGTCTTCCTCCTTGTGATATCACCTCGCGGCATCGTGGCAACAACGGCATGCGGCATAGTGTGCGGGCGCTTGCACGAAGTCCATGGCAGAATGCCATGGCTAATATAGATGCGCTAAAAAAGTTTCTTTTCCGCGTTCTCTCAGATTCCTTCTCCTGCATGCATGCACGTAACCGAATGCCGTGGGCAAAAAAAAAAAAAAAAAAAAGAGAAAAAAAAAAAGAGAAAAACTGAGTCCGTTCCAACGCATCAAAGTGGCACCGGACAGTGCACCCCTGCAGCGGAAGCGCGGCTGACAAAGCACGTACACATACGCTTGCAGTTCGCGCGAGTCGGATCGCTGATTTTCCACCCACGACGTTAAATAATAGTGCCGACGCAACCGTTGCGCAGTCACATGAACCAACACATGTCAAGCCGGCACGGTGAATAAACGACCTGACAAGTAGGCGGTCGCCAAAATGCTCACGCGAAAGGCGTGCGGAGTCGTTTGCCAAATTCTTCTCTCCCATGCCTGCGCTGCCATGGACTCGAGAAAGGGAGATACTCATTGTCAGGCGCCTCTCTGACCACCCGCGAAACTCCCGCGAGAAACCATATGCGTCGAACTCAGCGGCTGTCATGAGTATATAAGACGCTGAAGTTCAGTTTACTATTCACGCTCACCAGTGGCGTAGCCAGAAATTTTTTTCGATGGGGGGCTGACGTTGCTGCTCAGCCTCCTCCGTAACAAGGTATACCTATCACCAACATGTCACCTCTCAACTGCGCCATAAATTCTGCATGCCGGGATGCAAAGATTGGATGGAAGAATAGTACCATCCGGGGCTTTCGTTCCATCGAGTATGCTGAGCATGTATTGTTTCAGACGAAAATCATTTGTTTAATTTAACAAATGCAGAACTGAAAATTCATATAGCCATCTTACCAGCCATACAATTAACATTAGCTCGAATATACGTAGTCTTCCTGACGGACCCGCCGATGAAATGGTTGTCTGCACTCTCTCCAGTGTGCTTATAACTGATTATATTGCAGCCTCTGCATTCTTACAAACTGAAGTGTTACGAACAGACGAGGGCTCTCAGCAGACCACTTCGACAGACTTTCCAGCGAAGCATACACAGCGGCTAAAAACACCGAGATTTAGTGCGGACAAGAGGCCCGAGAGGGAGAAGCCATGCAGCGCAACGTCAGAAGATCGAGTTGGCTTGCGGAGGCTACTCATGTGGCGTCACGCTCCCTCCTAGTTTTTATTTATTTATTTATTTATTTATTTATTTATTTATTTATTTATTTATTTATTTATTTATTTATTTATTTATTCACACATTCCATCTCTGCGTGCTTTTTCAGCTTCTCTGATAGTATGGCTTGTCTCCTTTGTATGGTCCGATGAATGATTTCAGAAAACGAAATGCACCTTTCGCTTTTTTTATTCCCGTCAAATTTCTTTTTGAGCGTGAAAAAGACATAGTGGAGTCAAAGTCCAGATTGATTTCCTGCTCTGATGGTTCTGCGGTGTATATGACAGTACGAAAACAATTCTTGGGGGGGGGGGGGGGGGGGCATGCCCCCATTAGCCCGCCCCCTGGCTACGCCTCTGACGCTCAGGGAGGGCGATATCCACACAAACGGCTGTTCCCTCCCTGCGTCTCAAAACGTGGGCATGGTTGAGGAACAAAAATGTTTAATTGCACTGGTGATAGCTACGCGCAATAAGCAAATACTGCTCCTACTGCTCGCCTTTAGTATCTGCTAAGGCCGCAAGTCACCCCGAATTTTTTCTTTCGCACTCACAACCAGAATGATGCATGGAACGTATATATCTGGTTAACTTGTGTATTGGAAGCAGGGGTGTATTAATGAATACCGACGAACGCTCCCCCCCCCCCCCCCATCCACACACAAACACACGATGTATATATATATATATTTCTTAAACAGTTCTTAGGACAACCACGTTGAAGTCCATTTCAAAGAAGCGGTCGAGAGAATATACAAATGAGACATGCCCAAAAGTGAACCCATACATATGTATCCAATCTTGGCCAGAAGGTGGTCACGGGAAGCTATGACGTCAAAGAAGATGGCGACAGGACCTCAAACCTCAGGTATACTATTGCAATTGAGGCAGCTAGGGCCGGCTCTCTTTTATTTATTTACCCACAGCGCCAAGTAGCATTACAGAGGGGGCATAAAAGAAAATATAACATAAGCATTGTCAGCCACGGAAACAAGTCAGCATCGCATTGAAAAGCAAATACAAAACAAATCAGATTAAAAAAGAATCACAGCACCACGAAAATGAAATTGTAATATAACGCAGAAAAGAAAACATCATTGGACATAATTAACAAATTTTGTAGACGTAGAATTTTGTAACATTTTTGTAGACGTGTTAACACGTCTGAATTAAGGGAATATATTCCAATCAAGTATTGTTTTGGGGAAAAAATACAATCGAATGCATCAGTTTTGAGGCAATATATCCAGTCTTTGAACCCGTGATCTACGCGATCAGAGATATAATGAGGTACCAGTATATATTTATCTCTTTCAATACATAACAATGATAAGTCGCGTGAAAAAACTTGCCGACGTATTTCCAAGTGCCCCCATGGCAGTCTTCAAAGTGTCGGCAGAGATAATTGTTTCTGTAAATCCCTAGCTGCGCACAAACCGAGCAGATAAGTTCTGAACCCTTTCTAATTTGGTTTTGCCTCGCACCGCTAAAGGGTCCCAAATTGTGCAGGCATATTCAAGGATTGAACAACATTAATCTTGTACAATAACTTTTTTATAGTCCAGTGGAATTTCGACGCAGAAGGACCAATAATAATTGGTCCTTCAGGGTACCAAGGAAACAAAGCTTTAATTCAGAGCTCTGGATGCAACATAATCAATCTGTCTGTGCCCCTTTAGCTGAGATGTAAACACCTAAGTATTTATATTCAGAAACTTGGTTTAATAGCAGTTAGATTATAACTGCTCACGTGAGGTTTTTACTTTCTAGTAAACGCCATACATACAAAAATCGGGGCCATGGCTAATATTCTTCCTCCCCCGGTTTCACACACACACACACACACACACACACACACACACACACACACACACACACACACACACACACACACACACACACACACACACACACACACACACACACACACACACACACACACACACACACACACACACACACACACACACACACACACACACACACACACACACACACACACACACACACACACACACACACACACACACACACACACACACACACACACACACACACACACACACACACACACACACACACACACACACACACACACACACACACACACACACACACACACACACACACACACACACACACACACACACACACACACACACACACACACACACACACACACACACACACACACACACACACACACACACACACACACACACACACACACACACACACACACACACACACACACACACACACACACACACACACACACACACACACACACACACACACACACACACACACACACACACACACACACACACACACACACACACACACACACACACACACACACACACACACACACACACACACACACACACACACACACACACACACACACACACACACACACACACACACACACACACACACACACACACACACACACACACACACACACACACACACACACACACACACACACACACCTCTTAATGGTCTTAATTTTTATTCGGCAAAAATGTCCAAAAACTACTATATGGTTTAAAATGCATGGACTGATCATGCGTCTTCATGTGAGTATACTATACTCCGAAGGAAAGTTTCGAAATGTTCGTCGCCATGTGTGTCTTTTTCTTTTCGTTTTTTTTTTTTTTTTTTTTTGTAAGCAGAAATTCTCTCATCTTTTGTTCTCAGCAGATTCCGACGAACTTCGTCTAAGCTTGAGACCGAACGTGGGAAAATGTAGATGAGTCTCATACAGATTGACCCCCCGCTTTTTTTTTTTACTCGTTACTGCACACAGGTGACAGTGAATTTGGTCTGGATACAAATATGGCATTTAATCTGACTGCGTCGTATAAAATCAACGTCCAATTGTATACAAACTCCCAGCACGCACGCTCACATGTATACATCCTATAGCATGCATGCACTCTGAGCACGCGACTTCTCTGCACCTCTGCAGTCATAGGCGCATGCTGCAATGCATATATAGGTGACGTCAGCAGCGTGCTACACGCGTGTGTGATACAGCTCGACGTGGGCATGTATATAGTCGCGTAATATACCACGCAGCCTTGCGCCCGCACTGCATGTCGCATTCGGGGACACGGCTGGGCAGCCCATATCGACCACGCTCAGTGCTCCTAGCTCATAGCGCGACGCTGAGGAATGCGCCAAATGGGTCGCAAGGCGGCTTGTGCCCGCGGCGTGCCGGTCTCTATCAGCGTGTTGTGACTGCAGCCTCTGTACATCGGCGCGGATAAGCGGACGACCATGCTGCCCCCGCGAGCCTCTTCTTCGCTGCTTTTGTCTGCGGTCTGCTTACTTGCCCCCCTCCCCCCTCCACTCGCACATACACATCTCTTGCCGACCCATGCATCGCCGCGCGACTGATACACAAGCGGCCTGCTGCAGTTGCGGCGGCGGACCCTGTACGTACACACGCGCAAGGGCGATAACGGATGCGGACGAGAGCTCCTTGTCGTGTATAGGAACCTAACGGTATACGTAAACGTATCCGCCGCTTGGCTGTCGCCCGGGAATTTTGGCCCAGAACCACGACACCCACGCGTGCGAACCTTTTTGCAAGAATGGGAAATAAAAAAAAATATGCCCGTGGTTTAGCTCAGATAGGCCAGGATATAGTTTAAGCATGTGTGCCTGCCTGCCGCTGGGCTGCCTATACTTCTCTCCAATACAATCTAATCCCATTCAATCCAATACACCGCAATCCAATTAAATTCAGTCTAATCTAATCCAATCCAAACCAATCCAGTCTAATCTAATCCTATTCATAGCAATCCAGTCCAATCAAGTGCAGTTCATTTCAGTGAAACACAATCCAACTAATCCTGTCCAGTTCAATCCAAAACCTGTCTAATCCAAACAAGCCCAATCGCGTCCATTCCAATCCAGTCCAATCTAACCTGGTCCATCCAGTCATGTTCAGTTGAGTACACGCTCTCCTGAAATGCGCCGCTGACAAGTCTATCATCATCATCACTACTGTCATCCTCACGCTAGAGGAGAATTAAGAAGCGCCACTCACTATTTCTAGCTATGCAAGCTGCTGTTGTATTAAAAACCAGACATCTTCTTTTGCTTCTTGATTGGCAGATGGCGCGGCGTCCGCCAGATGCGGCGGTTGCTAGGCAACGGATCTGTAGTTCGTGGCCAATGTAGCTTTCACTATAGAAGGATGCTATTCATTTCTCTCTAAATGAATCGTGTAATACTACTGTGAGGTATATGCGTCATTGATGGAACTCGTCCACGAGGAACTTATACTCGCAAATTTATAACGAACAGCTCGGTCGTGGCCTAAATATTTGGGCAACAAGTGCATGCATGCACGCACACACCCACACGTACATTCGTATTCACGTAAGATTTTTTTTTTGTTTAAAAAATAATACGACATCATCGTAATTGTTCGCGGCTTCAAAGATTCGTTCGCAGTAACAACTAAGCCGTGGTAAATAAATGGTGAACTAATGGGTTATACTAGCGGGTAGGTATATATATATATATATATATATATATATATATATATATATATATATATATATATATATATATATATATATATATATATATATTCTGGCGACCGTCATCTAAGCCTGAGGCCGAAAGTGGCAAAATGTAGATAAGTCTCATACAGATTGACAACCCCTCCCCCCCCCCCCCCCCACTCCTTTTTTTTTTTCGTTACTAAACACCAGGTGACAGTGAATTTGGTCTGATTACAAATATGACATTTGATCTGTCAGTGTCAGTCTGCTTTATGAGCATATAATTTCTGGTTCATAGTGCTTTCTTCTACTGCTATATATATACATACACACACACACATATATATATATATATATATATATATATATATATATATATATATATATATATATATATATATATATATATATATATATATAGCAAACACCAACAACACGGATATGCCCCAAGAATTTACTACACAGTGAGTTTAAAAAGGAGCAAAAAAGTGACAAGGATCACGCGGACAAACAAGCTCGAAGTCCACGCGGTTGCAGGAAGAGTAAAAGAGCGCGGCTCGCTGACCCCATATACGCCGAGCTGCGTTCAATACCGAGGGAAATGAGCGCGGCCTTTGTGCACCGCGCGCCCTCGCAAGCTTTGTCGGCGTTAACGTGTATTCCCGGCGGGCGGCCGTATTGTACCGGCTAAACTAGCCGCTGCATGTTCCGTAGGTGGACAGGAGAAGAAAAGTGAAGCATGCTCTCGATTGGGGCCAAAGGCAGCCCGAGGTCAAGTGTGCAGGCCCGCTCGTCTCTTCCCCCCGGAGGGGGACATCCGAAGGAAATTATGCGATAGCGAGCCGCTGGCAGCTGCAAGACTCCGCTGTCGTGTATACGGGAGAAAAGAAATGCAGGTTGGTTTCGCGCGTACAAAGCCACCCTTGTGCCCCTGACACCTGGCGCGCACCCCTGCTTCTTTCCCCCGCCCGTACTCCCCACAATGGCCGTCGGTTTCCTTCGCTTTCAGGCGGTCGAGAGGAATTCTCTCCGAGGTCCCCTTTTCTCACTGCTGCCGCGAGATCGCCGCAGTCCGATGGGTGCGCGCTCATGCATCGCGGCTGCACTTCCTGGACCATGCGGCGTTCCTTGAATAACTCGCCCTTCTGATCCCATGCATAAACGACTGCTGCACATGATGTCATCTGAGCTGCATGCCGACATTCGTGTCGCGCACGGAGAACTCAAGAGCGCAGTAGTGCACATACGGGTAAATATCGTTCGCGTGCTCAGTGATCTATCTTACAACTATATACTATAGCATCTGTCGTTAGCGAAGCCCGCAAGAGCGTGTTAAGCCTGCAGGCCTTTGGCGGTAGGAATTGACTCACGTAGCACAGTCTGCGTAGGGCTTAACCATGATTCGTGGGCGGCTCCTCCGGACTGACCGCCACTTGCGCATCAACGCTCCCTGACCCACTTTGCCTCCCGACGACCCAGAGGAGTGCAATTCTACACGGACAGTTAGTGCGCGGGCAACGCATCTGTCCTCCTTCTGCAACTGTATGATGAACGGCAGATGCGGAGTTTTGTTGCGATATCCACTGTTCTGCTGTTTTTAATACCAAGTGCCTGTGACGGGCATAGATAACATTCACACGAGGCAGTACAGCAGTCGTCACTTACTGAAACGTTGCTGCGAAAAAATCCGGCGTTTATTAGTCCGCTCTCCCCCTTCGCCAATCGCAAACGTGCCACTCTCGTGTGCCTGAAAGCAGCCGGAAGCTCTTTCGGGGCTCTGGTTTAGAAACAAATATCACAGTAATGAAGAATGCGGAGGCACAAAATCAAATGACACTTATCGCATGGCGTCCGTGCAGGTGGCACGCAGAGCGCGAAGAGCAAGCTGTGTTCTACAAGACAAGCTCCCTGCAAGCGAACGAGTGCACATAAATAAAGGAAAAAAAATAATAAAATAAACCAAGCCCAGAATATATAGTAACACCCGCGGAGTGCATTGCGTGACAAGGTACGATCCCTACTCCGCGTCCCACAACACGTAATCCTATGTCAGAAAATAAACGCCTTTTCACTCACTCACTCCAATTTAGTGCCGTGCACGGAAGTGGTGGAACAGATGTGTAAGCGAGCAGCCCTGCTGCAGCCGGCCGGGGAGGACGGAGAAAGGGAGGCATAACGTGCGAAAAATAATGGGGGGGGGGGGGGGGGGGGGGGGCACAATCATCGCGCCGCACCGAAAAGCGACCCCTCTACTCTACGCGCAGCGCTTCAAGGTCAGGAGGGACGGCCGTGACCTTGGCCGCTGGCTGCAGCCACTCCGCACGCGACCACGCCGAACCACCCGCTGCCGCTTGCCGCAGCAGTTCGTGCCGCCCCGAACAGTCCACTCGGGCCACTCCGCACAAGCGCTGCAGAATCGCATGCTCTGTCAGAGAGTGATGCGATCGCGTGCTGAACTTCGACGCCGTGTTGTTCCGAACCCTTCGTTTGCCACACGATTCCGCAACTATATACGGTGCCCACCTCAACCCTATAGCGCCACTTTGCACGGGAGTTCAGCGAGTTTTCAAGAAAACATGTGGAAGAAATTATGACATTCCCATACCCGCGTACTATATATACTTCTACAACTTGTGCTTAATTTTAAATCCATTGAGCGTGCACGTGGCTGGCCCTTTAATGAAGATCTTAGCATAACGTCCAGATTGGTGCAGAAGCTGCAACAACGGGTTAATAAAACCCCCCTACACTGCCGCATGTCTCAGCGACTCGCGAGACCGTGGCGCATGGCACTGTGGCAGTCCCATTTAGATAGGGCGAAATGCATATATCTCCTGTCTGATGATCGGTTGGCACAAGCAGATGCATAATATTTTTCATTGTTTTTGGGTAGCCTCCGCATATAGTATATGTCTGCTGATCGGTCACGGAGCAAAATATAAAGAACCTGAACTCGGAGCATTCCATTACGACGCCCCTCATATATTTCCAGGTCAGGCGTTGCTTCACGAAGACAACTGCATGTATACAGGAACGGTTTTATGAGGCTTTTGTCGTTGTAAGTGAGAACTTCCCAAGCATGACTCCGCAGGTGTCAATTAGCAGGTGACATGGGCGGGCCCTGACTGTTCGGTGGATTGTATGGCTTCACAAGAACACTTGAGCAGCATGCCAACGTGGGCGCAGGTTCTTCGATGTGGGAGTGTGAGATGGGAATGGGTTTGATTCCCACACTGGACTTGGATTCCGAGTCAGACGCAGGCATGTTCGCCTTGGCTCTGAGCGAATCGGCACACTGTGTCCATTGCGGCAGAGAGTTCGTTCCTGCAAATAGTTTTCTCCTATTTTAAAGCCCCGTTACTTTTTAAAATCATGCACTTAAATTCTTTACTGAGGAACTCTTATATTACAGGGTTCCATCGATTCTTTCTCTGCACGGGCTCCATCTTCTCACGCTGCAATTGAGGCGAAGCACTTATAGGTATACGGTATATATACTCAATCCCGCCACTCTGTCGTCACTGTCTGTCCGACTCTGTCGCCTTGGCAACCGTGTGACGTCAGACGTTTACAACCCACAAACACAAAGTTCAAGAGCAAAAGTCAAGGTTATTACTGCGAATTTACAGTGGCCAGGCATGACGTACAAATTCATGCTCAGGCTTAGTATAAACGTCACTATTGCTACGGCAACGCTTAGCCACAAGCTCGTTGACAATTTTCTTGCTCGGGTGGTATACAGGACGGCTGGAGGAGTGATTCCGCACTAAAATTATGAGTGAATATAGTGTATACAGCGGCATAATACGATTCGCCGACCGCTCGCGATTAGCGGGAGGGGACGGCTTGTGCAACACTCCATGCATCGTCATCAGTTACTGCGGCCGCCCGGCACAGCTGGAGTAGTCTAGTTCACTGTAGCTGGAGCCTCCGCCCGCCGTAGCTTCCATCGTTAACGACCACGCGCAGCTTTCACCTGATGACGATGATCGGTGCGGTGTGACGCCTTTCAGGGACATTCGCCTGCCATGCGCACCGCGCTCAGGAGCGGCTGCACGGTGGCTATAGTCCTCGCCCGCAATTCGCGAACGCCACTTGAAGGGCGCATGCCATTAACCCCTGTGGCGTTTCATCATTCTTCCTCTCGCTACATCCTCCGCTTTCTGCCTCTCGCGTTTTCGTGTGCAGGTAGGGCCGGCTCTGGCCATGCACTGTTGAGGGTGATTGCTGATGGTCATCGCATATTCCCCCTGGAACAGCTGTACGCCGTAAAAGCGAAGACTAGAATAAAAAAAAAAAAAATCGATCGGCGCTAGCTTTATACCTAAAATAGCTCTTCAGCCATATCTGCACAGGAGAGAATGTGACGTACACTGAAAATATCGCCAAGGCAACCATGATGCACGTGCACTATAACATCACGGCGCTCACTTTTCTTCTTTGGCCTCGAAGAACTTGAGCGGCAGTTTCGAAAGCGTATACCTTTTCAGCCTGTCGCTAACGCATGCATGTTACTTCGCTCTGCAGTATACTATGTTAACAGTCGACGCAGTGGAGTGACGCTACGCAAAGTTGCTTCTCGGAGAAAGCGCCCTTGCATGTGGTGCGTGGCTCACTTATAAAGGCTCCACGAGTGCAACATCGCAGCGTTACGCCCGTACACGGCGGCACGGGGCTTACATACATGCGCGCATGTGAAACTGGTATGGATTCGCCCCGCTGGGCGCGTGGCACGAAGGTGGCACGCTCGGCTGGCGGCCTTCTTCGTCGCCTGCGACCCGTTATATACGCCCCATTACGGGCACCAATGGAGGTCTCGGCGGTGAATGAATGGCTCGAAACATGCAAGCTTGCCGACCGAGCTGCATGTAACACGATGCGGGCGATATCTACGATGCCCATCGGAGACTTGTGCAGGGAGCGCTGGCTGCACGCACAGGCCGCTAATTCGAGAAGCGGCGTGGCATGGGGAGCCTCGAGTGTGCGCCCCACCTGGTGCCCCAGGGGGTCGCGTCAGGTGCGTTGGCGGGCACCCATTCATTCAGGCTTCTACACATATTCATGTTGCACCGGCTGTTGCGTAAGGTGTTAACACCTTACGCAACAGCCGGATAGTGTAAGGATAGTGTAAGGCTCATTTGGGCTGTTTCTGTGCGGACCATGCATGCAGATATTCATTGCTTCTGCCAACGATATATCTGTATCGGCAACGCTTTCAGACGAGATCAATGGAATCGCATGTTTTTCGTGATACCATGCAGGCCCAATGCTGTCCCCCCTATATATGACCCCGAACATATTCGGGGCAGTCAGAACGTATAATAGCACTGTTTCGAACACGCATTCGTTCGACAAATGCATGGTACTGCATGGTTTGGTTTGTGGGGTTTAATGTCCCGAAGCGGCTCAAGCAATCAGAGACGCCGTATATAGTGGAGGGCTCTGAAATATTCGAACACTTGTAGTTCTTTAACGTGCACTGACATCACACGGCCCGTTCATATAGCATTTCTGCTAATTAGTGGTTCATGACCTTGTAACTGGAAAGGTATATACGGCGTTCCGGAAGGTTCAGTACTCAGGTCCACTCTATCTATATGGCCTCTGATATGATTCCATCTTTCTGCCTCGCTTAACCAGTGCTTAGCTCTTGCGCAAGGCAAGCAGCTGTTTTCGGTTACACACAGAAATTCTATCACAAGTTTGAGAGACGCGGTGTGCAACACCCGAACGGTGCACAATGGCACATATATGCAGAAACCAAGAGCCATGCATTCAGACGTGTTCTTTGTTTCGCTCGCGAGAATGCCATGTTCCATGTCCCGTGTTTGCCGGTTTAAAACAGGTCCCATCCCTGATGAGGGGAAATCAGCATGCGCAGACAGGCACGCGGGCGCCACTGACCGCGTGCATGCAAAGGGTGCTGCTAGCAAGAAGCGATCGAGTAACCTTGGCGGGGCGTCGCACCCTGGGCTCTTGCACAACGCCAACCAGCCGCTCGACGGGACGCACCTTGCACAACTGCACGACGCGCACCAGCGGACACCACGCTCTGCCACTCCACTTTGTGTGTTATGTTTGGAAAAGTGTGTGTGTGTGTGGGGGGGGGGGGGGGGTAGCATAAATTTGTGCAGGGCGCCGCAATCTGCACTCAGCGAGTGCTCCTGCTTGTCAGCAATGCATTCACTTCTGTTCGCGCGCATGCATGTATATATATATATATATATATATATATATATATATATTTATATCGAAGTGAGCAAACGCTGCACGCTGATTCCTTATTCATATATGGAGTCGGTGTTTCGATGGGAGCCTGGTCATTCTCTGCTTCTGCTCGTTGGAAAGACCGCGGGCTCTTGACGAAATCTCAAAACTCAGTACGAAGCAAAGAAGCGAGCGGCCCGAATTGGCAGCTCCTGCCATCATCGATGTAATGCGGTCGCCGCAATCATCATCATCAGCCTGATTATACCCACTGCAGGGCGAAGACCTCTCCCATATTTCTCCACTTAACCCGGTTCTGTGCTAGCTGCATCCACTTGACCCCTGCGAACTTCTTAATCTCGTCCGCGCACCTAACTTTCTGCCGCCCCGCAATCGGACAACCATGCATTATTCCCCTGGTGCGCCCAGGAGCCGCAGCGAAGTCAAGGTTTTGAGCGTGCGAAGCCCTCTTTGAATATAGTGCATACGCTATGCACGATGTTTCAGGTCAAAAGGCGAGTACGTGGTCTTTTTCTTTTTTTTTCTTTCCCTAAAGTTATAAGGGGAGCATGCGCTTACACAAAGTCGGACACCTGGATTTTTCGTCGCACCGAGGAAGGCGAAGTGGTGCACCCTTGATAATAAAATGAGCAGAAAAAGAGATAGAACACGAGGCATTCCATCGCCTGTATACAGTGAGCGAAAGACGCAGAGAGTAAAAAAAAAAAAAAAAAAAAAAATCTGAAAGAGGCGAGGAATAAAGGCGGCGCACGCAGAGGCGTTGGTGGACAAAAAAGAATCGGGAGCGATTCTTCCCGCGTGGCCGGTATACCGAGGCATGCATGTCGCGAAGGGGTCACTGCGCCCTGCCCCAAAGAAAGGCCGTCACAGGGTCATGACCCGCGAAGGGGTCCACGACCACATCGCGACCCCTACCCCGCGTCACCTCGCCAGATGACCAGCGGAGGTGCGCGGGTCGCGGCTCGACGCTTCCTGGCCAAGTACACATGTACCATATATGCATGCGGGAGTGCTGCGAGCGTTCAAGAATTCAACTGCGGAATATGTCGCGTTTTGTATAAGTATAGACGAAATTCCTCTTTCGCGTTCTTCGAGTGGCTATGCTGTCATTAGTAATTACTTTCGAGATGAGACCATCACAAATGCGTATATTAGCAGGTGAAATGTATATATAGACATAGATACGATAACTGCATGAATTTCATTGTAATCATATATAACAGCCTTGCTGACAGCGCAGGTATCCATGCAATTACCAGTTTACGAGTGATAGTTAAAGGTGCATGTGATGATTGTGAATATTTGTACAAGGTAAACTGGCGCATTCCGCATAGATAAGCAACCGGTCGGCAGTGACGACTCGGAAGCATGAAGTAATCAGTCGGTTCGAATCTCTGTTGCTAACAAGACGATGCTTGGCAGTTAAACAGCGGATTTGTATGACACCAGCCGGAACAATGCAATAGAAAGTTTGCGTTATAATTTCGATACGAATGAGGACGAATTTGGCTGCACATGGAGACGCCATGGCACCGGAGTAAACCTCCCTTGAATCTGTTGTGAATGAATGAATGAATGAATGAATGAATGAATGAATGAATGAATGAATGAATGAATGAATGAAATCTTTATTTGCCATCAAATACAGATGGGGGGATTGTAGAAAAAAAGCTGTCCATGGACAGCTTGACGGGTCCACAATCCCGTGCATGCTGTTTTCCTTCTCTGCAGAGTCGCAGATTCGTTTGCTCCACAAAGGTTGCCGTGTATGACTGTGACGCGCGAGAGACTCCAATCCCCAACAAAGGTTCAAACTCTAGACCATATATGTTCTGGGATTAAACGCCCCCTCTCTCTCTTTTGTGCATGGTCACACGACAGGCACTTCAAGACGCTGCCCCGCCGGGGTGGCGCAGTGGTAAGACGGGCGACTACTGTGCCGGAGTACCCGGGTTCGAACCCGACCTCGGCGGCTGCGTTTCGATAGAGGCGAAACGAAGTGGCGTCCGTGCACTGTGCGATGTCAGCACACGTTAAAGATCCCCAGGTGGTCGAAATTACTCCGTAGCCCTCCACTACGGCTCCCCTTTCTCTATTTCCACTTTCACCCTTCCACTTCCCACCTTCCTCCCTTCCCTTACGGCGCGGTTCAGGTGTCCACAGAGCAAGTGTGACAGATACTGCGCCTTTCCCTTCCTGTGAACCAACCACTTCAAGACGCTCTGCGGACAAGCTTTGGAGAAATTTCCGGTAAGACGCTCTTCGGACAACTTCCGGCGACATATTTACTTCCTGTCAGACATATAAGGCTTTCACCCCGCCGGGGTGGCGCAGTGGTCCCGGAGCGCGCTCGACTCAAGGATATGGGGATCGCATCCCAGCCTCGGCTACCGCTTTTCGATGGAGGCGAATAGCCAGGCGCCCGAGTGTTGTGCGATGCCAGTGCACGTTAAAGAACCCCAGGTGGTCAAAATTTCCGGAGTCCTCCCCTACGGCGTCTCTCATAGCCTGAGTTGCTTTGGGACGCTAAACCCCATAAACCAAACCAAACATATAAGGCTTTCGCCTTAAAAATGCCAGATGGTTAGACTCTGCAAACCACCGTATATACCGTGTAAAAGCTCCGAATCTCGAATGCCCATCCACTTGCCGACCTAATTTTGCATGGTCCATCCGAATTCCGCCAGTGCGCCAAGTCAATTTGGAGGTGGGCCAAGTTGGCACTGAACATAGGCCAACTCGAGTTTTGAATTTTAACTTTCGAAATATAGGCAATGGCGCATTTGGGGGTTGGCCACCCCAATTTCGGCGCAGGCCAAGTTCGTTACTCAAACTGTCTCTCATTTTTCAAGCTTCAAGGCGATGCGCCAGACAGCGGTATGAGTGGACCCATTGTGGTCGGAAGGAAGTTGTTGAAGACGGCGACATCAATACACAGCTTGAGAGAGGGACATTTGGTATATAAGTCACGCAGTGTGTTCGGCTGCGGCGACAGCTATGAGGTTTTGTGGTGTTCAAATTTGGAATGCTATCCCATGCTCAGTCATATCCTCACCTAATACATTTATAGCACTGAATAATTCTTTCCTCCATACAGAAGTGCCTCAGTAAAGTGACTATTTGCATACTCTAACTGGGGCGTATAGTAATCTGAATACGAAATCACCTTTTTTTTTTTTTTCCTCTCATTTCGTTATTTTTTGTCATGTATAAATAGGCTTTTAGGTTGTATGATGTTGTTTTGTATTGCAGTTGTTTCATTTCGCACTGGTAAATGTGTATTTTGTTTTCTTCCTGAGTCGTCAGTAGACGTACTTGTATCCATTTTGGGATCAGCCTCTGGCTAAGGATCCTTGAGTGTCTGATGTAATCCCATATGTCTACTTTGAAAATTAATAAATAGAAAGAAAGAAAGAAAGAAAGAAAGAAAGAAAGAAAGAAAGAAAGAAAGAAAGAAAGAAAGAAAGAAAGAAAGAAAGAAAGAAAGAAAGAAAGAAAGAAAGAAAGAAAGAATTCCATATTGCAGCTTCCCAAAAGAAACAGGTGGTGCTAATCCGCTTCATACCAACATTGTTGCTTTCTTTTTTTTTCGTTTGACAGCTGTCTTGTTAGGCCGGTCACCTCAATGACATGGAACATAGACCTGAGTTCGAATTCAACACCACGTGAAGTGCAGGGCCCTTTCGCTCCAAAATAACTATATGTGACAGACATATCGAAGCGCACTCCATCGAGTAATTAAATGTTTACCTTACGGAGCTGAACGTCCCAAAGCGACTAAGGCTATGGGAATGTAGTAGCGGGTTCCTTAACACGCAGTGGCATCACGGAGTAGACGTGCACATTGCGTTTCGTCTCCGTCGGAACGTGGCCTTCGCGGCCGCGGGATCGAACTCACATCCTCGGGATGCAAGGATGCTGTACAGGGCCCTAACCATTAAGCGTTTGTAGTGGGAATTAAGTGCGCACTTCTTTGTCGACTTCTATACAAAACACGCAGTCCCACGAACACAGACAGCTTTTTCTACAGTTGATGAGCCTATATCTATATCTTTGATGGACTGCACATCATGCTGGTGCACTAAACTATGAGTTGATTCTTTCCAATAAACGGAAATGCTGTATAATGACTACCGCGGTGCTGTGGCGCAGTCATTACGACGCTCTACTGCTGAACCCAATTAAGGATGGGTTCGAGCCTGGCCGCCCGGCCGCTTTTTCATGCAGGCTTCAAGCAAGACGCCCGATATGACGTCAGTGCATGCATGTTGAGGAACCCCGTTGTCGAAATTTGAAGAGCCCTCCGTTACGCTAGCTGCAGGAGGCAAGCACCCCTCAAGCCATTTCAGAAAGGTCTTTTATTCCTTTACACTTGATTCGCTTCGAGAACTAAAAGACAGACAACCGTGCCTAAGCGTGTCAGGGAACGTTGTCTCCAAAATGTATATACACCAATGAAAAGTTGTGTTTGTTCTATCTTATGAAGATACTGCAAAACGCTTTACATATTGTACTTTAAACATGCGTTTATATCTATAGATATAATGTTCCTTCATTGCACATGGCGGCGCCTCTGCAGCGTTATTCTTACCCGAACATATTGAGGGTCGTTGCGCAAGTTTCTCGTTGGTTAGGCGCGTCCCCTCCTCCCCCCAACGCACCCATAGCAGCACCAAGTTTCCGGATTCTGCAGCTCCAAGGGCGCATTTTCGTCGTCTCACGTCTTATACGCGGCACGTGCATGCACATCAGGCAGCATCAAGGACGTGCAGGGTGCCCATATATACGTATAAACTGGTGAGACGTGCAGGCGCATACCATCGCGCAGCAGCACGCTTTCCATCAAAAGGCCAATCTATGCAAATATCGCGTCGCAGCATGCAGGGCAACAGCAGCAGCGGCAGAGGCAGTAGCTCGCTGGCCGGCTCGATAGTGTGCCGCGACCCGGCCGCGTCGAAACCGGTAAAGACGCGGGCCGATATTCGCTGGCGCCGCGGAAGAAACGCGCGCGCGCCACGGGCTGTCGCGGCTGCTGCTGCTGTTGCTTCGGTAGCGGCGGCGTGCTCCGCGGGAGCACATTCCACGCCGGGCGTCGCTGGCCTGACGCGACGGCCGCTGCCGCAGCTGACCGGCGCCTCCGCTGATGGGAGAAATTTCTCGGCCCAGGTATGCGACAAGAAGAAGGAAACCTGACTGGCTTGCTTCGCCCAGCTTCGAGTGATGGATACCTTACACACGCAGCACCCAAGTCTGCAGGGGGCAAAGCTCTCACCCGAGCCTTTAAAGACATATATCCTCGCACGGACTCCGTGCCTGCATTTGCAGGTCTGCCCACGTACTTATAGCCAATGTGCAGGAAGCATTTACGAAACTTGCTGGTTCCTTCGTGCCCTTTCCTGTTTTCTCTTTTGAGGCTATATACACCAACCGTTAGGTCACCGAGTGGGAATGTGGTACTTGAATCTCAGTGAACCGATGACTCGTTCGAATTAATCCGGTTCCGAATTACGAGACCACCTCGATCCCAACGAGGGAGTTATGTATAAAGCATAATGAAGCCTTTCGCAGGTCGCATCGTAAACACGTGAGCGAAGCCCGTTAGCGCTGCCGATCAGTATTAAGTCCTAAGACGAATGCACTGCCTCGAGGGAACTGGCGTAATGTCGGTGCTGATGGGCTTCCATTTACCATCGGCTACCAAAATTTACTGGTTCCCATGCTGCGGCAGCTGCGTGGGAAAAAGCGGACAGGGGGAAATGTAGCGGAGTTACAAACGTGATCAAAAACTCCGAGACTTATTTCGTTGACGACAGGGCGACGAGCGTGCTATTATATATAGAACATGCTGCTGTGTGGCATTCTATACTGATCGTGGGATGTATATGAACTGCATGGTCAGCTGTCGCTCGGTGTCGTATAATATCGCCGGTTAGGTGAGCTCGGTTGCGTGGCCTGTCCGAATCCCGTCCATCCGTTCGGATTACTATGGGAAAGAACTAAGTTTGACAAGACAGTTCGTTTTATTGCGTAAGCAATACTGCGCCAGGTTTCGAGCCGTCTCGTATCCCCGGCGGACGCCACGCTTGATCTTGAGCCGCAGTTGCGTCGACACCTGAACCGCGCCGTAAGGGAAGGGAGGAAGGGGGGAGTGTTAGCATTAGAACGAAAGCTGAAGCACCGCTCACTCTCGTCCTCACGCACTTCGCACTCCTGGCGTTCCCCGGATCGCACTCTTCTCACCGCATGCGATGCGAGCAAGGTCCGATGTTGCATGCGCGCGTCGAAATCCAGGCATGTGCGCCAAAGCGGTGGTCGGGACGCACCACTCAGGGTCCAAGGGGCGGACGGTCGTCGCCCAGGGTAAGGAATTGCGCAGTGATAGAAAGACGATCGCTAACAGGAGTGAAAGTGGAAAGAGAGAAATCGGAGTTCGCATCGGGGTAAATCAGTTGCTATGCAGTCTTACAAGGAGAAGCATCGGCGATGCGCCGAAGCCAGAAAACGGCAACGGGCTCAAGAGACTGCTGAAGAACGTGAACAACGGCTAGCAAAACGGCGAGCGCAAGAAGCTGCTATAGACGTGCACCTCTAGACAGTTGTACGTCTGGTGATGATCCTGCGTGGAGTCTTCAGAAAGCATTGGACAGTGATGACTCGGCATCAACAACAGGACGAGAAGAATCACAGAGCAGCCAAGGACGGTGGAATGCAACAGGCGACGACGACGTGCTCAGGAGACTGCTGAAGAACGAGAGAAAATGCTTGAGAAAGAACGAGTTCGCGATGCTGCCAGACAGGAAGAACGGTGTGAAGAGCGTAAAAGACAATATGCATAACAGACCGAGGAGCCGCACGTTTGAAGAAAATATGTAAATCTTTGGCTCCTGCTGGCCTGATCGTCCAGATTCGGGAAGTGGAAGAGCAGACTTTTGGACTATACACTCGACGGGTTGGTGAATGTGATTCCGCGACGCGGGAGTTTCAGCGCCGTTTCACGAATAATCCACTCGGAAGCGTGTGTTCAGTGTGTGATCGCCTATGACATAAGAATGACTTAACACCTACACCTTAAGCGCAACCATTGCAACATTGCTTACCAAATTTAACCAGAGCTAAACTACTGCCAATATTTTGCGAATAAGTTCGAAATAAGCGAAATTAGAAGATGCCATGGTACATTTGCGCCAAAGAAAGCACCACTTTCGATTTGACCAAGGTGCCAAAAAACGTGGATATACAGCTGCATGTGCTATAAAAACAGTACACGGCACACAATGTGGGCTCATTTTGCAACACCCTTTGCTTAATAGTCACAAACCACCCGGGTATAAATAGACCATGCCTGAAGAGCAAAAAACAAAAACAAAAAAAAAGAAAAAGCGATGCGTGTCACACTTCGGCGCACGTAACCGACTCCTACAGGACGCGGTCTTGCCCACGGGTTCTGCCCAGCCAACATTTGTATATATATATATATATATATATATATATATAACCAGGAGTGACGTTATAATAACGCCACAACCTGCCATGACATTACCGGGCGACTCATGCACATACGAAGTTCACCCGCCTGGCGTTCGATCCAGGCGTCCGTGCGGCAGCCATTCATCTGGCGCTTCCTCTAACGCCGCGCCACACAGTATATAGAAACGACCCAGTGCAGCAGACATCAGGGATATATATATATATATATATATATATATATATATATATATATATATATATATATATATATATATATATATATAAGCCCCGGCGAAGAAGCATAGTTCGCCTCTTGCAAATGCAGGGCTCCATGCATCTGGGTGCGCATATGTACTCTTCAGGTCTCTCGCATGTATCGGGCGGCTGCAGTTATCTATATCTGTAGGACCACTTTCGCTTAGCATGCAGTCCCTGGTGCTACGCAATCCAGATGCCTCGTATACGCGAACCTGCGCACCGCGACGCCGCGAACGCTTCGTTGCACTCGTTTCGTCGTCTTTCGCAACGGCGCCGAGCGAGATAAAACGGCTCTCGAGGCTCACAAGCGTTTGACTTTCCACGAGCGGTCGCGAAAGTGTAACGACGAGGAATATATAGAAACGCGACAGCTTTCATCCCGTCGCCGCTTGCGTGCATCACGTGCATCAATAAGAGTAAACCGAATTGCGTTCAATACCGCACTTCGCCCGAACGTTATGTAGAAGGTGGACTTATTCACCTCATTACAATATCAGAAGGGAGGAGGTTTGGGAATGTCGAACTATATAAAGGTTACAGAAAAAAAAATGGCGGAGGTTTGACCTATACTTTCGCTGTCTGAATTCAGACAAAATGTGACTCACGATAAGCTAGTTGACTATAAGGAACAATAGTTTACTTTTAACTATACAACGTAATAGTTACATGTAAACCTTTTATGTAATCGTAGAGAGATGTGTAGCCGGCCATTAGTATAGTAGCCATGCGAGTTATCAAATTCTCGAAAATGCGAATTACCTCGGCATACACAGTGGCTCAGTGAATATCATCCACAGTGGGCCTTTCTCGAAAAGCGCGTCTCTTGATGTGAGAGGGGTAGGGGAAGAGGCCACGTTAATCACTTCACGTCACTGCATGGCGCACGTTTACAACGTGGCCACTCTCTCGTGTTGGCTGGAACGGCGAGCGGGAAGTCACACGGCAGTTGGACTGCAGAGTACCGTGTAGCGAATGCAGTCGCTTCAGACAGTCGCTCTTCTCGAAAAGGACGTGCGGTGGAGGTAATTCCTTTGGCCACGTCTACAAACTTTTATGACGTGATATGGCTATTACTAACGGGCCGCTGCAACTCTTCAATTGCACTCAAGTACCAAGTGCAATAGTTAAAAAATAAACTATGAAACTTTAGTTAATCGGCTTACTGATTAGCAGGATTCGGCTGTTCTATACAATGCCAGCCAACTTCGGTACCAAAACACTGATGAAGCCATCCCAATATCGAGAAACTGTTTTTAAAATTCACCTACACTGAATCACCCAGTGTATACGAGAATTATTTCTAGTTTATGGGGTTATGCAACCATTTGTCTCAAGTGCATGCAGTTATCAGTTATAAGCACGTGTGATTAATGGAGCAGTGTGTTTGATTAAGACAAGCAGCTTTCATACGCAGTCCATCAAACGCTGTATAGATACTGTCACAAAAGCCCGAATTACTAATGTGAAAATATCAACATGTGCGCCTTTTTATTTTTTGTTTCTGTCATAATGACAGATTGATGCAAATAAAATATGCCAGCGTTTTACCTGTTAGCTAGGCGCTTCCCCACCATTCTGTCTAAAAGTGTCCAGACGCAAACGAAACGTTACACACAAACAAAATGCAGCGACGTTTCCTTCCGCTACCAGATGAAAGAATAAAAAATTCTCAAGGAGGGAGAAGTGCAGAAAATCCACTGAGAGTTCGCGCGTAGACCCCTAGCTGCCACCATTTTTTTTTTTTATCGGTAAGCAATAATGACTGCAGATTTAAACGGGGCTTAAAACGTATATTCGGTACTTATACAGTTGATGACATCACAGTGTGATGTTTAGTTTACTTTCGGACAACTTTCTGTGAATCTACAGGGAATGCTATAGGCAGAAAAGGGAAGGACTGCTGTCCCCGTCCCGTGAGGAATGGAATGCTATATGCTCAGGCATACCGATCCCTCCGAACATTATACGTCATGCCACGGAAATAGAAGGCGTTTTCCTTTCCCATTTCAGCCTAACCTTTGCTGTAGAGTCATAGAAAGCTGTTCGCAAGTATACACAGCCCTAAATACAAGCTTCAACGCCACACAGGAAAAAGCTTTCACACCCCGCCGGGGTGGAGCAGTGGTTACGGCGCTCGACTACTGTGCCCAAGGACGCGGGATCAAATCCCGGCCTCGGTGGCAGCTTTTCGGTGGAGGCGAAAAGCAAGGCGCTCGTGTGCTGTGCGATGTCAGTGCACGTTAAAGAACCCCAGGTGGTCGAAATTTCCGGAGGCCTCCACTACGGCGTCTCTCATAGCCTAAGTTGCTTTGGGACGTTAAACCCCACAAAACCAACCAAAAAGCTTTCACTGTGATACACAAATGCATAACGGTGAAGCTAACCGATCAGCGCACTGATGCATCCTGAGAGTTAGACAAGTCCGATACGATACGCACGCGCCGTGTCAAGTTTTGATCGCTAAATATGTTTATCTCCGGATGCGCGTTCATGCGACGAAAGGTGGAAGTAAAAAAAAAAAAAAAAAAAAAGAAACAAAGCAACGCAAATGAATGAGATAAAAGTTGTATTTCACGCATTTTTTTTTCCCCGTGCAGCCCTTTCTTTCTCATTCGGACCAGCTGACCTGACAACATGTAGATTTAGGTACGTTAACAGCATGGGTAAACTAAACTGAGCAAGTAAGGAATAAAATTGCCCTGTTTGTTATTTGACGTGGATTGACAGTTATATTTTAACGCGACAAAATGAAAGAACTTTTTTTTTTTAATAGACACAGAGGCGCAAGACTACCAGAAGAAAACTGTAAATACCTGAACAATGTGAAAAAAAAAAAAAAAAAAGTCAAGGAACAGGGGGAAGAATTCGCAAATGTGCCATCGTTGACTCCCGTTATCGCGCGCAGCAAAAATGGGAGGAAAAAGAGAATCCCAGACAACGGACCAGCTAGAGACAAAGAACCTCTCAGGTATATAAATACACAATAGGAAAGAGAGAGAGAAAGTGCTTCCGCGTTTTACGCAACAGCCCTGTCTCTTTTCACCGATGTACGAAGACGCTTAATATAGCCCCGGGGAAAAAATCGTCGCCCCAAATGCCTGAAGCGAAAAAGCGAACATGCAGTTTTTGAAATGCTGTAATCTTTATATGGGTCAAGTAATTATTATATGCCAGGTATACACATACAACACTATTGCTGTTTCCCACACATTCGCGTGCAAATTGCAATGCAATTGTTTACTATCGCCTTGCATACCGTGAGTTCAGTTTTCATGGTGCAAATATATATAAGCAACATGAACGAAAACGCTCAGTTATTAGGCAGTGAGTTATCGTTATCCTCTATAAAAGTGACGATGACACTAACTTTTTAAAGATAGTTACCTTCCTAATTATCCGTAGTTTACTGTGTGTGTGTTTCATAAATATGTCTGTGCCGAAGTGTCCTTCGAATGTTTGCGGAATAAATTTAATTAATTGCAGGGTAAATCTGACGCTATCGAAGAGAAGCGCTTAAAATGTGTTGGCTAATATGATGAATAAATTAAAAGAAAGCGCAATTAACACCAATAGTACGCGCAATTAACGGAGCAAAAACACTGAAAGGAAACGCAGTTTCCACTGGGCTCTTCAAGGAAATATGCCGGTAAAAATAAGAAGAGAACCGATCGGAGGGGGGGGGGGGGGGGGGGGGGGGGGGAGGTGTGCCAAAGCGGGTGTGGAGGACGGTTGTGTCTTTATATATAGCAACACAATCTCAGTCCAACGGTCTTCGGCGGGAAATCCGAGCCTGCCATTATACCGCCGGCTGCGTACAGCTGCAAGCATATCGCGTAAATACCCCTTATACGAGTTTGTGAGTGCGAGACTTAGAAAAAAAAAACAAAAAAAAACGAGAGAGGGAGACACATTTCGACCACCTGGGGATCTTTAACGTGCGCTGAAATCGCACAGCGTCCGTGTGCTGTGCGATTTCAGCGCACGTTAAAGATCCCCAGGTGGTCGAAATTACTCCGTAGCCCTCCACTACGGCTCCCCTTTCTCTCTATCCACTTTCACTCCCACCCTCATCCCTTCCCTTACGGCGCGGTTCAGGTGTCCACAGAGCAAGTGTGACAGATACTGCGCCTTTCCCTTCCTATGAACCAACCAACCAACCAACCAACACACGCAAAGTCGAGTATCGCGTCTCTCGAGGGGAGCTCGCACAGGGAGTCTGATATAGCGAGGAGACGTACTCTTACAGTGATTATATACGGGTGTCTGCGTAGCGAGGAAGAAGAGAGGACGAAAACACACACTTGCGGTCAAACACAGCAAATTCCGCTTGCAGGTCTGCGTACCAAGTAGTGTACAGAAAGAACAAGCGACAAGTATGGCTTACAAAAGGGGCGCCTGATACTGAGGCTTCACCGCAATGCTCTTCTACGTCTACCTGCCAGGATAGGAAGCTGGACGCATCACGCATGCTTGGATACTCTTTTTGCACGGTCTTCTTTGTAGGAAATCACTTGTGTTGCGCACGTTTATTCCAATGAGGGACGGTTTTGCCCCCAAGCAAGGGCGGCTGAATTCGAATGTCCTCATTCGCACGCAACGACGCGTTCACCGAAGCTTCTCACGGCTCTCTTACAGAGCTGCACTGTAAAATGCAATGAACCCTCGACACGACTATGGGATCTGCGCGGGCAGGGGATCCCGGGCAACACTGAGGGGTCAGCGCGCAACTGCGAACAAGCAACATGACGGCTCACCGTGCTGTCCGAATGTGATGATCTTCTCAGCGGCCATGTGGAAGTCGTCATCGTCGTCGTACTGCTCCCCGGGCTCAAAGGGCGCGTCGGCCTGCATCATGCCGACATCGTAGCGGTCCAGCAGCCGGTGCAGCGGCGGGATGCCCGGCAGCGCACGGCGTGTCACGTTGGGCGCCCGCTTCATGCCCAGTTTGCTTAGAATCTGCGCCTTGATGGCCTGCAGCCGCACGGCACGAGACTGCGTCGTAAACGCGCCGCACCGCGTGCAGTTAGTGGCTACGCCGGTCGTGGTGGCCGGCGTCGTTGTCGTTGGCTCGGCGCCGGCGTGGGATGATGCGGCGGAGGCCGCCAACACGGCCAGGGAGGACGCGAGCGCGAGCGCCGCCGCAACACAGCACCGAGAGGAAAGCATGGCGCACCGAGAGAAGGTGGGCACCGCGCGCGCGCTTAAATAGGTCGGCGCCACGCCCCCAAGCGGGCGCCCGGCCAATGGCAGCGGCGCCAGAGACTGGAGGATGGATGCGTGCGCCGCGCCGGCGCGCGAAACCGCGTGCGACGGAGCGGCCGCGCACGCGGCCCGAACGCGCGAAGTTGCGGCGCGTTCTACCACCATTTGTCAAAGGAAGCGCTTGCATGCGCGTTATTCGCATGAGAGCTACACGTGACGCAGACGCTACCCACACTTCAGTTAGACGCTTTCCTCTATTATCTTCGCCGCTGTTCCCGTCAGGTCCCGTTGCCTCAGGGCCATCCAATTTGCCACTACGTGATGACGTCAGCTCTGACCACAATTAGCTTGGTCAGCTTTGCCTGTCCTTTGGTGGCTCGGTGTGCCTGAAAGGCGGTGTCTGTTTATAGTCCCGTTCATATGTTTGCATTGCATAACATCGTCAATAGAGAAGGATGTACGCCAGCTGTCTTGACGTCACTCAATCCTCTCGTTCTCATGTAGCTGCATATGCCATCCCTGGGAGAAAGGACTCCCATGGCCTGTGACCTTCTATGCTGAAAAAATATTTTAAAACTCTAATAGACCCATTGCTCTCAATAATACCACTGTGCGAGTTAGAGTACAAGAGGAATGATATGGCGACGGCGACAAAATATGAAAAGTAACGGTGCAGTGCATCTGTCCTTCCTTCATAGCTCCATAGAGAGTCACCTAAGCTGGGCCGGATTAAGCTGGGTGGGACTAGTTTAGGGATATATATTTACATACCGTAAACAGATATATACACAATCTTAATGTCTTTAGTTGTACTCTTGGTGTTTTTATAGGAACTAGATATACGCTTGTAGAAAGAAGGCAATTTCCTTTTAAAACTGAGTGCTGGTACTTTGAATATTTGAGCAACCTTGATCATTAGATCTGTAGTGTCTCGCCTAACAGAGCGAGAAACAATTAGGAATTAGTAAAATTTTGACTATCAAACCACGACTGATACTTGAGAGGCAAAGTGTAAAACTATTATCGCCGTAAAAATCGACCTTTAATTTTGACACGAATTAATTTGTATCGTGTTTTTTCAACTATACATTTTGAGTCAGAAGTGGCTTTTGGGCACAACATTTTATGCACTTATTTAAGTGACATCAAGACAATATTCGGAGTGCACAGTCTTTAAAATATGTAGAATGCCACTATTTAGATTTTAATCATATCATTCATATCGTGTTCACACTCAAAACGTTTTCAATATTCGGGAACCAGCCACTGAAAACGGTACACCATGATGCAGAAAAAAATAACGGCTTTTGCCCCCCTTTCCTCCTGCTGCCAGCGGTGTCGACTAAACCTCGTGAATAATCTTTTGGTCCTACTAGCGAGACAACACAGGATGTAGCAGATGAGTGACGTTTCAGAACCTCGTTGCAGTGCGAGTGCGAGCGAGTTGCAACTCGCCTTTTTGTAAGCCTTCATTTACACATCCACTGGGTAATTGACCGTAAATCCTCATTTTTGTGGACGTTCTATACTCAGGAGACACGAATAAAAGCTTATGGTTCTCGATGCACAAAAAGATAACTCACACGACTCAAACCACCCCTCATAAGGCACATGTTTTAGGGAACTTTACTAAAGTGGATGGCAACCATGCTGTTCTTCTCCAGAAGAAAAAAAAAAAAAAGCGAGAAGAAATGAATAGCCTCCACAGTTACACTTCCTTTGCTATAGGCGTATCATCCAAAAGCAGAAAAGACTCAACAAAAACAAAAATAATTTCGCTTCAGCTCATGCACATGTCACCGGCAGAAATGCGTTTGTATTCCTTATGTAAAAAAAGGCACTCGTGAAACATTGGCCCACAGTTTTCGCTGAAGAAGGGTGGCTAACAACACTGACTTCCACCGTCGGACGCCTCCTCCAGCCCAAAAGACTGTAATGCGAAACAAAAGGCCCATGACAAGGCGTGTTATAAGAGTCCCCTGCTCGAAGTGATTGGCGTCGTATACATTGGCGAAACATGAACTTCCCCGTAAGATTAAAGCAGCACAAAAAGGATGTCAAACAAATGAACGAGGGTCGCACTGCGACGGCGTAACTAACAGCACGACGTTTCAGAATGTACTCGGTTCGTTCACCATGGGGACCATACGGGCGAGTTAGAGCTTGACAAGACTTCAACCTAGAGGCGTGTGATCGCCCCAGTGCTGACAAGGGACAACACCATTGTGCTGGACACCGAGCTACGCCCGCGCGAAGGAGAGCTATAACATTCAGCAGACGACCCAAGAGAAAGGGGGGGGGGGGGGGGGGGGTACGTTAACCGTTCCTAATCCGTCTCTCTCTTCATCCATGGTCATGGTCAGTGACCTGGCGGTTGAAGTCTTGTCAAGCTGAAACTCGCCCGTATACGGGTTCTGAAGCGTCGTGTTGTTTCTTCCTTTTTTTGGTTACCAGTCTTTTCGAACTTAAGTTACATTTCGTTTTCAGCTAGGCAGACCTCTTTTCGAATGCTTTTGTTTAATAGATATATGTAGAATTTTCAAGATTGAACTTGATGAAGGAAGGAAACCCGTTCATTTGCTCAGTCGTACACAGAGTTATATAGAGAACAGAAACATCTTGTATTGCTCTGCAGCCCATGGTTTTACTGTCATGTCCAAAAGCTGCATAACCATGCGCTGTTTTCACTTACGCATGTCATCTTAAACAGAAAAGCACCAAGTCATCTCAGACTAAAACAGGCTTGGAAAGGAGATACACCAATGATTAGATTATATAGCCCTAAGATTAAGAAAGAAATTTGAGGATCATGTTACTATTACTATTACTCCAGACAATGCGCAAGAACGTGCAATGTTCGAGCACTGTCCGAAGAGTGCATGGATCCTTGCTTTACATTTATTTTCAGGAAGCTGTCTACAATAACATTTGCTCAGAGCGGCCGGCGTGAGGCCGCACCAATTAAGAGTCCGCTCGAAGAAACTAAGGTCATAAGATCAGGGTATGAAGTTCCCTGCCTCTTAAATGTAGCCAAGAAAGCGCAAAAACAAGTCTGAGCGCCTCGGCCCGACGCCATTTCGCGCGTGCGGCATAAAGAAAAAAAAAAAATGGTGAGCTCAAAATATGCGAAGCATGCATGGCTAGGCGACGCATGCTTGCATGCGTGCGCCATGCAACGCCATTTTGGTCGTGCATATACAGTCCATGCTGACTGCCGCTTTCGTGTCTGCGGAGCGAACGAACCACCTGGAGGTTGAATATTGTTCGCCCCATCCTCAGAAAGGCCGCCCTGAAACCTTTTAGCGTATATGTCCCAAAGCCCCCCGATGTCCCAAACAAATGGAAAGTTATCGATCGCACTATACGTCGAGCGTTGTCAACAAGAGATGCCAACTTCGAGCGTTTGAAGCACTGAAACATTCGCCTGCAGGCGAGCGTCCTCATCGGAATACAACGAATCGATCATCAGTGATCATGATGGCGGCGTTGTCATGGATTTGCGCGCAGTGTTCGCGTTTCCGCGCTGCTGAAAAGTGCAACGGCCTAAGCAGTGGACAAACGATGATAATGAAGATTCCGATTGCACTACAATGGAGGTGCACGCACTCTTAAGTCAACGCTTATAATAATACACAGCCATGAGGGAACTCAGACTGAGCCAAAAGGAGTGGATACGGGCTACGGGGTCTATGCGCGGACGAAATTGTCGATTGAATTAACTGTATACCTGCTATCCCCCGCGCAGACAATTTTTGTTAAACTGAATACTGGGTGTTAAGCATCGTGCACAGCGCGAAAAACGAAGACCGGGAAAGAAACACACACAGACAAACATGCAGCGCTTGGTTTGTTGGTGTGTTTCTTTCCCGGTCTTCGTTTTTCGCGCTGTGCAAAATGCTGAACTCCCATTTTTGTGTTTTGAGTCAATGTATACAAGCCAATAATGCGCCATGTAAGGCTTTGATTGCAATGCCAATATCTTTTATGCTTATCCTGATTTTTGTTTTTTCGTCTTTCTGCCCTCTTTCTATCAGCCACTTAATTATTTGTTTTTCCGTAACTTGTAGTACATGTATAGAGTTGCACAGAATTTGCATTGAGCTTAGCATAGTGCTGCAAGGCCTCGTAATTATATTATCCCCTTGTTTTGATTTCCTTAACATCGTTGCATTATGCGTCAGTTTTGGAGAGGGAAGCGTGATTGAGCGAGGCATCTTTTGAGTGGCGTACCAGCTTCGCAGATTTCGCGCGCGCTAATTCTTTCCAGCTGACATAGACGCGCGTAAATGTTTCCTGTCCAGTCGCTGTGGCTATTCTTATCCTCCCACAGTTATTTTCTCGACTTCTTGGCTCCCTGCAAAAAGCCAGGAAGCTCACACAAGCGACGCTGCAAACTTGGGAAGTTTTCTTCAGTTTCTTGTGGATTCTTCGTAGAGCCTCACCCCGGCCGCTCTGCGACAAAGCAAATGCTATTTGTAGATGGCTGCCGGCCCATAAAATATAAAAGCAGAGCCGCCAGCTATAAGGAGCCCCGCAGATGCGACCCGCTTTCCGGACAGTGCTCGCGCCTCACGCACCTTTGCGCATTGTCTGAAGTCCGCTTTATTGCTTTACAAGCGCGACGTCAAGCAGCTTTCAGGAAACGGTGTGGGCCTCAGATCGGATTGTAATACCCCCCCTCTTTCCTGCTGGGAACACTTAATGAGCGGATGGTTGCGTTTCTCGATCGGAAGCGGTTATTGAGGTTTCTTTGCTCTGCATTACGGAGCTCCAACACCATGCAGCCCGCGTCCTTAGAGGCACGGCTGTTCAAAATGGTGCTTGTGCGCTTTAGTGTCGAGTAGTCGCTATTTGGGGCTCAGAGTGCCATTGACATTCCTTCTTCAATTTTAACGAAATTGCCGCACTGGCTTTGGCAATGTCCTGTCTAATTCGTTTATTCAAAAAAATCCGTATTATACCCGAAAAGTGTATAAAATAACGAATTTTTCGACCCCCACCTGGGTTCCGAGAAGCACTGCTCCGAACATGTCGCGCTCCTTGGTATTACTGATGACTGAATGTTTTGCCTTTAAATCAAGTTACATAAATGCCCTAACTCTCAAACAGAACGAAAAAAGACAACGAGAAGTCATCCGTCTCGCCCAGGCCGCATGCATGCTCAGATCCAGAGATCTAGGCGACGGCTGAGGGAGAGGACATGGCTGGGACAGAGCTGCGCGGATTCTCGCCAACCTTTTGACGGGTGCAAATAAATGTTATATCTCTCTCTCTCTCTCTCTCTCTCTCTCTCTCTCTCTCTCTCTCTCTCTCTCTCTCTCTCTCTCTCTCTCCCACACACACAAACGCTTGCTGATCCCTTCCTTAGATGCGACGGAGCTTCTCCTTCACGGTCTCACACTTCGCGGTTTTTGTCGACAGCTCAGGTGTTTCAAGCTTATCTCACCGGCCTCTATATATTGCCCGCTGGATGCATTGCTTCATGCAATTACTAGTCGAGGCGTATGAAGCCGAGAGCTTTAAAAATATACGACATCAATCTAGGCAAATGCAGAAGCTCGACAATGATGTCGGAGAGCTCCCAGTGCGAAAAGCAAGTTTATGCACTTTATGTATATATATAATCTGACATTTGAAAAGCGCGGTGCGATTTGGGACGATTATTCAGTTATTATTTCTCTGAAGTCATGGCGAGCCTCTACAGGGACTCGTTGCGCATCGGGTTTACGGGGCGTCTAAATAATTTCTATGCTGAAAAAACAGTAACTGTATATATGAGTCATGGTAACCGATGTGTGTATTAGTTCGCTGAATTCAGTAAGCGAAATCAGTTTCTGAAATTTGACCGTACCAAACAAGCTGGATGCGTCGAAATTCTTGAGCTTATAATTTAGTCTCATGCATACCTTTTTATTTAGTTTACCTGAAAAGCTTGTGGTTTCCTACGTGGACATAAGCCACCAACCACCGCGGGTTCGAGCGTCGCGCGAGCCAAAACCCCGATCAGCCGTTACCACGCGCACCCTGAAACACCGCAGCGCGCATTCAACCTTCACCGGGAGGAGAGCACTTCGCTGCAAGGACACCAACCTCCAAGTTCACGAAGGAGACGTTTATTGAAACGCCATCCTCCCGCGGCACATACACACACACACACGCACACACATACAAAATATACAAAACGCACAAGTGACACGGAGTGCGCCGCAAGCACGCAAGGGCGTGCTGTGATCTCTCTCTCGCAGTGACCAGAGGGTTCCTTTGAGAGAGAGCGGGCAACCACCGCAAGGTACGCCTGTCGCGGATCGTTGGATCACGATCGACAGGCTCGAGCTTCGCTCTCAGGTGAGACCCGGAGCAGTCGAACTCGAGTACACACTGGTCTGCGCGGACAAAGGCCGGCAGACAAGAACAGTAGCGTACGCACCTTACGATGTCTCGGAGGAGTCTCCCTCTGGGCTCCGCTCGGACAGTCGCGCGAGCGCGGCTGTCGAAGCGGTGCCGTGTTCCCGCCAAAAGGCGCCAATGAGAACAGCCACTGGGACGCCAGGGCGGAGCTGTGGCCCGAACGACAGTGACAAGTCGCTCGAGCCCCTCTCCGCCGCCTCAGGCGGGAGAAAGGGAACGGGGAGAACAACTGGGAAGCGGGCGGCGGCCGCGCAAAGGCCAGCCGCAGCAAGCCCGAATCCCACATCCTCCTCTCCTTAATTGCCCTCCTACCCATCAGCGAAAGCACGCGGCAGGTCCCCAGCATGAAGAAAAGAATGCTATCCTCACGCAACAAGTCAACTACGCTTCAGCTCCAGCCAAAAAGATCTCGAAACACGGACACTCAAGAAAGACAAACACCAACAAGGCACACACAAAAAGCAAAACAAAAAAAAAAAGGATAAGATGACCTGAAGAATAATATGTAAAGTTCCGAATATGAAGTAAATACGAAAGTGTCAGCGGCAAAGTTCCAAAGTTCGACACAGTTCGTCGGTGCAGCACAGAGAGCCGGCGGTAACCGGCGACTCACCGCTCGTCGACTTCTGGGTGGCCAGTTGGCAGCTGCTGGCTGCAGACGATCTCCGATCGCAGTCGGTGCGGGAACAGTGAACACGCGGAAGGGGGGCCCCGGAAACTTCTCGGCGGCCATCCAAGACGCACATGTGGTGACCGCGCGGGACTTTTTTTTTTTTTTTTCGCTCAGCACACGCGGGCTTTCTTTCCACCGCGCTCAGCACACGCCGGCAAACACACGCCGCAACGTCGTCGCCTCCGCTCCCGGGCACGCTCACCAACAGCAACGCACACACCACACAAAGTGTTACGCCGAGCTTCAGCGGCAACCTGTCCCAAGCACCTTCGCAGCCTCGGCGGTCTTGGGTGAAGGGGAAGGGGGCATGGTCCACGCTGCTTGTCCCCCAACTACCCCAACTTCCCCTCTATACGCACCGAACACAGCCGCGCGACGGGCATGCTTAATGAGCCACCGTCGCGTGTTTAAAAGGAAAGAGGAGAAAAGACGCGCTCTGTAAAAGAAAGCACTCACTGTACAATAGGTGAAGCGAGAACGGAATAAAATAAACAACACAAAACAAAGATGCTAGAAGAGACAAAATTCAATAACACAATAACGCACAGAGGCTGGAACTAAGCGGGACAGAAAGGGGACGGCCGACGTTGTTTTCGGGTAGGGTCCGACGAGAAAGCTCGCTCGGTGAGGCGATATGCCTTCGGGTGCGGAAAAAGTCCGCCGTCCGGCATTAAATCACACAGGTGACCGTCGCCTCAGATTGTACCGGTGCGGGGCACGCTTGCGTTCCGCCGCATCGGGTGTGCCTCGTCGCTTGCCTGTGGTGACAATGGGCACCGACGCAAGCTCGTCAGACCGCGACACATAGGCCTTCAGGTCTGCGATGTGGGCACGGCTGGTTTTCCCCGTAGAGGAATCCTCCAGCAGGTACGCGAGTGGCGACCAGACTTTGACCACTCGGTACGGACCAAGCCACTTAGGAGCAAGCGCGGCTGAGAACCCCTTGCTCGCGTCACTAAGAGCGTGGTTGCGCTTCAGGACAAGATCGCCCACCTGAAATGTCAGGCTGCGGTGCTTGCGGTCGTACTGAACCTTCTGCTGGGCTCTGGCCGTCGCCAAACTCTGTCTTGCTCTGCTGAGAGCCCGACACAGCCGGTCCCGAAGCGTTGACGCATAAGCAGAGCAGTCTGCTCGCGCCTTCTCATCCTCGAGCTGCTGGCTCTGAACGACGCCTGACATCGGATTCGCCAGCTCCCTTCCGAAATTGAGGAAGGCGGGAGAGAAACCAGTTGAGCGATTCTCAGCTGTTCGAATGGCGAACGCGAACTCACTCAAATGGTCTGCCCAGTCTTTTTGACACTCGGCAAAGGCCGTAAGCATTGGTTTGAGCGTTCTGTTGATCCGCTCGGTCAGATTAGACTGGGGATGGTAGGGTGAAGTGGTGTAGTGCTCGATTCCGAGGGAACGGCAGGTATTACCGAACACCCGAGCCGTGAAGTAGGACGCATTGTCCGTGATCAGCCGTTCCGGAAAGCCGAAGCGACAGAACACTTTCTGGAGTTTATCCAGCACCGCTCGCGCTGTCACTTTCCGAAGGGGGTACAACTCGACCCACTTGGAAAAATGATCAACGACTACCATCAGGTAAATGAACCCCTGCTTGCTTCTGGGGAAAGGCCCCATCAAATCGCAGGTGGCCATCTGCCACGGACGCACACTGTCAATTGGTTTCATCATGCCCGGTGGCTTGCCACCCCTTGACTTCACCGTTTGACAGACATGGCAGGAACGGCAATAGCGGAAAATGTCGCGCTTCATGCCGGGCCACGTCACCGATTGACTCAGTTTTGTGAAAACTTTGGAGCCACTCAGGTGACCGGCAAGTGGCTCGTCGTGAGAGAATCGCAACAGAGCGCCTCTCAGACTTTTGGGGATAACCACTTTAAATGGGTCAATGGACTCATCATCTGTGGCTATGTACTTCAGCAGGAGCCCGTCATGGTCCAGCAAATATGAGTCCCCGGGGCTCGCCGCGACACACGCTGGCTCTTGCCCCGCTGCGCCCGCTACAGGACAAGTAGCGTCACGGCGCTCCGTCTCCCTGAGACCGTCGCTAACCTCGCGACAAAAGGAGTCATTTTGCTGGGCCGTCAGTAGCTCTTTGCGGCTGAACACGATTCCAGTCATCCCAGAGGGGAGCCTGTTTTCGTCCCCGCGCAGGTTAGCCGCCAAAACTTCGCTCGCTAGCCTCGGCGCATCTGGGGTGCTCACAAAGAGCCTCCCCCGTCGCCCGCTTCGCGAAGTGCTGCTTGCCTGGGTGGCGGAATGGGTAGGCCCGTTTGCGGGCGTCCCCCTCCTGCCGCTCGGCGGCTCGTCCGCTGTTTCGCCCCCTCCGCTTGCCGGCGCAAAGGCACCGCTGGCGAGTGGGGCACGGGATAGCGCGTCAGCTACCACGTTCGTGCTCCCCTTGCGATACTGCACCGAGAAGTCGTAATGCTGTATCAGGAGAGCCCAGCGCGCCAGCCGTCCCGCAGGCTCCCGGAGCCGCATCAGCCAGCTGAGCGCGCTGTGGTCTGTCTGCACCACGAAATGCGTTCCATCAAGGTAGACGTCAAACTTGCGCAGTGCAAACACGATGGCGAGGCATTCCTTCTCGGTAACGGAATAATTCCTTTCCGCGGGCAGCAAAGAACGACTTGCAAAGGCAAGAGGTTGCAGCACGCCATCGAATTCCTGTAGGAGAACGGCTCCTAATCCCAGATCGCTCGCGTCAGTCTGGACTACGAACTGTCTGGTCAGGTCGGGTAGCCTGAGCTGCGCTGTTTCTGCGATGGCACTAGACAGGCGGCGAAAGGATTGCTCTTGCTCAGGCCCCCATCGCCACGCAGCAGTCTTTCCCAAGAGCTTGGTCAAGGGCGCCTGCACGCGGGCACAGGACGGGATAAATGACCTATAAAAATTTGTCATTCCCAGAAAACGGCGCAGGCCGCGTACGTCCTTGGGCACAGGAAACTCGAGTATGGCTCGAAGTTTTTCCTGATCCGGCTCAATGGAGCCTTCGCCCAGCGTAAACCCAAGCAACTGAACTCGGGTTCGCGCTATTTGGGCTTTTGCAGGATTCAAAGTCATCCCGGCAGCCCGTACCCTCTCGAGCACGTCGGCAATGTGGCTTAAGTGCTCATCAAAAGTACGTGAATAAATCACGATGTCGTCCAGGTAGCACATGGCATGGGACCATTTCGCTTCGCCTAGGACGCGGTCCATCAGCCTCTGAAAAGTCGCAGGACCATTGCAGAGGCCAAAGGGCATGCGAGTGAACTCAAACAGCCCTCTGTGGCATGTGAACGCGGTCTTAGGCCGGTCAATGTCATCCATCTGGACCTGTAGGTAACCTTTGGAGGCATCTAGCGTGGTAAAATACCGCGCACTGCCTAGGCTTCCTACGATTGAGCTGATCGTTGGGAGCGGATAGGCATCCTTGCGAGTCAGCGCATTCAGACGGCGATAATCCACACACAAGCGATGGCTGCCATCCTTTTTGGGCACCAACACCACCGGAGACGCCCAGGCGCTGGACGAGCGACGGATAATGTCCGACGATAGCATCTCATCCAACAACCCATCAATCACCTGCCTCTTCGCAAGGCTGACGGGTCTGGGATTGCACTTCAACGGAAGCGCTTCTCCGGTGTTGATCGCGTGGCTCACTAAAGTGGTACAGCCAGGTTGATCGGTGAAGAGCTCCTCGTACTGACGCAAAAGTGCTGTCAACCGAGCCTTCTGTGTCTCATCCAAAGTTACCGCAGAGGCGGCCAGTGGATGGGGTGCGTCGTCGTACCGCGCCGCTCGCTCCCACATGGGGGTGTGAACGGCATAACGCTCGACACAAGGGCAGGGCCCCGATCGCTGAGCGTGGCACTCTCCGAACGTCTCGACTGCACAGGCAGATACCGACGCCGGGGGGCTAATGAACGGCTTCAGCTGGGAAAACGGTCCTTCGCAATAGCCGCCATTCGCAATGTCCACCACGATCCCGGTTTTCTGGAGAAAGTCCCTTCCGAGAATCATGGGCACACTGAGCCCAGGGAGATGAATGAAACGCGTGCGTCTCGCTCGCTCTCCCCATCTGACAGTCAGCCTCGCGGCGCCAGCCGAATGGGCCACGCCTTTCGCGAGGTTAAATGTCGAACGGCAATCCCGCAAGCGCACAGAGTGCTTTTGCAAGTGGGACAACACCTGTTCACTGAAAAAGGAGGCGCTGGCTCCTGTATCCAGTAACGCCGGAAATTCGCGGCCAGCAAGGGTGACCGAAATAAACGGCGCGGGCGCACCACCGAGGCAGCTTACCCTGTACGCAGAGGGAATTAGCAAAGCTTGGGCCGGCTGTCTCTTTACAACCGACCCCCGTCGCCGTTTTCCTGCCTCGCAGAAGGCATGGCTACGGGGCATTCTCTTGCTAAGTGTCCCCTCTCTTGGCAACGGAAACAACGCACACCCCCGCGAGCTTGGCCGCGTGACAAAGGCGCGTCTCCCTGCCTGGGTCCGCTCGCTGCCCCACCGAACAAGGGCCGGTTTTTGCGAGCTTCTCCCTCCGCTGTGCTTTGGGTCGCATGGCGTCCTTCGGCACGCGAGTAAGAAAACTGTGCAGCGCAGGCTGCTCGTCTTCCGTACGAGTAAGGATCCAGAGCTCTTTCGCTCAGCTCCCAAGCGTCGTTTCGCCCGCCAACGGCTGCAAAGGCAGTTTGTGCGGGTTCACGCCGGTGAGGAAGGGTCATGGCCCCTCTCCATGCGCAGCGTGGCTCAAGGGCCTCGCTTGCCGGCGGTGGCGGGCGATAGGCACGCGCGGCGAGGATGTCGCCTTGAATGCGCTTTGCCTCGGCGGCCAGCTCCTCTAGATCTCGGAATCGGCCGCCGCGCAGGTATGCCGAAAAAGTCGGATGTGCCTGCCTGATCACTCTTTCGACGCGTTCCTCGTTTGAGGCTGTTGGCTCAGCGATTGAGAAAAGGTCTTCCATCGCCCGCACAAACTCCTGGAGCGACTCGTCCGGGGCCTGTGTGCGGAGCTCCAGCTCTCGCCGCATCCTACGCTCATAGTCAGCGGGCAGGAATTCGCGCATGAATGCTGCACGGAACTCCTCGACAGTCGCTGCTCGGTGGCCGGAAAGCCGGTACCACCTAGCTGCCGTGTCAGTCAGCGCTGCGGGGATGACGCGTGCAAGCACAACCTCATCAGGGAAACCCATAGCTCTCTGGTAATGGGCGAGGGAATCAATGAAATCCCGGGCACTGATAGGATCATCATAGCCGCGGTACGTCGGCATGGGCAACATGACCGCGGGGTGAGACAACTTCGGCGCTGCCGAAAGCGCCTCAACCGCCCCTGTTAGCGACTGAATCATCTGGGCAGCGCTTGTGAGCAGCGCCTGCGTCCTTCCCTCAGAGGAGGTTTGGGCGGGTTGCATGGACAAAGAAGGCAAACGGTCCTCCAGTTCGATGAGCGGCGCGGTCTCCACAGGGAGTCCGGCCGGCGCCTCACCGTTCACCGAGCAAAACTGACTGCTAGCGGGGCACGGCTGCTGTTGCGCGTAGCTGCCGGTAGCGACGGCATCGCGCGAACTGCTTCCGCCATGGGCGGAAAACTGATACAGCGGAGGTATCTGTGTAGCGGTCCCACCACAGGGTGGTCCGGAGAAAGCTCCAATGGGAGCCGAGGGATCAACGTTACTCGCGGCATTGCCGTATAGCCCAATGGGGCCGGCGGCCAGCCACTGTGTTTGGCTGTTCAGAGGAACAGCATCCAACGGATCAAAAGACGCTACGACTGCGTAAGGAGCCGACATATATCGCGTTTCAGATTCGCTGCCGTGTGCCCCGCAGGAGGCGGCAGACATGGTGCAAGAGCTTGATCGTCAAGGCGACCGGCTCGGCCGATGTGCAGTCCAACTCAAAGAGCCAGGACAATTCACGTTGGGCGCCAGTTGTGGTTTCCTACGTGGACATAAGCCACCAACCACCGCGGGTTCGAGCGTCGCGCGAGCCAAAACCCCGATCAGCCGTTACCACGCGCACCCTGAAACACCGCAGCGCGCATTCAACCTTCACCGGGAGGAGAGCACTTCGCTGCAAGGACACCAACCTCCAAGTTCACGAAGGAGACGTTTATTGAAACGCCATCCTCCCGCGGCACATACACACACACACACACGCACACACATACAAAATATACAAAACGCACAAGTGACACGGAGTGCGCCGCAAGCACGCAAGGGCGTGCTGTGATCTCTCTCTCGCAGTGACCAGAGGGTTCCTTTGAGAGAGAGCGGGCAACCACCGCAAGGTACGCCTGTCGCGGATCGTTGGATCACGATCGACAGGCTCGAGCTTCGCTCTCAGGTGAGACCCGGAGCAGTCGAACTCGAGTACACACTGGTCTGCGCGGACAAAGGCCGGCAGACAAGAACAGTAGCGTACGCACCTTACGATGTCTCGGAGGAGTCTCCCTCTGGGCTCCGCTCGGACAGTCGCGCGAGCGCGGCTGTCGAAGCGGTGCCGTGTTCCCGCCAAAAGGCGCCAATGAGAACAGCCACTGGGACGCCAGGGCGGAGCTGTGGCCCGAACGACAGTGACAAGTCGCTCGAGCCCCTCTCCGCCGCCTCAGGCGGGAGAAAGGGAACGGGGAGAACAACTGGGAAGCGGGCGGCGGCCGCGCAAAGGCCAGCCGCAGCAAGCCCGAATCCCACAAGCTTCAACAGTGCACTCCAAAAGTGCAACAGTGCGACTTTTTCTTTCGGAGGAATTGTGAGTGGCAGTTATCGCAGTGGATGCAGCTAGCACAGAACCGGGTTAAGTGGAAAAATATGGGAGATCTATAGGCCTTCGCCCTGCAGTGGGTATAGTCAGGCTGATGATGATGATGATGACCTGAAAAGCTTCAACAGTGCACTTTAAAAGTGCAACAGTGCAACTTTTTCTTTCGGAGGAATTGTGAGTGGCAGTTATCGCAGATGACTTGACTTTCCAAAGCAGGATGGCTGTGTACAAAATCCAGTAGACATTTTGAAGTGTTCTGTTTTACAGATTAACTTCTATAATTTGGAGTATTTTTATCCCTATACACAACGCATATATTGGGAATTGTGCTGATACTGTAGTTTGTAAACTGAGCTTCTATCACACCTCGCCCTATGCGGCTCAATAGAGTGCGGTAACATAATCACATAATAAAGAATAAGCTCTCTCATTAATTTTTTTTAAGGCTCCGCAATCCCCGCTCACTTCATACGGCCTGATTATGGCGGGCTTGCAGGCCGCCCTTGAAACCAGAAATACTGGCTGCTCTGCAGAGCCGAGATAAAGACACGGCGAGACAAATTTTTGCTGGATGGTTGCCGGGGTGGCTGCCCTATATAACCCACCTGCCGGTAATGACTGCAATGTAGGCGCGCAGAGTGCTTTGTCCAAGAATAAATGCAGTTGATTCGCTATCTTCACTCATGCGTACTCAGTAGAGGCACGTCAGAGTATGCATCTCTCGCTCATGTGCATGCTGACTCACGATTTCGTCAGTTTCATCACGCAGAAAGCCCCCGAAAAATTTTGCATGTACCACGTCACGTCCATCTACGGTTCAGTTAAATGTGGCAGCACATGAGCAGCATATAGCTGCTCAATATTCACGCATACAACTATATTGAAAAGTCGTCAAAGGGAATCCTCACGGATTTCTTGTTAGTGACGAACTATCGAGAGCAGATCTTGGGGCTTTTAAACACCGAAAAAACGTGACTCTTGTACATTACTGTCATTGTATTCGCTCTCAACAAGGGGATACGCTGCTGCAGACTTAATATATGCGCAATAACGAATATTCAACAGAAAATACCAACAAGGTCAGCAGCATCTTGCTATGCATGCCTCCAGTAAAATACCTCATACAGAAAGCGTGGAAATAATCGGGAGACGAGGCCACACAAGGCCTTGTAAAGGATTAAAGGGTATACGAGAAGGATTATATGCGGTTGAGCATATATATTCAGCCGGGCATGATAAAAATACGGTCGTGCAGTTCTAAGAGAGAAGCGGCAATATCGTCAATAGATCACAACGTGAGGCTTACGAGTAGCATTGTTGAAGACAATATGAAACATATATATATGCTGATCCGGATACGTCCCTGCTGGTCTGGGCCAGGACATGATACATCAGAACATTCGAAAGCTGAGTCAAGATTGTTGCGCTTGAATGACCTGCATTCGCTTATACCCTTCATATTCATGCGAGGAGACTTCAGTGATACCTTGCACGTATTTCTTACTTTTAATTAATTTTCATTTGACCTCTCTCAAGTCTTCGTAAAACCCGTAGGCCAGAAGACATAGGGAAAGAAGTACCCATATAAGTACGAAGAAGAATACTTCGCGGAAGCCATCAGTGAAGATATATGATGATGATAATGATGATGATGCCATCAGTCGTAATGGCACGTACCCACGCCGGGGGATTGGCAAGGGTGAATTGCGCGCGCGCGCGCGCGCGCACGCACGCACGCACGCACACACACACACACACACACACACACACACACACACACACACACACACACACACACACACACACACACACACACACACACACACACACACACACACACACACACACACACACACACACACACACACACACACACACACACACACACACACACACACACGCACACACACACACACACACACACACACACACACACACACACACACATATATATATATATATATATATATATATATATATATATATATATATATATATATATATATATATATATATATATATACGGACTTGGTTGCTAGAGGTTACATACAAGTGAAAAATTGCTTCACACTGTTTCCAAACTTGGAAACAGTATGAAGCAATTTTCACTTATATATATATATACCGGGTGTCCCAGCTAACGTGAACCAAGGTTTACAAAATAATATATTTTAGGTAGGTCAATAAAACCAGTTGTATACAACTGGCAGTCGCCTTGCGCTCTACAGGAAATTTTTTGTTTTGCAATTACTTAATTAGCTAATTATGTTAATTTTTCTAATTTATTAAATATTCATCTTAGACCAGAAATGTGAATTGGAAAGTTGTAGAGCACCTTCAGAAACCCCCATTTCATTAATTGCGATAAAGAAAATCTCACGTGCATCTTTTTTTCCGGGCTCAGAAGAAAGCCCGCGAAATACAAATAATACCACGTGACTAGCGCATTTGTGCGCCGCGATTGTGGTGCTCTCAGTCGTGGTTTGAGCGAACGAAATTAGCTGCGGCCGTGTCTTCTTTGCCCCGTTAAAGCGGCAGGCCGATATGCCTGTGATGGCTTCTTCGCCCGCGTGAGACAGCCGGCCCACGTGACGGTGCAGTAGCAGCGAGAGCGCCGAGCCGACACCACCGACATTCTAACAAGGCCTTTGCATCACCTTCTCTCTCCTCAGCGAACGTAACGACAAGCGGATGAACGTAAGGTATCAGCCACTGAATCTGCGCATACAGGCTTGGGTAAAGGGGCGAGATGACATCATGTGACTCGACTAAAATTAGCGCTGCACCTTCATTTGCCGGTTTTTTATCGCCATCCGCCTGTCGTGATGTAGGCTGCGGCGGTGCGCAGGCCTGGCCAAAATCGCGGTGGCGACGGGCGAGCTCGAGCTCGCTCGAACCATCGTCAACATTTCTGCCTGCCGCTACAACGGGACCATCGGGTCACGGCTGCAGCTGATTTCGTTCGCTCAAACCACGACTGAGAGCACCACAATCGCGGCGCACAAATGCGCTAGTCACGTGGTATTATTTGTATTTCGCGGGCTTTCTTCTGAGCCCGGAAAAAAAGATACACGTGAGACTTTCTTTATAGCAATTAATGGAATGGGGGTTTCTGAAGGTGCTCTACAATTTTCCAATTCACATTTCTGGTCTAAAGTCGATATTTAATAAATTAGAGAAATTAACATAATTAGCTAATTAAGTAATTGCCAAACAAAAAAATTTCCTGTAGTGCGCAAACAGGCTGGCAGTTGTATGCAATTGGTTTCACTGACCTACCTCAAATACATTATTTTGTAACCCTTGGTTCAAGTTAGCTGGGACACCCGGCATTATGTATTGTGACGAGCACCCTCATTTCCCTTTCACTTACCTGCTTGCAGCTTACTGGGGTCTCGGTTCTGGCAGTTTTGAAGCCATAGGTAGCGTAAGAGGGTTCTAGCACAGCTTTCGCCCTCGCTCTTGATCACGTTCTACGTGAGGCTGGCGGTAATACAGGACGTTCCACGTCCACCGCTATGGTTGAGGGTGGCGCTGGTGAACACGCTCAAGGTTCGTATACAGACAACATTGATACTATAGCGCCCGCCGACGTTTAAGCGGAGGCGCTGAGATCAGCGTTACCTGCCGTGTTAGAGGAAAATAAAGACGTACAGCGCGGGCTCGGAACGCAGGCACGGCACGGGCTGTTCAGAATGAGAAGCCTGCCACGCTGGTCATCTTGCTCTGGTGCTCCGCTGCGACCACAAATTCGCAACAGTGGTGATTCCGGCCTATAAGAAATGACAGACCCCAGCAACCTACCGCCCCCAGGCGACCTTCCGCCTGACGCTACTTTGCGCCCTCCTGAAGTGGCTCAATAGGTGGCGGACATTATCGCTGGACCCTTGGGCGATGCCCCGTTCCAGCGACTAAAGCAGGGCCTTCTAGACCGCACCACGGTGTCCGAGAGTGCTCGCCTCCAGCAGCTGCTCACCTACGAAGCGCTTGAAGACCGCCGCCCCTCCCAGGTATGCGGCAGCTTCTGGGCGAAATCAACGCCGACTCGAATGACGCAGCTTATGAGGCAGCTCTTCCTTCAACGCTTGCCGCAGTCCACCCGCCTCATCTTGTCTGCTACGGGGGACTTGACCTTTGACCGCCTCGCCCAGCTCGCTGATCGAGTCCACGACGCGACTTCTTCCGTCGCTGCCCTCTCTTCTCCACCGGAGACCTCCGTCATTTCACGATTAGAGGCCCGGGTCGATCAGCTGGCCGCTTCTATCGATGCCCTTCGGACGTCCTCTCATGCTCAGCACGGTTTCTCCTCAAAACCTCGCCGCCGTTCGTCTTCGTCGAGCGGTCCGCACTCGTCCAGTCCTCGCAGTCCGCGTCTCTGCTGGTATCACCGAACTTTCCAGCACCGCGCCCGCCAGTGCACTCCACCATCAACTGGTCGGGAAACGAGGAGCGAGATCACTGACGGCGGCGTGTGTCCTCGCTCTTCAACCTGGCCGCCTTTTCTTCGTCATGGACCGCATTTCTGGCCTGCGCTTCTTCGTATGGTGCCGAAGTCAGCGTACTGCCGTCCTCCAAGGCCGACCGTGTTTCCAAGTCACATGGACCTAAATTCTCCGTGCGGCCAACTCAACCTCCATCGCAACGTATGGTCTCCGATCCCTCACTCTGGACATTGGCCTGCGGCCCACATTTCGATGGGTCTTCATCGTCGCTGATGTGCATCAACCCATCCTCGGATCCGACTTCCTGACGCATTTTGATCTGGACGTCAGCATGCGTCGCCATCGTCTCATCGACAGCAAGACGCGCCTTTCCATCACTGGCGTTATATCGGCTGTCGCTTACTGGCATCCGAACTCTGATTCTATTATGCCCGTACGCCCAAGTCCTCGCAGACTTTCTCGAGGTCACGAGACCTTGTAATCTCCATCAGCCACCCAAGCACGGTATAACTCACCACATTGTCACACGTGGTCCACCTGTCGCAGCTCGTCCGCGCCGCCTCTTCGGTGAGCGTCTGGCTATTGCAACACGGGAATTCGACCACATGCTCCAGCTGGGTATCATTCGCCCTTCATCCAGCACTTGGGCCTCACGTACCACTCCATCTGGTGCCCTAAGAAAGAACCGGGTGATGGCGTGAGTAGCAGGGGTGGCAGCGGCTGATAACTCGGTTGGAAGAACACCGGACGCGATATTCGGAAGTCGTGCGTTCGGTTCCCACCATCGGCACGTTGTTTTTCCTTCTACTCTGTGTTTAGTTATCTTTCCCCGAAACAAATTACGTTACTAATTTATGTGATTACCGAAGATAAAATAAAAAAGAAAAGACAAAGTGCAATCACTAATGCTTTCCTTGGCCTCGCCGACTGTTGGCTTCTTTCCTTTATATATATAAACTTCACTGGTGGACTGTGCTTCCAGATGTCTCTTTATACTTCGCCCTTCTGTGTTTTACAAAAGCTAGGAAGACGGTAACGGAAGAAGTATTAATTTATAGGTGCAATATGTATATAAAAATCACCCACAACAAATTGCAAATGAGCAAACATCTGGTCATGCCGCGGCACTCTGTGCGCGGCTACTCGAGCGGTCTGCCCAGCTTGGAAATGCCTATAAAGCAGTGCGGTGACAATTAAATAGCAAACTGTTCATCACCATATTTTCACATACAAATAAACGAGATAAACCAGAGCTCCTCCTGACATCACAATGAAGCTTTTCTACTCATCAAAAGTGATGTGATGGTTTTTCACTCCCTCGTACAATTGCCAGTGAATTGCCTCATATCGCGTTTCACCAGCGCAACGGTGCACACAGGCTGACGATATGAACCTTTCCAAACAGACCGAATGCTGCAGCTGCCGACGCAAGAGCACTTGATACCCCTGCTGCACCATGAGATCGTTCAGTTCCGTATGATGCCCGCGTCGCGCACTCTAAACATAGAGAGAACGTGTATACGTAATCGCTGAGCGAAAAAAAAAAAAAAAATGAGGCTTGGATTTTTGTCCGGGCAATCCCAGAACAAAAAATAATGCGCATGAAAAAAAGAAATGAGGCGCCGAAGCTCTTCCTGTCCTATACTAGATTCAACTATTCAGAGATCGAGTTAAGTACACAGAAGGCTTAGTATAAGTATGCGTCCATCAGACGCGTGTACATGTGCATCTTATGAATACACAAAAGTCCATAAGCTGCAAGAACACACAGCACTTCCGAATGACTGGCGAGTATAGTGCTCTTCTTCAAAGTCCACTCGATATCAAGACAATGTATGTATGTATGTATGTATGTATGTATGTATGTATGTATGTATGTATGTATGTATGTATGTATGTATGTATGTATGTATGTATGTATGTATGTATGTATGTATGTATGTATGTATGTATGTATGTATGTATGTATGTATGTATGTATGTATGTGTGTGTGTGTGTGTGTATGTATGTATGTATGTATGTATGTATGTATGTATGTATGTATGTATGTATGTATGTATGTATGTACGTACGTACGTACGTACGTACGTACGTACGTACGTATGTATGTATGTATGTATGTATGTATGTATGTATGTATGTATGTATGTATGTATGTATGTATGTATGTATGTATGTATGTATGTATGTATGTATGTATGTATGTATGTATGTATGTATGTATGTATGTATGTATGTATGTATGTATGTATAAAGCTGATATAGTGCTCCGTTAAGGGAATATGCCAGCCCCCGCGAAAGAGGTCAGTGATCGCAATAAACTCGACGATGCCTGTATACGCGCGTGATAAGTTCTTGCGAACATTCCATCGGATAAGCGTCGGTTTCTGACATTGCGTTAGCGAGCGGTATACCTATAGCCGCAAGGATCCGTCCTCTTCGATTAACGCACGATCAAGGGCGCAAACAGGCGCAAACTTGCTTGCTATCCTCGACCTGTAAGGCCCCCAACAACCCATTCTGCCCGCTTCGTATATTATATATGCTTACGGGTCATACCAATATTAGAGAACAGCTTCCAATATTGGGCGACATTGCTTGAATTTGAGCGGCGATATTTTCTGTTAGGTGGGCTGCTTTTAATGCAAAAAAAAAAAAATCAATTCTTGCCTCCTTAGTGGCCTCATCTGCAGAGTGCGGCACCAAATAATGTCACTAGAGCATGCAATCAGAGCGTGTATGTCCACGTCAGGAATCGATAGGAGGCGCGCGTATCGTCGAGGCACGAATTACCGTTCTTACGAATTACCATAATTACCATAATTACCAGGCACGAAATACCATAATTACTATACGAATTACCATTCTTCCGCGTCGCCGCCGAACATGCTAACCACTCTGAACGTGTTCACAATTTTGTTTGTCTATATAGCGTCGGACGCGAAAGAGCATTGAGGGAAATAAACAAATAAAATATTAAAAGGGAAAATAGTAAGCAAAAGTTAAGTAGAATTTGTAACACAATATTTAACAAAATAAATAAAAATCCAAAATAAGCAATGACGGCGCGTCTATATAGTGTCCCAACAACCGCAGTAGCGACGCTCATGGTTTTTCATTTTTGCAGTGCTCTGAAATTTTTTTCTGATCGTCGTGGCGAAGGTGGTCCGAAGAAGTCGGGCGCGCAGTATATTCGACCACACATGCACCATGCATGAATACAGCGCGGCCCTCATTTCTCTCGAAGTATACGAGTGCTCTCGAAGTTTGTTAGTTCCTTCAGTTTACCTCGGGGAATGATAAACATTGAATTCATCTTCCCATACGTTCTTGTACATTCGACAAAATAAGAATTACCATCTTACAGGCAGGCTTTAGGACGCACCATGATAAGAAACCTGTGAGTTATATCTTGTTTACAAATTTGATACTCTTTCGGCAGGGTTAAACGAAAACCTAGGTGCGCTGGTTTCTTTCTTTTTTCTTTTTTTTTTTTTTTTTTTTTTTGCCACGCTTTATTGACTTTTGACATGTGTGCTCGCATTTATGATCTTTTCATTTTTCTTCTTCTGTACCTTTCATTATCATTTCTGATTGTATTATCCATACTGCCAAGGGTTAATTGTGTTCTGTTTTGAGTCATGATATTACTTGATAGATGCTGGCTTCTAAGCCTTCTTCCAACATATTTGTTCACGCTGACGAAGGCCGCGATACCCAGCCGATACGTTAGTTAGAAAGAGAAAGCGACTTTCGCACCCATATATATATATATATATATATATATATATATATATATATATATATATATATATATATATATATATATATATATATATATATATATATATTGTAATAGGGCGTTTATTGAAGCTCAGATGGAGAGCTGTGTGGACAGGACCTTGCAACGGCGAGCCCAGCGTACTTCGTCTTCGTCGCACAACGCACAGGTGCATGTCGATGGCGATGACTATCACAGTACATTTTCCCCCCGGGTAAAAAAAGGAGCCATCCTGGCGACTTATGGCGCGGAAAGCACAGCGGGGTCATAGAATGGCTTCAATCGGTTCACGTGAACTGTTTCACGACCACGGCGACGCAAGTCCGCAGAGGGCGTGACGGGCTCAACTACGTAGTTGACTGCAGATGTTTGCTGGAGGACCCTATATGGCCCGTGGTAGCGAGCAAGAAACTTCTTTGAAAGGCCAGGGGTTGTGGAGGGCACCCAGAGCCACACCAGTGTGTCCGGGAGATATGGCGAAGATTCGCCGGTATCACGGAGGTATTTTTGTTGCCACTGATTTTCTGTTGTGAGAGAGCGGGCGAGCTGACGGCATTCTTCTGCGTACGTGACGGCATCGGATAGCGGGGAAGATTCGGAAACGTCAGGGCGGTAGGGAAAAAGTGTGTCCATAGTACAGGGTGGCTCGCGCCCGTAAAGGAGAAAGAATGGAGAGAATCCAGTAGTGGCCTGTGTCGCGGTGTTCCCTTACAAAAATGGATATTGAATTTCTGTTACCCACGTAATGTGTTTTTGATGAGTCATCAACCACTCAAAGGAGATTCAAGATTAGATGTGATTTAACATCATATCCGCGGCAGACTTTCCTTTGAGATCACACATGAAGTTTTGTGCTTGGAAAACGCAACAGTATTTTTGGGTAGGATCTAATGTGGAAATACATTGACTTTCTCAAATGAGGAAATGTATACATCACTAAGTGAATATATATTATTTCTTTGTTAACTGCACACTTTCAGAGCCCTATGTTTTCATTTCTGATTAGCATATGTAGGATGTTGCCTAAGAAACAATTTTTATGTGTTTTAACATGAGATCCGCAACAGACTTTCATTTGAGATTACGCAAGAAGTTTCGTACTTGGAAAACACAACAGTATTTTTGTATAGGAGCTAATGTGGAAATGCATTGACTTTCTCAAATGAGGGAAATTATGCATCACTAAGCGAATGTATATTCTTTACTATGTTTTCATTTTTGTTTAGCATGCACTGTAAAAACAAAAACAACTTTTTGGACATTTGTTTCATTCAAAACACGCTTACACCCGGCGTCTTGGGTGTTTGTGCCATTGCAAATCACTTCTTGCCAAGCGAATGGGTGCTGTGGTTGGACAATATGCTTGAGAGTGTTACGGGCAAGGATATTGTTGTGTACGCGAACCGACGCACTGCCACACCGCCTCCAAGCAAACGGACGCAAGGCCGCTCCATTTCCAATGCCTCCTCGCACCTGCGAGCAGGCCGTTTTGGAGAGGCCTGCGCCGACGACGACGCGCGGACGTAACCCGAGCCGTTCGTTGACTCGGAACTGGACTGTCCTGGGAGCATGTGCGCGACCAGGGCACGAGAAGCAATGCCTTCTTTATAATGCATGATATTTGCGTGTTTCTTAAGCTTTCGAGCTCCTTCTTGCTCTGCGTATAGATTAGCCGAGCCCTCAGTCATCGCATCGCTTCCCGAAATGTTTAGATACAAATAAGATTTAGTTACCAGTAAAATAGTGTTGGCGCTGCTGCGCTTGCCGGTATTGAAGCTTGGTCGCACTTTTTTTCCTTAAAGGTTCGTGCTATAGCTCCGTGTTCAGCGAAAATTACGCCCAAGGTAGCAACCACCGAAGAGCCAGCGCTGATAAATTTGCCAGCGATGCCAAACTCGACATGTTAAAATGACTCCAGTGGACAAAATAGTGCGCATAGGTATCCAGAACATTAGATGCAAGTTGTAATGGTCAAGAAGTTGTAATTGTTAGAGCAGCCGCAATGGCCTGTACACTTCGAAACATGCTTCGAAACATTAAGTCCCAATCTTATGAATGCAGTCCAGACATAAGAAGCAAATACGGTACCTTGTTACCAGTTCCCGAGTGGCCGAGTGGTTAGCGTAGAAAGCTACGGAGTAAGAGGTACTAAGTTCGAATCGCGCGAGGGTGCAGTTTTTTTTTTTCGCTTAGTTTTCATTTTTTTTTATTTTTTAGCTTTTTTTAATGTAGTTGAGGTGCTTCGCTATGTTTTAGCTTTTACTTTTTATCCAAAAGTGAAAGCCATGAGGCGCTCATTGGTCAACACACAAGAAATGCACACATTAGGTACCAACCAGAAGCACGGTGGCCAACTTTCTTGTGAAACTCATTAAATATGCATCAAGAAAATGTATAGAAATGTTAATGTGCATGATGAGAAATGCAATTAACATTTAATCAGAAACTCATTAAGCTTTTTTGTAAGGGTTATATGCGTAAGTAACAAACGGTAGAACTTGGTCCCAATTGGAATGGTCGGTGTTCACGTACATAGCCAGCATGTCACCGAGAGTGCGGTTAAAACGTTCTGTCAGTCCATTCGTCTGAGGGTGGTACGAGGTAGCGGTGCGGTGTATGATGCGGCATTCTTTCAGGAGAGCCTCAAGAGCGTCTGATAAGAAAACGCGTCCGCGGTCACTGAGCAGTTCGCGAGGGGCACCATGGCGAAGAACCAGGTTTTTCAGAATAAAGGCAGCCACGTCGCGTGCGGAAGCAGAGGGCAATGATGATGTCTCAGTGTAGCGGGTTAGATGATCCACTGCCACGATAATCCAGCGGTTGCCAGCTGAAGTTGTAGGAAGGGGACCGTATAGATCTATGCCGACACGATCAAACGGACGGGCAGGACAGGGCAACGGCTGCAACGAAGCAGAGGACTTGAGAGGAGTTTTTCGGCGTTGGCAAGACTGGCAGGAGCGGACAAAATGGCGGACAAAGCGGTACATTCCACGCCAGAAGAAGCGTAGACGCAAGCGCGTGTAGGTTTTCAACACTCCGCCGTGGGCGCACTGGGGATCAGTATGGAAAGCAGCACAAATTTCGGCGCGGAGATGACGGGGGATGACTAAAAGCCACTTCCTTCCGTCGTGAAGATAATTGCGGCGATAGAGCAGCCCGTCACGAATTGAAAAATGGTGAGCTTGGCGGGCAAGCGCCCGAGACAGACGACCTGGAGAGTGACTTGAAAGAAAGTCCAGAAGTGTAGATATCCACGGGTCGCGCCGCTGTTCCGTGGCCATGTCAATAGTGGCAAGCGAAGACAAATCGTAGGCGCAGATCTCATCAGGCAACGAAGAGGGAGGCAGCGGTGAGCGCGAAAGAGCGTCCGCGTCAGTATGCTTGAGGCCTGAGCGATATATGACACGAATGTCATACTCTTGGAGGCGAAGAGCCCAGCGAGCAAGGCGGCCGGACGGGTCCTTGAGGGACGCCAGCCAGCACAGAGCGTGATGATCAGTGACCACATAAAATGGTCGGCCATAGACATACGGACGGAATTTGCCGATGGCCCAAATAATGGCCAAGCATTCTCTTTCCGTAACAGAATAATTGGACTCTGCCTTGGTCAAGGTGCGGCTTGCGTACGCCACCACATAGTCTCGGATACCAGGTTTGCGTTGGGTGAGAACGGCGCCTATCCCAATACCGCTAGCGTCAGTGTGAATCTCAGTTGGCGCATTCGGGTCGAAGTGGCGGAGGATGGGAGGCGAAACCAAAAGACGGCGTAAAGTGTTGAAGGCGTCATCACAAGCAGGTGTCCATGCGGAGAGGTCGGAGCTACCGGAGAGGAGCTGGATGAGAGGAGCAATAATAGAGGCGAAATTTAAGATGAAGCGGCGAAAGTAGGAGCATAGGCCAATGAAACTTCGTAGCTGCTTCAGTGATTTTGGGCGTGGGAATTCGGCAACTGCACGAAGTTTGGTGGGATCGGGAAGAATGCCATCCTTAGAAACGACATGACCTAGAATTGTTAGTCGGCGAGCAGCAAAGCGGCACTTCTTCAGATTCAGTTGGAGGCCGGCGGTAGCGAGACAAGTGAGAACGTCCTTCAGTCGGAGCAGGTGGGATTGAAAATCGGTAGAAAAGACTACGATATCATCGAGATAGCAAAGACAGGTTCGCCACTTGAATCCACGAAGCACAGTGTCCATGAGGCGTTCAAATGTGGCCGGGGCGTTGCAAAGCCCAAAGGGCATGACGTTGAATTCATATAATCCATCTGGTGTGATGAAGGCAGTTTTAGAGCGGTCAGCGTCAGCCATTGGCACCTGCCAGTAGCCAGATCGTAAATCCAACGAGGAGAAAAACTCGGCGCCCTGCAAGCAGTCTAGTGCGTCATCGATGCGTGGCAGAGGATAGACGTCCTTGCGCGTGATCTTGTTGAGCCGGCGGTAGTCGACACAAAACCGGAAGGAGCCATCTTTCTTAGGTACCAACACAACTGGAGACGCCCAGGGACTGTGGGATGGCCGAATGACACCCCGACGGAGCATGTCGTCCACATGATCAGCAATTACTTGGCGCTCCGAAGCCGACACGCGATAGGGGCGCTGGCGCAAAGGTGCAGTTTTACCGGTGTCGATGGTGTGCTCTACGACAGACGTGCGGCCCAAGTCAGTTTGGGGAAAGTCGAATGAAGAAGCGAAGTTCTGCAAGAGGGCGACAAGTTGATCACGTTGCGCAAGTGGAAGATCAGCATCAATAGCATGTTGGAAAACGTCGGAGGGCGTCGAAGCGGTCGCAACATCGCAAGAGCACAGACTAACGTCGAAGGAGGGGGTTGAGTCAGCAAGAGTGGTGATATGACTGGGATCAAGCTCTTCAAGACGTCCAATGCATTCGCCACGGAGCAGGACTGCTGGGCAAGAAAATGGGTTCGAGGCGTAAAGTGCACTCTTGCCGTTTTGAATTTCGAGAACAGCGAACGGAAAAAGGAGGCAGGGATGACGGGAGGTGGCTTCGGAAGGTGTAAAAATCGCAGTCAAAGGAGTTACCCACTCACAAGACAGTGGTACGAGGGCAGCAGAGAACGGAGGAATGTCGGTGTCATGGGCGACGAGAAGTTTTGCAGTGCGGGGAGGGGTATCACAGAAGGGGGCATCACAGAGGGGGGCGAAGGCAATTTGTGCACGAGCACAGTCAATAACGGCTTGATGAGTCGATAGAAAATCGTATCCGAGGATGATATCATGCGAGCAGTTCGGCAGAACAATAAACTCGATGGGGTACAAGACGTCTTGAATGAGCACACGGGCTGTGCAAGATGCGGAGGGGTGAATGTGCTGTGATGAGGCGGTGCGGAGCGAAAAGTCGGAAATCGGAGTGGTCACTTTGCGAATTCGACGGCAGAGCGCTTCACTGATGACGGAGACGGCTGCACCGGTATCGACGAGAGCGAGAACTGTGGCGCCTTCTACAGAAACTTTGATAACATTAGCGGGACGGCATGGAGGACTTGAGG